>NC_080432.1:67341376-67648475 GCF_028018845.1 Melospiza georgiana | reverse complement strand
AACCAGGTTAAAATTTGCTTTAGTCCATGGGTCTTAATGTTTCGTGTTGGTTGGGTATTTTTGAGGCTTTAGAATCAACCAGTAGAGAACATCAGCACAGGGAGAAATGTAGGCTATGTCAACTGTTTCTTTCAAGGCATTAATCCAAATATTAGTGCTTGTGACTTCAAAATAGATTGTATTTACAAAACTTCAGTCCAGACAAGCCTCCAAATCTGTAAACAGCAGAGATCAAGTTTTCTATATTTAGCAGGGAAAGGGAGGGGTTTAGGCTTTTTTCTGCTTAGCTCACAAGAGTATTATGATGTGGTAAATTTATCAAAGGAGAGGGAATGGATGAGCAGGTGTAGAGTGCATTGTTCCAGAATTAGACAGAAAATTATCAGCAAAGAGAGCCCTACTCCTGATGTCTCACCTAAAGGAAAGAGTGGCATTGCAGTTTAATTCCAGAGACGTTCAGATGTCTTTCTCCTGTAGTTAGAAATGTTGCAAATGGCACAAGAGAGAGACAGAGAGGTGCTTTGGTTGAGGGTTTGAAAGACCTGGTGCAACTGAGCTTATGATAGGGCAAGTTTCCTCCATCCTTTTTAGTTTTGTCATCTGAGATAATTGTTTAGAGTTGTTTTAGAGATTTTAAAAGGTTTAATCATGATGCTTTGTAAACAGGTGATGAGACTGTTTATTCAACTTTTCATTATTTTTAATTGCTTCAGCATTGTTTGCTACTACTAACAGAAGAAACTTGACATTGTTGTCAATACCATGATATCTACTACACCATGCATGCTGCTAGTTATCACAAAATCCAGACTTTGTTTGGACTTTGTAGCAGGAATCCACTGCACAACCCTGACAAAGCTGCCTTTTAGCAAGTTTAGGCCTATGGGCAGTTTGGACATCACAGGGTAGGAAAATGATTAGACCTCAACACATCGTGTTCATTCTCATTCCCCAGGAGTTTGTCCTATGCAATCGCATCCACTGGCAAGGGATGCAGTTCCAGAGGGATTCGTTCTCATTCCATGCTAGCACAGAATTGTTTTTCTTTTCTGACAAAATCTTTTGGGGCAAGATTGTGCTGAATAAACAGGGGGAATTTGTTGCAGAGTTACAGGGTTTTCCCCTCCTTGATGGACACATACCAGGCAGGTGATGATTAGACCTGATTGTTATATATTATTCAAACACTTAAAAATTAATACCTGTGCGCTCAGTTTACTTTGTAACCCATTCATCTCTTTTAAAATCAGTACATAATGGAGCATTGCTAAATTTTGTAACCACTTAGAGTTTTGTCATAAGCAAAGGATTTAGGGCATTGCTGCCACAGAAGTAAATATGCACAAACGTTGCATATGCTGTTGTTTGGCTAATGGAGTATTTGGCCCATCCTTCTCTAAAACAGGCTATTTTTAATACTAGCATATACATTCAGGATGTATTATAAAATTAAAATGGGTTTGGAGGTGTGGTCAGTGTTCTGCTGAGCATGATTGCTACAGGTCTAGAAGGTCTTCTGAATTCTGGAGTTTCCCTCCTCAAAAAGGTAAATAATGCAAAGAAACAACTCAAAAATAGTCAACTTCTAATTGATTTTGATAAAAGGACAGCTGTGAAACTGTGCCATTGATTGATACAATTAGACTTACTATTCCAGTTGTGCCACTCTTTATTGCCATAGGTTAAAAGCATCACTGAGATTTTATGCACTGCAGCGCTCATAAAAGTCCTAATTTGCTGTATTAGTCAATCAGTTGGGGGCTTGTGGGGGTTTTTTGGGGTGTTTTTTGTTTGTTTGATTGGTTTTCTTCGACCTGTGTTGATAAAAGGAAGTATTGAACCTTATTCTAAAATTTAATGACACTATTGTCTGTTGGGATGTCTGTTCTCACCATTGGTGCTTTTTGCCACATTTTGTTTCTTTGGGAGGGATGCACTGTTTATTCCCTTGCAAGTTCTTAACCTTTCTAGCAGTTAGTATGTTTTGTTTCATTTTGCCCACATGCAGCTCTCCAAAAAGCAGTGACAACCCAGCGTGAGCTTGTCAGGGGCAGAAGGTGAATTTGCGAACCACGTGAAGGCACGAAGGAGAAAATTACGGCATACAGATTCCTAATGATAAACACACCGAAAGCATCCTAAAATTATAAAGCAGTGTGGTGCATTAAAGCTCTAATTTGCATTTTGGCTAAGGCGTAGCTGCATTTTTGGACTATCCCTTTAATTTGGTTCTTTTAATTACCTGCTGATGAGTTCCTGTGGTGGAAGCAGCAGGAGCTGTGCCTGCAGCAGTTTCCTGGCATAGTGGTTTCTATCAGACAGAGCAATGGGATTCCTAAGGTTACTTTGAAATCTGGGGTCTCCTGCTGTAAACCAGCAGACTGACACGAACAGGAATCTAATTAAAAAGTCAGAGATATTGAATAAAGCTCACAAATGCCATCTGTTCAGCTTTTCAACCTGAAATTACTCTATGAATTGCAGTAACAAGTTTGATTTTTCCTGCATTTTTGTAGCTGAATTTTGTTACAGCAGCCACCCATACAGGCAGAGTTGTGCAAGCTCTGTTAGTCTCAGTAACTGCTTGGACCTCTTGAAATATTCCAGCAAAGTATGTTTGGGCAATAGTGCTGGATTAAAGCTTAATCTCATGAGGAAGGCATTGATACCCTGCAAAGGCCTTGCACTGATTTACTAGCCTGGAGAATGTCTGGAAAGGGGCAGCACCCATCTGTAGATTTTGCAACAAAATTCCCAGGTTAATGTAATTAAAACAAGGCCTGGTTATTTGCCTCCTCTGCAAGTGAAAGTGTTACTCATTGGTTGAAGGAGAAAATGCCAAACAAGTTTCTGGAGTGAGGAGGGAAAAAAACTCCACCAAGTTTGGTAGATTAATCAGGAAGCAAATCAAATGTGAAAAGAAGACCCATCAGTGTTTTGATGAAAACTATGGAATGGAGTAATCTTAAAAACTCTTTCAGTGATATGTAATGTTGGTACCAGCAGTGTGCATTCAGCCTTCATACAAAAGTGAAATAGGGACATTGCAAAAAGAAACTTGGTGGCTATTTGGGCAAACCCCTGTGTGTGTAATATACAAGAGGAAGTGTTTCAAACTATCTGAGGAAGCAGAAGACAGCTTTTGTGTGCCAATGGAAGTCTTGTGGCTTGCTCTTAAGTTCTGTATCCAGGAAACAATTTCGCATTGACAGACAAATAATGACTAAGAAACTGATTTCCTAAGAAAATCATTCTGGTGTATGCATTTTTTGCATTATCTCATAAGAAATATATAAGGCCCTAAAGTCTTCAAGGTACAGTAATATTACTGTCTCCAAAGCTAGGTCTCTGTAGTTACTGCCTACCCTTATTTGCTAGTTATACATTGCTTTCCCTGGTGTTCTCTGTCACAACCATCGCCTACACATGCACATCCACAACTGGTCTACACCATCAGCAAGGACTTACTAAAGATGATACTAAGCCTTACTAAAGATGACACTAAGAAGTTAGGCATGCCTGACAAAGTTTAAGGATGCTAACCTCCATCCATAGGGCAGCTCTCCCTGTTACATGTGTTCAGTTTGACACCTCTGTGAGCTGGCACTGCTGACAGAGTGCTGGGATGAAAGGATCAAAGTGTCACCTTTTCCCTGTGGAGCTGTTGGGACCGTGGTCCATGGACCATGGTACCATGGGAGGGGGGAACCTTACACAGGGTGCTGACCCGTGACCCCGCTGGCACAGTTAGCAGTGTGTCTGCTCTCACTCTGCAGCAGTGAGGTGTAGCTCATCCACCATTCTGGAGAGCTCATCCTCCCCTCTAACACGAGGTGACCGGGGCAAGGTGTGTGTTGGTAGTGCAGCTGATATACAGAGAGAGTTACCCCTGGGTTTTCCTGGCCTGAATGGCCAGGCCTTCAGTAGAAACAGTGATGCCTTGTGTGTGGGCACAGGAACAGAAGGAATATTTGTGTTTATATTTCTCTGAGAGGCGTTTTACTGAGGTCACTGTTAGTGTGGATAGGTGCTTGTTGTCCCACCTGAGCCTTAGCTCTGTCATCAGCAGTCTGTGGGCATCCTTGCTCTGTGTTCTCATGGCTGCTGCTCTTTGTCTGCTCAGAGATGTGCATCCCTGATTGAGGATGGATTCTCATTTGTGCTCCACCATTCCTGTGTCCTGGGAGATCTTACAGTGTGATCTACTGGTGTATTGTCTTCTACCCTGATATATCAGAGAGGTCTTTTTTTTTTCTTAAAATGATGAACATCAAATATTCCCTGCAATCACCAGCTGAATTTGCATATAGAGTAGTCTCTTGAAAACCATGTTATACTTTCATATTGGAGAATGACATTTTAAAATCATTGACTGTGTAATACAGGGTAATATTAAATAGGGTAGCAAAATGATCTTGGAAACCGGAGATCCAGAAAAAAAAATGGATAGTGGATATTGAGAATCTTCACTTCAAAACTGAGTCAGTATTTCTTCTTAGCATGTTTGTGCCTTGCAAATCTTATTGTGGACAGTATTAAAAAGAAATTTACAGGTGATTTCATTGCTCTAAAGGATAACATTTAAGAAAACATTGCCTCTTTGTATTTGCTGTTGCAAGCAAGCTTGGTGCTTAATCCAGTGTAAATGTTACATGCATTTATGTGAACTGAAATTTTAATTACTGTTCTGCCTGCCTGTTGTTGGCATGGAAAAATAATTATTGACTGAATTGAATAGAGCAGGTGCACCAAATTTGAAGTTTTTATAAACCCAGTTTTAAATACTTTTTATTTTTCAGAAAGAAAAATGTAATGCATAATAATTCACTAGTACTGGAGTTCACTGCAATTCCCTGTAGTGATACTACTCTGGTAGATATTCCTACAGTGTTACAGAAGTTGGTTTTCAGGTGGGCTGGGCCAGTAAATGTCGCCTCAACTTATGCATTGAGGTCTTAGGTGAAAGCTCTGCACTTCATACACAGATACAGCTGCTGTTTAGGTTGCCCAGAGCGGGTGGTTTGTCTATAAATAACAGATGTCACTGGAGTCCAGTATCTCATAAAAGATATTTGGCCTTTAGGTATGTTTCTCACGTTGGACTTACCGAGCCATTTGATTTCCAGAGTGCTGTTCCTTTGAAGCCTCCGCAGCATATCTGAAGAGGTGACAATATAGTTGCAAAACACCCTTTGACTTGGGACCGGAGCCAAATGGTGCCACCCACTCTCCTGCAAGATCCCTTGCACACTGATCACTGAGGAACTTACCTCAAACCTTAAAAAAACCCAACCAACCGAACAAAAAACCGTCAAGGCCACCCCGGTTTTAGGAAGTGCAGTGCTCTTGACTGAGTCACTGCAAAACTGAGTTTTAATGCTGTGGATCTTTTCCTGCACTGTTAAAATGCAACTGGTGCAAGAGCTCCTGTGTTGTGTTTTGCTGGGCATGGTCAGTGGGAAGGGCAATGTCCAAAGCTTTGTCACAGGGAATGATAAATCAACTACCCAGGCACTGAACCTTCAGCTTGTTGGCATAGCAGGGGGAGCGGCAGAAATTGCATGGTCGAAGACATCAGAAGTAGTGGTTAAAGCAATCTTATTTATTATTTTAGTTTTCTATCTCCAAGCCTCTTCTGTTTTCTGAGTTGGCACAATGGGTGAAATTCTGTTGATGTTAGTGGGAAGTTCAGCATCAGCTTTAACAGGACCAAGATTTCACCCACAGTGTTTTAAGATAGTTTGAGCGTTAATGCAGCATTTGTGTATTTTAGAATTCCTTGATTCCTTGATTTGTAGGCAATAGCATAAGTATTATGTATCTTTCTTCAGTTACCTTAAGAAAATCATGTTTATTTTTGCAGTTTCATGTAATTACAGCAAATTTTGTACTGATTTTTCTCAAAACTTCCTAACTTCCTTTTTTTTTGTTTTAGTGGTGTACAGGAAAGGGCGTTTTTACTGGCAGACTAACTAACTTAAGAGAAAAATTAACAGTATCTTGACTTAAGTTATACAGTCATAAAACAGGTATTTATGAATAATGAAAACTCTGGAGGAAAACATCTGTCTGTGTAAAAAAAAGTGTTATGGAATGGCATGGATGTTCTCCTGATTGCAGTCTTGAAACAGCTCTGCTAATTCCTTTAGTGGATAAGAAAAAAGAATTACAAGAAATAATTACATTTAAAGTCAGTGTAATCTACTTGTGTAGACCCCTGTGTATTTAAATTAGTGTAGAATAGTTCTGCTCTGTTTTCCATAGAAAATAATGTTCTGTGGATTCCTCATAGATTCTTAGCCTATGACACCAATGTCAGATGTTTTTTAATATACTGTAAAGAGATCTGCATATGTGGCTTTCATATATATAATTTTCCATTGAAAGTCTGTATCATTAAGGATGGGTGGGAATAGTAGAATATTGAATAATAATGAAATAGTATGCTGAGATATTTCTTCATTTTTTTGCTATTTTTAACTGGTAAAATTTGCTTGGATGGAAAGCAGTTTTCTGTACTGTGCATTCAGTTAAACCCTCATGAGGTATGTCTTAGCATTCCCTTAATAAAATTCATGTTAAAACGTTATTGAGTTCATCTGGTTTCCAGGATGTGGTCTTCTGTTGCACATTGGCAAACCTGACTGAAACACAATTATTTCTTTGCATCTGTTGATATCTTTCTGTAACCTGAATTAAGAAGTGCTATTGAGGACAGGAACTGAATTTTTACTCTATCCATTACCTGACACAGTTGGAGCTCGTGGGAAGGGAACAGATGATTTTGAGCCTTAGCAGAAAAACACATGCTAACAGGATGTTATGTGAATTGTGCTAGGGTTAGTTCATAGAATGATGGAAATGTTTTGGTTGAAAGAGACCTTTAGAGATCTAAAACTCTACCCCTCTGCAATGAGCAGGGACATCCTCAACAGATCAAGTTGCTCAGAGCTCTGTCCAAGCTTGGCCTTGAATGTTGCCGGGGATGAAGCATCTACCACCACTCTGAGCAATCCAGTGTTTCACCACCCTCATCATGGGAAATTTCTTCCTTATATCTAGCCTGAATCTGTCCTTTAGGCCAGAACAAATAGCCCTTGTCCTATCAGTGCAGGACCTGCTAAAATCTGGTTTCATTTTTCTTATAAGCTTTCTATAATGGAGAGGAAGAAGAGAAAACTTTGGCATGAGGCTCACTGCAACTTTGCCTCCATATGGCCTTCTTTTCCCCAGCCATTACACGAGCCTTCCCCACATATTAATCTTCAGTTTTCTCGTTTTCACTGCCCTTGCAGGCCTCCCCCATCTGTCCATACCCACCATAGATGAACCATGGCAGGACTGAGCAGCTAGTACCCAATAAAGCATATTTCCAGGTCACAAATAACCAACTATTCCATACCTTGTTGCCTCCTTCATCCTTTTCTCCTCTTGGGACCCAGAAGCCTGGGAAGAGGGAAGCCTTTTTGGTGCATGTTCATTCCTTGCGTCAGCAGCATCTGGGTTGTTTCAGGAGCTGGGCAGATTGCTGTGTTAGAGCTTAGGAAATGATTGTAAGATGTCTGTGTTGGTTTATTTCCTGTGTGTCATTTCCTGTGATATTTCTACAGAATAGCCCTTTCTGTTGCACAGACATAAATCACCTGTGCCATAATGATTCCATAGAAAATGGAGCAGTGTGTTACCCACGCAGTGAGGCTGCAGTGCTGTCTACTAATGCTATTAAATATACTTTATATAGTGGTAGATTTCTGGAAAATCAAGAGTGAGTTCCTGTGGGAGTAACAAAATAACAAATTTATGGACATTTGTGTCTTATTTTGTGATAACTATATGTATTTCTGTCTTTTGAAATGCTTTTGGAACAAGTTGGATTTTTAGCTAATGTACGTATTCTCTAGCTTTTACACACTGTCATTTCTTTACTGTTGCCTTTGTCCTCACTAGAATATTTTTCATTTCTTCTTAATATAATGTGAAATTAGATCAAAGTATTAGCAAATAGCACAGGATTGGCTGTATACCCAGTATCTCAGACTCAGTATTTATCCAGACTATATATAGCTGATTGATTAAAGTGGTTTCAGGTTTTGTGCAAGTCAAGAAGCTATTTATGTGTGTTGGAATAAAAACCATAGTGTTGAACAAAGTTTTGATTATTCCCAGAAGTTGGAAATAGAAAGGTATTTGATTTCCAAGACTTCTGTAGAATCAGTAAAGAAAGATGTATAGTAAAATCCAGGAGATGAAGGGTAGGTTTCCTAAGTTCCTTGGACTTCCTGGGGAAAAACAGAGAGAAGGACAATATTTAAAAAATTAATATATTGTGAGGCCAGAAGTGATCACTGTGATAATCTAGCTTGATTTCCTGGATAACACAGATTGTGTGACCAATTGTTTTTCTTTCTAAAGAAATGTTAGTTCTTGTATTTTTGTTAAAAAAAAAAAAAAGACTTGAGTCCTTGATAGACTGTTTCATGACTGGTGTATTTCTGCAATTTCCCCCAAAACTTGGTTCTGCTGCTGTTGGTCAGTGCTGGAGGCTGGCTCTCCTAACTGGACCAGTGAGCCTGGCCCACTGTGTCCCCTTCCAGGTTCCCAAGCAGAATGTGATGAAATAAGCAATGTATAGTACTTTACAGCTTCTGCTTTTCTGCATGTGTTTTGACAGACAATGCACCCCATGAAATCCTTTCCTGCTGAAATAATTATGCTGCTTATAAGAGAAGATGCAGCAATAGTGCTTAGGGGAGCTGAGCCCTGTTCCCACCTTGGCCATCATTCTTCCTGGGGAAACTCTCTTTTCCGTGCACCCATCTCTCTTCTCCTTGTTCTTCCCCCTGACTTTGGCTGGGGATAATGATACCAGCACAGCACTTCTGCGTTTGTAAATGAAAACTCCCATTTGTTATGATAATATGCCCTGTGTGATTGTTTGGATGTACTTTGCCAGGCAGTAGCAGGTGGCATTCTGCAGCAAATAGCCTGATTTTTTAACTAGTTACCATAGCAGAAAACCATAATAATTTCCCTAGACAAAGCCTTGGCATGGCTGAACACTGTGAGTGGGGATTTTACCATGACCAAAGCGATCTGGGTCAGCACTCATCCACTGCTGCTTCCTTTTTTTATTTCTTTCTCCCTCTGACCTTGGCAACTTTGAAGAAGATTTGCCCTCCTGGGACAGAGATGCCAATCTGATGGTACTGCTGAGTGTTGGCCCCTGAAACAATTGGTTGGGGTTATTAACAGTCCTGGTCAGAACCATGTAATTGGTTAAAATGTTGTGAGATTTTAATACTGAGGTTTTATAACTGAAAGGATTTGGAAACCTTAGTTATAGAGTCACTGCTTCTGTCTAGACTGTGGAAAGAAAAGAGTGAGTGTTACACTGTGAAGTGGTAGCTTAGTTTTTGGCAAGAAGTAACAAAATGTCCTAAGAAAACTGTCTTTGTCATGAAGATCAGTTCATATATAAATGCACAACTGTACTGTCAACTAGCGGATGTTCATTCCAAACACTTCTACCAGGAGTGTATGGAAAATTTATACTGTGGATTTTCCCAAAATGTAGTCTAAACCTGAGAAGGCTATTTTAAAGCAAATACAATATTAAAAAAGTTTCAAAGCCATTAGTTTCAAACTGTGCATTATTTATATGGAAAATATTGCTTTTGCCTATTTCATGTAAAAATGAATCCAACCTGCTGACACTTGCAACAATCATTTTTTTGTTTCAGTTTGGCACAGAGAGTTATTGGAGGCTTTTAGCACCATTGTAAGGGATAATGAGGTCATTTTCCTCCCACATTGCTATTTTTGCTAATTTGTCTGTATGTGTAACCTCCCTAAAGTAGCTTGGCCTTAGCTGTCCTTATGCTTAGAAAGCTTTCCATGACATCTATACAAAAGTTTCCTCAGTGAAAATCAAGCTGATTTATTTCTCATGTATTCTTGATGAGGCTGCCCAACAGCTGATCCAAAATCTTAATACAAGCCTTTTATATACTGGAAGGATATTCTGCATTTCAGTTTTGTTCTCTTTTTCCAAAGAGTTTGTCCTTCCTTTTTTATTTCTTTGAAGTGTCTTATGTCTTCTTTTTAACTAACTGGACAAAGTAATTCTGTAAAAGTTCTAACAATATTGACGAAAGAATTATTGTATTTGAACATTCTAACAAATTAAAGAATATTTTGTTTTTGTTTAAAAATTGCTGACTCATACTGTTCAGTGTCTGTATCTCTTTAGTTGTATTGTCATTCCTACTTTCCTTATGCATACCTGAAAAAAAATACTAAAATGAAAATAACAAACAACCAAAAGTTATGATTTGCATGAGGAGAAGAAATGTAAATTAATTGCTGTTTATTTAAGGAAACTGTTTGATCCACTCTCAAAGCTCATAATTTTTTCCATATCTGCTGTCATCATTATGTTTTATTCTGTGACTTATTTGTAAGGCATGCTTTTCAGCCAAATAGAAAAATGTGGACTTTGTTTTGCTTCATGGTTGCACCAATGTGAAAAATACAGGATGGAGCTGTTGTTTTTCTGGTAAAGATCAAGAATGTGCCACATGTTCAGAGGACCTTATCACCTAAAATCAGCAACTTAATGTGTAAATGTACAGTGGGGATATTGTTGGCTAAAGAAAGGCAGATGGTAAATGAATGAAGTTACAAGAAGTTGTAACACATTATTATTGGATGATGGGGCCTACATTTCTGTACCAGACTTCTACAAATCAAATCTCCCGCCTTGCACTTTTTAGGAGGAGAGTGTGGCTCTTGGCTGTTGTGCTGCTGTAGAGTTTGCACAGGAAAATGCATTCAGACCTTTTTGGTTAAGACAATAAATAAGAGTGTTTGGAGACAGGCCGTGCAGTATTGGCTGTGTCAGGGAGCAGCCCTGGTCCTGGGTGGGGTTCCTCTTGGAGCTGCAGCCCCTGCCAGGGCCTGCCTGGCTCACCAGATAGCAGCCAGGAGCCATTGGAACATCTGCAGGAAAGGGCTCCCTCCCAGCCTTGCCCCTCTGGTGCTGGCATCTGCTGAGTGCCTGTTGGAGGGGCTGGGCTGGGGCAAAGATAACTCTCTTTGGAAAGGGGAGTGCCCAAATACATAGAGTTGTCTTTTGAGTGAGCTACTCTTAATGTCTTTAGAAAAGGCTGTGGCCTTCTCCCAAGTTCACATCTTTGAAATGGTTGCAGAAGGGTCTTGTGCAAGGGATGCAGGCAGGGCAGGCAGGCAGCACCTTGCTCTGTTCTTCTGTATGACACACTTGCATGATGTTTTGCATCACCTCCAGAGTTCCTCTGCTCCTCTCAGCTGATGGTTAGGACATGTTTGTACTTGGCCTCTCTATTTTCAGGGTGACAGACACCCATCAACTTGGGTATCATGAGTGCATTTAGCCTAGGAGACTTTCTGAAGTGGGGAGGCAGCTAGCTACAAATGACTTTGTTGTAGAGGCAAACTGATACTGACTTATTGTCTGATTTCAGAGCATCAGTGCTACCTCCATAATAACCAGTTTATATTCTTGCTGCATTTTGTTTTCTTTAATAAACTGTTACAGTGAAAGAAAACCTAGCTGTGCAAACACTGCTCCAAGCTAGTTTTGGTGCCACAGCACTGGTGGAATAAAGAAACAGAACAGAAGCCAAACTTCCACTTGCTGGGGTGGGCAGAGGAACTTGGAAGCCCAAGGATGTGAGTGGGAGAAAGCAGGATAAATCTGCAGGATGGCAGCATGGCCATCTGTCTGTCTCACAGGCGTGGACCCAGAACATCCTCAGCTCTCCTTGTCTGGGATACTGGTAGCAGGCAGCTTGTCCAGGTTTAGAGCAAATTTGGGGAAGAATCCCCCAAAGGAGCTCTGGTGGGAAAAGCAGATCCAATTGGCCCCTTCCCCCAACTGGTCCGGGACGGAAAAAAAATACGTCCTTGGAGAAAGGTGGAAAAAAACTGTTTATTAAACAATAAAACCAAAACAATATCAAACAATGAGACCCCTTGCCACTCTAAAAGAGATGACAAACTGAGAAAACGCCGTCCTTGGGTTGCAACTCACTCAGTCTCTGATTAATCCCTCCAGTGCTGGAATTGTCGCAGGCCAGGCCTGGCCTGGTGGGCCAGAGATGTGAGCTCTGGTGCTCCCGTGGGTGTTCAGTCCAGAGCAGTTTCAAGAAGTCGAAAGAAAAGGGAAAAAAAACACAGTCCAGGGAACTTCTCTGCCTCAACTAGCTAACACTAACTAAAAAGCAGAAGAAGAACTCTGTCCTGCTGTCTGTCCGCAGACAACACAGTCCAGGAGCAGGAGTGTGGAGGAGTGAGTGCAGTGTCTGAAAACCAACTGCTGCTTCTTTTCTACCCGTCTTCACTCTCTGGAACACTCTTAAAGGTGCAAAACTTGTTATTCAACATAAACAGAATGAGATGATTGGGGATAAAAGCATCATATGGTCAACCCAGGGCACAGCTGTAGCGGGCAACGTTGTCCATCTCCTATGGGCCAGGTCACACAACCTGTGAGAGTGATGCAGTGAGGTGAGGGAGTGGGGGAGCCAGGCAGGTGTGATGGCCGGGCATGTGTGACAGAGCAGCTCCCCTTTGACAGAATCTGCCCCCACCTGCAGCTCATGTTCCTGAGCATCCAGCCTCAAAACAGTCCCTGCAGTAGAAATCCACCCCAGGTGAAGCAAGTGGGGCGTGACCTGACATGGATAACTGGATGGGTTTTGGGGACTCATTCTTGGGCTACAGTCAGAGCAGGATCAGGTAACTGGGGAGTGGGGTGTATCGCAGTAGTTGTGTAGTATATAAAATTTGTGATGTTGGTGTGAGAATAATGGAAGATAGAAAGAGGAGAAGTAATGGGAAAAAATAGCTAGAAAAAGAATACAGGAAGCGCAGGAAAGAAAATAAATATATGGTGTAGTTCATGTTTTATAATTATTTGGTGAGGAAAAGGTAACTGAGATTTGTCTCTGAATGAGAGACAGCTCTTGTATGTAATTTGGACACCTTGATGGCAACCCCTCATTGCTCAGGTTGTAACATACCTACCTGAATTGCTACACCAGGTTATGTCCATGAAGTATAGAAGCTATTTGAATTTTCAATTAGGCTTTTCCTTACAGAAAGGTAGCTTTTGTGTAGTAATGCCTGTATGCAGATGTTTCTTATCTTCTTGGAAAAGGAAGTAGCAAACTTATTTCAAGTCAGACAGAATGCACTTATCTGGGGCTGTCCTTTTTTCAATTACTGCAAGATGTGCAGCTTGTCACTGAAGAGGAAAGGCTTATTTTCAGAAAAAAAGTAGCAGTTGAAAATGTCAATGAGTTATTTGAATTAAAAAACAACAAACCTGAAACAACCATGTAGAATAGATTGTATCTCATATTTTCATGGCAAGAGAGGAGGCATGCATATGTTCAAGTGCAAGAGGAGAACAGTTAATATCGAGCACCCTGCTACCTCTGACACTTACTGAAAAAGGGGGTGAGTTGGTCTCCGAAATGCCTGGGTCATTCCCCTCACTGCAGCAGGACCTTGGAGTACTGGTTAATTTACTAAGTTAGCTCTGATCAGAGAATGTGAATCCCACCCTCCTCTTGCCTGTCTGTAGGCGCCCAGTACACAAGAGCCATCTGGTGGGTGTCCAGGCAGTGCTTCTGCAAGGTTTGGATTGTGTGGCAGAGCTGCTGTCTCTTAAGTAGGAGGGAATACTGGCTCTTGAGCACTATTCAGTTGCTGCACAGATGGAGTCAAAATGGCATCTCGGGCTGACTTCTCCATGGTTGTTTATGGCTTGTAGTGGTTTCAGGAAACTCTGCGCTACTAATGTTGCTGAAATTCTTGGATAATGCTGTTTCCGTCACTTCAGGAGCCATTGTTCTGGTGTGTGAAGGGCTGCAAAGCATTTGTCTGATGCAGGGACAGCACAGAAATGTGCTAAGATGTAGTGGAGGTTTTGGGGTTTTTATTAAGCTTCAGTTTCTTGTAATGATTTTGCTTTGTGATCTATCACTTTGTACTTGTTACAGAGCTTAACCAGTAAAGTTTAATCAAAGCTTTTGGTTAACAGAGTTTTTTTTTTTTCTTTAAGAAGTTTGAAAATTGTCAAGATGTCATCTTCCAATGGGTTGTTTTTATAGACCACAGCAGCTTGTTGATGTGTTAGCAGCAAGCATAAATCTGCACATAGTGTCAAGAACCTGAAGATTAGAACAGATCCAGAAAGTTCATACATTTGTGGTGTCTCAGAAGAGGAAAACTCTCCCTTTTTTAATTGCAAAAAACTCACCTAGTATTACTATGCACTGCCTTCCTGCAAGTTATTCTCAGTAGCAATACAATTATCAACGTTCAAAGTGATAGCAAAAACCTTCCCCCAGCATTCCTGTAAAGTTGTGAATCTCACTTCTGCTGAGATGCCTCTTGATAGACTGCATGAACTATTGTAATTAGAGATATTTAAGATGAATTATAGTATGAATGTGAACACAGTGTAAATGATGAGTTATATTTGATTTGCAGAATATGTTATGTCTAGTGAACTAATGCTGTCTCAGAGAAGGGCTTCCAGTTGTATTTACAAGAGATGGTCTTGTCCAGTTATCTGGCTGGACTTGCCACACCTGCTTGTTAATTGAACTGTTTTAACAACCCCTTCCAGGCAGATTAAGTAATATTCTTTTCATTTGATGTTGGGGAAGGTTAATGTAATCAAAGAGGCAAAAGAGTGGTGTTGAATCTGATATTTGAAGGCAGAAGCTTCTTCCTTCATAGGCTGGATTTTTAGCAAGTCATTATTATTTCATTTGTGTTTACCACTTTTGTAACTATGGTTTCTCAAATCTAAGTCTGTTAAAGTGAAATGAATCTAAACCCGGAATGTAGGTGGTTGTTGTAGGACAGTGATGTTTTCTCATTTGCAGCCCAGAAGTGGCTGTGTGCAAGGCTGCCTCTGCTGCCTGCTGCAGCTGCATATTTGAGCAGGCATGCAGGAACTGGATGTTTCTTCTGGATTGTTTGGAAACTGACAAGGACATCATGGGTCTGAACAGATGACATGGCTTTTTAATTTACTGCTGTGAAATACTGATCGAAGTGATAGCTTTAACTGTTGCAGGATGTGTCTCTTTCTCCCTACCTCCCAAGATCCTAGCTCAGGATTAAATGATGTATTATGACGCTCAGAGGCACAGTATTGGTGGGTGGGGTATTGAGTCTTCAGCTCTTGTTTTTCACAGACTGTCTGGTTTATAGTGAGTTCCCAGGATGGTTTTGTGTAGCTTGGATAGAAGCCTGGGTGGGCTGCTGGGCCGCCCCCATGGTGCAAGAAGTGCTGGCGGGGTATGGAGGTATGGAGGAACAATCCTGGCCTCAGAGTGGTCTGACGGGCTTCTCCCTTGCCTTTTGCTGCAGTCAGGAGTTGGACATCTGCTACTGTGGCCATGTTGCTTCTAGGCCCAGCCTGGGGAAGCCTGCACTGTGCCAGCAGCTTCTGCTTTCCTTTCCAAAAGCTCTTCGGTTCAGGTATTTGTGCAGTTGTGGCTGTACCCGATGTTCAGCTGGTGACCATCCTTGGCTTGGAAGTTCCTCGAATTGGCCTGGCTCCTGGCCACTGGGAACTGTGGTCCTCCTGCTTTGGGGCTACTCAATCAGACTGCAGAGGAACAGAGAGGAGGAGAGGCAGGGAACAGCATGAAGCATCTCTGTTTAGAGACGTCTAAGTTTCAATGGAAATTGAACATCGTTGCATGCATAATTAAGGGCTGAACAAAAAGTACAGTTATATTCTTAGTGGCGTAGCTTGTGATGCTGCCAGAGGTGGACATGGGCTCCTGTTGCCAAAGTGAACACATAGCAGGAGCACAGCCGTGTGGTCCCACAGGAGCAGCAGGTGAGTGCTGTGCCAGTCACAGGGCTTGGTGCCACCAAGGGCCTGAGGTTCAGATGACTGTGTGTCTCAGCTGGCTCCCAGGTCACCCACAGTCTATTTTCTCTTTCTTAATTTCCTCTCCTCATTGGTTCTTCCTCTATTTCTCAAGAGTGTGTGCATATGTGTTTGTTTTAGTGACTGGTCTTTTTTTTTGCAGATAATGGGCAAGGTGCTGTTGCCCTTTTTGTGGACTGACTCAAAAGTCAGGTTAGGCAGTGTGTTCTTCTAGCCTTGCTTAGGGGGGGGAAAACTTCAATCTTAGTACCTTTTGATTAGGCAATGCCACCACTTTCACTGATCAGCACAAGGCTTGACGGTGGGCAGCATCTCTACACCAGTTGGGGAAAATGGCAATTCTACCCCAGCACAGAATATGCTGTTTTCTTTCATATATTATTTGTACTTCACAGATCTTTCTCCTGTTCTGCACCATGCTGTTTTGTTGTCATGCTTTCTTCTGACTTAGTCAAATGTTTATGTGTAAGACTTGATTAGTTAAAGCACTCAGGCAAAATGAACTGAAGTAGAGCTTGCCTTTTCCAATGGCAAAACAAATCACGAGGCAGTTTGAATAGATCCAGTATTTATCTTGCTCACAAGTGAAGGGTCAGATTAATACTTGGCACATTGTTATGGTTTACTTTCCTTAGTCGTTTTGGATGCATCAAATGCCTTAATATACGGCAGGCACCATCAAAAGCTACCCAGATCTGTTGAGTGATTTCAGCAACAAGTTTCCAGAAGACTGGGGATCACCTTTAGATGCCTGTTGTATGTATTCAACATACATTTTTCCTCTGCTTTTCACCTGGCAGCTGGGAATGTATTTTTTGCCTCTGGTTAATTCTGCAATCTGGTTGCATAAAGGAGGGCATCTAACTGGCAACATTACCTCTGTTATCATTGCTACTCATTAACTCTCAATAGCACTAATTTTTCTCTTCTAGTTTTTTGTGGTGGGTAATTTGTCTGTCAATGTTACCTGTTCAGTCTGCCTTGAACTAGAGCACCCCAGCTTCTTCCCTCCCCTGGACATAAGCAAGGCAAGAACCAACCCCTCCCCAAGGTGGGGAGCAGGGGTCCCTGCAAGGTCGGCTTGAGGGGATTTTCTCCCTGAAAATGTTGTGGCAGGTCTGTGCCTACATGCTCCCCTTCATTCTTTCAGGGCTTTCCTCAGCCCGCCAGGGCAGCCCCCAAGCCCAGGGTGAGCAGGGAGGACATGTTACCTCTGGTAGAATTGCAGTGGGACAAATCTGTTTGGAAACTGTGCTGGCTATAAATGTGATCCTAGGTCTGTGTTACCTGTGAGATGTACCGTGTCCATTTCTCACCTCTTTTTCATGTGAAAGTAACAGACTGCATTTTTATTCCACCAATATATTTCAGTCTTTGGAAAAACAGAGATCTCTGGCTTTTTTTTCTTTTTCACTTAAGAATTCAGCGGAACAGTGTTTTTGTTTTTGTTTGCAGGTAAATGTTCAGCTTGTTCTCATGAACCAAGCTGAGCATTACCTGCAAACATCTGCAGAGGTTTCTGGTCCTGTGCCTATTGCAGGCTCAGTAGCTGTGTAGACATGGATTATGTAGAAGTAGGTTTGGGTAGGATTTGCTGCCTCGAGTCCCTGCTAGCCACTGGGGATGCAGCCAGCATGGCTGCTTGGTCCTGGGGTGACACAGCTGTGCCCTCTGTCACCAGCATCTCAGGGCTTTACTCCTGGGATGAACCCTGAGAAAGGGCAAACCACCTGGGGTTAGTCAGGTCAGACCCTTAAAAACTCAGGGGGTGGTCTAGGCTGTAAATTCTGGTTAATAAACACTCTGCTTTAGTGGTTGAACAATGCACAAGACCTTTAAAAATCTTTATTTGCCATCCCGGTTGTGCTACAAGTCAGTGTCACCTTTCTGTTTTTATTTTCTTCTCTTTCATCCTCAGATTATTCCTGCAAACAAAGAGGAAATAATTCTGACAATCCTTTGTCAAAGGTAGCTAATAAAACAATGGAAGGATGTAGGCTGAAGCATAAATGGAATATTGTGGCAGATGTAGATGATTATTAACCAGTCAATGTTTCCGCAAGGGATTCTAATCATAAACACAGCATGGAGTGAATCTGGGTGTATTAATAGCAGAGGTTTTATGGAAAATCAGAATGTGGGCTTTTTCTTTAAACATTTCATTTCCTGCTTTAATTGATAGAGTGTGAAGCTTTCATGAAAATAATTTGGAAAAGATTATTTTGTATCTCTGACATTAAGTACATGACACAGGCCAGGAACAACATGTTGTAGAAGGATCTCTTGAAAAAGATTCTTCCAGTGATGGTTTTTTAGAGATGTGACTAGTGACAGATGCTAAAGTCAGCAATATGAAAAAGCCAAGTGTCTGTGGTAGAGGAATATCTTTTTGTGTCTATGCAATCTATGTTTTAATGTGACTTTGTGAGAAAAACAAAGATATCAGAGAGATCATTATGCTGCAAACCTTGTGAGCTATGCTTCCAGTTGTATCAAATGTCCTCTTAGTTTCAGTTTCATATTCTCCTGTGTTATGTTTTGAGAAATAAAATGCTAGGTTTGTACTGTAATCACTGGTTTAGAGTTGAAATACTTAAATGTTCACCTTTCTGCAGCTCTGCTACAAGTTTGGTCCATCACTCTCCTTCTCTGAATCTCTGAGGAGAGAATACAAAGTTTAAACAGACATCACCCAAGCAGAGTGATGAAAACTCTTCTTGACATGTTATACCTCATTTCTGCAAATATTGATTTCTAATACCATTTGCAAGCATCAACAGTTTATTTGTCTTACAGGAGCTAATATTTTTGAAGTGTAGAGTGTTGCTTACAATGGGATAGAAAATGCTGGGAAAGGAAATATCACTATGCTGTTAGAATACGTTAAAAAGACAATATAATTGTCAATGCATGTGGTTTTTTTGTAATAATTTGTACTCTGCCAGTGTCAGCCATATTTCAGAAATTTTGTGACAGGAAGGACCCCAGGTTAAAATTTGAAAATAAGGGAGAATAGCAGAAGTTTAATCAAAAGATATGGTCAGGACCCAGTTTCTCCACTGGTCATCTCCAGCTCTAGGAAAATGGTATCAACTGTAAAGCCAAAGGGGAACAGAACAGCAGGATTGATCTAGTGGAGGTTCCTCTTGCTGCAGAGTGTATTTTCTGCAGGAACACCAATGGGTCCATCCACAGCAAAGCATTGTACTTACTGCACATGGTCTCTTGTAGCTTTGGAGCCTGTTTTTTGGTGGCTAATTAAAAAAAAAACAAACAAAAAAACCCACAATTATTCTTGATTTCAATTTTTCTCCTTTTTTTTTCTTATTTTTCTTCCTCTGCCCCAAAAGCTGTTTCTGTGGTAAAGAAATCTGCTTAAATTAAGCAGTGGGTGCCAAGTGAAATCATTCAATTATTGGCACTTTTGGTCTTTCCTTTGAATAAACAGAGCCTTCCTGACGGCAGGGCAGTTCCTCAGGAATTCCTTTATGGTGAATTAAGCAGAGCAGTGATGAATAACTGGGAGCAAAGGACAGTCTGAGCAGCAAACCAAATTGATTATCTAAGTCCTCAGCTAACTACCTCAGGGCAATTTTGGATGGGACTGATATTCCCTGAGGCTTAGGTGGAGCCTAATCTCACCCCAGGGACCTGCTGTTGTTGCTGTGTGCTGCCCTGTTATCTGCCCTGCCTGTGTGCAGCTGGGGAGGGCCAGAGCTTTGTCATGAATTAAGGGTTTACAGGAGAGACCAGGAGCTGGCCTCTTTGCCCATGGACCCCCGGTGCACGTGGGGTGGTGGTGACAGGACATTGCTGTGGCACACCCAGCCCTTTGTCACCCTCTGGCTGCCTCTTCACCCCCCCAAAGAGTGTGCTCCTGCCAGGCAGCCGCTCCTGCTGATGCTTGGAGGTGACAGTGCCAGGGCTTTGCCACCCAGCCATTCCCTATCCAGGTGCCTGGGGGATCCAACCTGCCCGTGCCTGCAGCTGCTCCTGTGCCCCAGTGCAGAGCATGCACCTGCCAGGGGAACAGCAACACTGCTTCCCCTTCCTGCTGTGCTGCTCTGCCAGAGATTAAAGCTTCCGTCAAAAAAACTAAAAAGAGCCTTTACCAGTATTTTCTGTCTACAGCAAACCTGTGACCTGCCATATCTTATTACAGGAGAGAACAAAGCATCACAGCATGGACAGGTTGGAAGTGCACTTTACTTGGTAACAGCCTAACGTGCTCCCTACCATCTTGAGAGACTTGTCATTCCCAGCAGTCCTTTCTTTTATTTTTTCTTTAACTCATTCTAGCTACTGAGGCAGTCACTGTAACAGCAGTACATCAAACCAGTCTGTAGGAGTGGAGAGCATGATCTCCCCCCACACTGTGTCCTGTAAAAACTAGCATCCTGTCTGAGCACTATCTGAAAGGCTGAGGTGAATCAGAGATTGTTTACTGCACACATTTTTTTCTCCCACTGTCCTTCTGAATGGCTTTCTCTAGATTCATTTATAATGCCACCCATTATTATCCATCTGATTACATTTGAAGAGGTTCTGCATGTAATATTGAGTGCTTTTCCCTGATGAACACATTGGGGACATGATTGAAGATAGAATGAGGACATGGGATCTGGAACTCAGGATGAGAGCAAGAGAGAGTGATGATTTCAGCTTTTCTGTTTGCACTACCAGCTCACTGTCCTGTAAAAAAGCTACTCCAGAACTGGCTTGTATTTTCAGAGTTAAGCTGATTATAAAATATAGTAAAGCTCTGGCCTCTCCAGGAAGCTCTACAGACTTACTGTGAAATAAGCTTCGAAATGGATTTAGGAGCATCCCCACTGTTGCTTTCCAAGGAGCATAGACTTGGATGGGTACATGTTGCTTTCTGTGCCACTAGAGCAGAGCAGCACTGGAAGTGGCAGCAGCCAGGGATGTTTCCAGGCAGTGGCAGCAGCCTGTTTCTTATCTTTCTCTGAAATAAGAAAATTCAAAGGGTTCCAAGCTTCAAGGGTAGCCTGAGCTCACAAACATTAATCAGAAATGCACCTCAGGTGCCTGTATACCACAGAAATGCAGTGCCTGCGGTGGAATGATTTTGTTTCCTGACTATTTACTTATCAAAATTTTGTTTCTGGGAGAAGGAGGAGCAGCAGTGGATGGGCGATACACAAGACACAACAGTTAAAGCTTCTCTGTTCCTCAGCTCACTGGTAGCAGACTGGCATGTACCATTTGGATTTGGTCTGGATTTTCAACCTCTTGAAGGCAATTCTGCTTCCAGTGGCAAGTCCCAAGATAGCCAGCAAAGATAGCTGAAAGGGTTACTTTTCTCTTGGAGGACAGAGGAAGGGAAAGGATTGTGGGAAGCTGTATTTCATTATCTTGGATATATTGAACAGAAGTAAATTGTGACACTGGCCTCTGCCTGCTTCTGGGATTAAGTTCTCAAAAATATTCTCTGGGGCAGTATGCTTCCTTCCAGTAAATATTTAACTAGCTGCATCTTCAACAGAATTAAACAAGGAAGTACCCTTCTGTAGATTGCATATGCTTAATGTGGAATCTGTGCTTCTTGTTCATTCAGATTGTGCAGAAGTGGTAGATAATGTGTGGAGTAAAAGGAGAGAAATACTGGGTGGGAAATAAAGTTCATAGACTGTCCAAATCCATTCTTTTGCCTTGTCATGGCCTTATGCATCAAGTCAGTCTGATGCAGATTTCAGGTTGCCTGGTATACAGAGGTCACACATGGAAGAGTTTGTCGCATGCTAAATTTTGTATTCAGTTTCTTTGCTTCATTTGTTGGAGAAACTTATAGAAGGAGCACATGAAGCTTGGCTGGACTCTGGCCAAAGAGTTGCAGCTGGTCTCCTAATTAAAGAAAGAGAAAAAGATATATAGGCCTGTGGGGATCTGTCAGACACAGATTTATTGGGCAGGATGGAAGGGACTTAAAGCTATCACCTCCACTCTGTCAGCCCCTCCCCACACACTGCACGTGCACTGAGTTTCATGACACTTTTGCAACCTTGCAAAAATCATCATCTGGAGCACTCTTACCTCCATGCTCCCTGCTTCCTTCCCCATTTGCAGCTCCTCTAAGTTAATGGATGCAAAATGCATCCAATGGATGCATCCAATGCATCCTTTCCAAAATGGAAATAATGTGCAAGATAAATCTATCCATATCAAAATAAGGGATTCTGCAGGTTAGGGTAGTTAAGTGATAATCTGACTACGTTTGCCGTCTCCTAGTCTTCCTTGGACATCAGTAAGGAAAAATACATCAAGACTGCTACTGATGAAAAGGAGAAGCTGCAGCACCAGTTAGTTGGAATACTTAAAAATAATTTAAAAAAATGAAAAGTTTTTCAAAACTGTAATTTTTTGATTTATACTGATTTTTGCCATGTTTGGGTACGCAGTTCTTGGGACATTGCCTGGAGAGGACCAGGAAGAGAGACCAGTTCATCCTAAAAGTCTCTTCACTCTTCTCTTGAATAACTTCCCACATGATCTTTGTTATTGGGGAAAAAATGGCAGGGGGGCCAGAACCTTACAAACAAAGATGACAAAAACCTATGTGTCATTCATTTGTGCAACTGACGTGCTTTAGCTACCATTCTCTGGACTTTTTCATGATTTTGCCCTCCCTGAATAGTCCAGTCCTTCCACAGGGACTGCAGGCAGAGGTACACAGAGAGGGCACAGGTTTTGTACTCGCTACCTGATAATTTCACAAGGGTAGGAACACAGCGTGTCCCAGGCTAATCTGAAGAAAATTCATGGCTGGAAGTGAAATCCTGGCTCTGCAGGAAATGATCTCATGCCAACTTTCGTCTAGTTGGGATTTCACTTTCAGGAATGTGAAAGAAAATTAAAAAAAAAAAAAAAAAAAAAAAAAAGAAGTGCTTTTTAAAGGGAGTAAACATCAGGTAAGCCTTTAGCAGCACTTCAAGGTACAGGACCTCAGTGAGATAAAGATGTGTTAAAAGTTAAACTTGAGCTTAAAATGCTTTTCTAGTATTTTTTGCATGTAGAAACCCAAGTGCTCCAGTTGTGTACTCTGGCTGCAGTATTTTGCAGCGTATGCACCACCCTAATATGTTTCTCAGAGCTGGGAGGACTATTAGATATTGAGTTGTTCTTCATTTCATGACACTGTTGATGCAGACCAGGACAGGAAGCTGTCTGGGATAACAATACATCACTTATTTCTGTTTACTTTTTCTACCTTTTCTCCTTGCTCACTGGAAGTTAGAAAGCATTAAAGCAAAAAAGTAAGAAACTAGAAGTGGATAAATGCTTCCCTTTTGCAAGAAACTGTGCATGTTTTCTTTCATCTTCTGTATAATGTAACTCTTAAAACCGAAAAATAAGAAAAAGATAAAAGTAGTGTTAAGAATTGTTTTATAGGTAGTTTAATTTTTGACCTTGCTGCCTGGCTGTGCTTACAGGGGAAGCTGATCAAGAGATCTCAGGAGTTGCAGCTTCCTGGGATTGTCTGTCAGAGGAACGAGGAGCAAAAGAATAACTTTCCATCATGAAGTATGTGCCACTGTATTTTCGAGTGTCCTTAAAAGACTTTTCTTTGGACATAATCGAGTGGATTCAAGGTCCTGAGAGGTCAGACCAACAAATAGATATCAGTCCTTAAGCTGATATCTGGGTTTTTTAAATGAAAGTCAGCACTTGATCTCGGTAACGTTTCCTGTGTTAAATACTGGCATGCTTTTGGTGCCGGTTTGCTATTTGGATTATTTACATTAGGAAGTAGAGCAACATTTAGAATTAAGTATTTCTTTTAAGAAGAATTGTTCCTTTATGGTGAATATATAAAGTCCTCTCTTCAGCAAGCAGCTGGAATCCAGCAGCAGGAGGCAGTAGGATTGATCTTCTACTTTTCCTTAACATCTCAGTCCACTTTTCAACTATGACTTTACTGAGACATCACTGTCTTGATTTATCTCAGGGCCAAGATAAAAGCATTTCCCTCAACGACCTTGAATTTCTTCAGACTCCTCCATCTGCTGTTTCAGGCTTGATGTGCTTGTCTTCCCAGCAAAAGCAGAGCCCAGCCACTGACTGCCTTCACTGAATAGTCTCTGTTTGCAGTCTTGGCAGCTCAAATGCTTTGCTCCAAGAGCTGTACATGGATGGAGGGCAATTATGTTCAGCAATTTCCAACAATATTTTTATTTCCTTAGTTTTGGCAGTTTTGTTGTCATGTGAAAGCTCATGTACGTGCTTCACTGAAAGTCAAATTGGTTCCTAGGGTATCAAGATGGAGCCCTTGAATGTTCTTTTCTCTGCTACTGTGGTATCTCAGCTGCATTTGAAGATGTTTGTTTTCAACTAGAAAGTTAATTTGCTAGTAGTAGTGCCATGAATTCATCACTTCCCTTGCTGTATGAATGGACCTAAAGAGACTGTACCCTGCCCTTGGGGGTTGTGTGCAATCTTCCCTTCTCTTTTCAAAATTGTGTTTATTCTGTTCTGGAAAAATGACGACAATAAAAATTAGTCTACTTTTCAGATGGATATAAGATACCTCAGAGTTAAGTGGCGTTGCATATAACTGCCCCTGTGAGAGGAACAGCCGTGGAAAATGATGGGTTTGGGGTTTCCTCCTCATGCCATGCCTGTGCAAGGAGGCCCTTGTCTGAGTGCAGCTATTGTACAAACATGAAGCAGCAAATGGCATTTCGTCTGATTCTTATTATGCATTCTCATTACCTTCATGTGTGGCCTGGGAGGGAAGTGGGAAGGGAGGGCAGAACAAACCAGCCCACTTCCCTCCCTGGTGGTAAACCAGAGTTTTAAATGTGAACTGATTTGGTGTAGGAGAAAAACAGACCAGCATCTGGTGTGTCTGACTGCAGGCTTTTGCCGTGCTCAAATCCTGTATGTTTGTGGAAACTGGGCTTCATCAACGTGGGAGGAGGTTTAGACTGAGTTGGGCTGCCATCCTAAGAGTCACCTATGTATGGTGGTAGTGAGTGTGTTAAACTCATTTTGTACTGGTGCAAGTTCTCTTCCTAGCGCTGGGCTGGTTCTCCAGGGTTATTCACCGTGCTAAATTTTGTTTTGCAACTGAGAAGCTGTCATAGTTATCTTTTTTGCACATCAGTAAGTCACGTTACAAGGAATCATTCCTATTTAAACATTTGTATGATTGTGCTTAATTTTATCAAATTATTAATTTGGCACTTTCTTGTGCATGTTTACACGTGGCATTTTCATGGATCCCTAATTTAAGTGTCAAGTTTTATTTTTTTTGAAATTCGAGTTATATATAAAATGGATAAACAATGTATTTACTCTATGTTGGTGTCCAGAATATCTTAAATGTGGTGGCTACAACAAAGAATGGAGAAAGTTTATCAAAATACGTAGTTATTTAATGGAACTAACATAAATTAATTCAAAAGCCTCATGGAAGTGTGACTTGGCTGCCCTCCTCCCCAGCCCCTTCCATGCCACCCAGTCAGGCTGCTGCCAGTGGGGCGAGAAGCTGGAAATCAGCAGAGCCCTAGTGCTCCAGGACCACTGTCCATAGACACTGGAGATGTCCTGGCCTCCAGCCCCTTATGAAAAGTCTAAGTGATAAGTGTGGAGACAGCTAATGATCCCTGGGAGCTGTGTGATGTTGATCAAAAAAGGAATTTATTTTGGGAGAGAAGGAGCAAGTAGGACAGTGATGAGTATTTGGGGACAGAGCTGAATAAAAAAAGTTAAAATTTGCCAGGTGGAAAATGTTTATAAGTAAATAAAAAGGAGGCACACTAAGATACACATTATCTTAGCTTTTTTGGGTTTTAATAACATAATCTTGGCAAAATGAATTGTCTTACATGCTCTAGACTCCCCCTGCCTCACACTGTTACAGATGTTTGGGGAAAACTTTGTGAACACAGAACAGTCTGTGAATTTTGTCCAGGTCTTGACAACAATTTTATGAAGTGATTAATGTCCTGTATTACTGTAGTTGCAGGTTTCCTCTTCTGTCCGTTGGTGTTCTAAGTAAAACAGATAGAGCTTTTGCAAATACAAAACCAAACCAAAAACCCAACAAGCAAACCACAAAAGACCCCACCGAAAGACAAACCCCAAAACCCAGGGATGCATTCTCTTAAGGGACTACTTCAGAAGATAAAGAAAAATGGAAAAGTTTTCTCCCAAAAGCTGGAGGAGGAAGACTATTGAAGTTATATGATCTGTAGGGTAATGTCCTATGGTCCTTAAGAGCTGCTTATCTTGAGTGCTTAAAGCAAGGAAGAGCAGAGTAGATGCCTCCCAGTGAACCAGCAGAGGAAGGAGAGCTGTACTAGCTATTTTAACTCTTGGTTAGGCAAATGGGATTAGCTATGGGGAATTAAAATGATCAGATCTGAATTTTGCTTTAATTTAAGTAGGACCATATGTCTTTGGGAAACCCCATCTGGTTTCAGGCAATCTTAGTGAGAAAATGAGACAATTTCAATACTTTTGTCATTTGTTGTTGGAGTTTTTTTGGGATGAGTGGGGGTTTGCCACAGTTTCAATTTGTTCAGTTCATGAAGTTCCTGCTGGATTAATCCTCTTAAAGTGAAATGTTTTGTTTTTGTTTTCCCACTTGTCAACCTGCACTGTGTTTTCTAAAGGGACAGAGACAGCTTGAAAATTGAATGCTCTAGCAAAGGAAAAAAGACACCTTATAGTCCCTCACTTCACATAGCTTTCATTGTCTTCAGAAAAATCTGGTGTGACCATTTTTTGCAAGTAAATAGGGAACAGTGGCAATAGTGAATAATGTAACTAAGTCATGAACATCTTCAGTGTGTTCTTGAAATGCAGGTTTCTCAGTTTCTCTGTGTTCCAGGGTGGTCACAGGTTCAGTTGTCATCAAAAAGAGAAAGCAGAGAAACAGATGAAACTGTGTGAAGTAGGTGAATTAAACTCAGCAAAACAGCTTGGTTTTCCTTTTTTCCCAACATTTCCTTCTTTTCTTCAGAATAATCGCATTGATTTCCTTGAAGTTACTCCTGATGTGGAGATGACAGTCTGGCATTGTTGTGGTTTTCTTTGTTTGTCCTGCAGCTGGGCTTGTAGGTGCTACCAGTCAATTTGTTTTAAAATAGTACAAAAGTTAGTTGTTGGTTTGTTGGTGTTTTGAGAGTTTTGGGTTTGTTTTATTTTTTTTTCCTTTTAAAGAATAACTGAATATTAATCTAAAAGGAAAATCTTACGTATGACCTTATGGTTTAGAGTCAGCCAAATATGAATTCATAAGGTTTTGCACTTAGGTTTTTCTGAGGAGGAGTTCATCCTTTCACTGTCTTAGCCACCTCCAGTTCTGCTGTGGACTTGGAGCTTGCAGGATAAAGTTACTGTTTCATCTGCCACCTCATTTGGATCCTGAGTGGCTGCATCACTTCATAGAGTACAACATAGCAATATAAACCAGAAAAAACAATATTGAGCGAAACCTGTATTATAAGAGAAAGTGAAAGAACCTGGTGATTCTGGTCCCTGGGGAGGGGAGAGGAAAAAGCAGTACAATGGCTGAGCAGTACAAGCCAAGTACAGGAAGAAAATTGCTGTTTATGGACTTCCTTAGAGTACCTACATTAAGCTTGGTCTAGTATGAGACATGCAATAATACAGAAAGAAAGGGAAAATTAATAGTTCTAAATATAAATCTGTACATAGCCAAAGAGCCACACAGTCCTTTTCTCCATGGAAATTGCATTTCCTGGGTAGTAAATGTTACTTGTGAAGTCATAAGAAATTCTGTTTTCCAGAGTAACAACACGATCCCTGTTTCTTAGCCTATGTTGTACACTTGCCAGAAATGCCATCCTCTGAGTCAGTGCTCTGAACTCAGGTGTTTAATTAAAACAACTTCCAGTATTTTGGAAAGACTGCTCTCCCTGCTGATTGTACTTGAGACAATCTTTGTTATAACTGTTTCTTATTTCCTCTACCAATAGGACTGAATGACAGTGGCATGACCAGATCTGCTGTTTACACTCCATTCTTGAACAGAACGTGATAGAAGCAGGGAACATCTTTCAAGATCCTTCTGTCTTGTGCATTTATGTTGGTACAAAGCAGGGGAACAGCACTACATGCTGTAATAGGTCAAATTTGATACTCAACCTGTACTTGCAGAATAAGAGAGTTTTCTGTAGAGACTGCTTGAAAGGGAGATGTATTTCCTTCACAGGAACAAAGTTTGATTTGTAATTCTATCTTTAGGAAATGCACATGCATCCATTTGTGTTTGTTTGCAATTCCTTGTATTTCAGAGCCAAGGAGAGAAGTACATTTTGCCTGTTCCTGCCAAAGGATGTAAATAAAGCAGCTGCTTTCTTTCACCCTCTGTAATGGCCATCACAGAAACCTGTAGGAAGCAGGCATGATAAAGGGCACCAAAGGGTGAGCCAATGAGCTACATTTACTAGCTTTGGTTTTTAGTGATCCTGGGCTTCTCTCCATGCCAAGGCAGAGGGGCTCTGGCCTTGTGGGGAGCTCATCAGCTCAGCTCTTGGCCAGAAAGTTCTAGTCAGGCTCCTGCTGTGGCACTGGCCAGCATCTCCATTTCCCCATCAGCTTGTGGCTAGCAAATGATGGTAGGCATTTGGCTTAAGGGCTTCTCAGCATCTACTACCAGAAAGTGTGAAGAGGAATTTCTGGTTTCCCTCCTTCTCTCGCATGTTTGTGTAAGTAGTTCTGAACCTCACCTCTTCTGCAGTAACAGTTTTCTTTAGCAGTGGTAGCAAAAGAAAAACCACAAGAAAACCCCAAGAAAACCCCAACAAAAAACCCTCCAGAACTCTAGATCAGCAGTTCTCCTGCTTTTCTGCCTCTAAACTCTATTGAGGCCCCATCTGAGATACTGTGTTCACATTTGGGCTCTCCAGTACAAAAGAGAAGTAAAGGTACTGGGAAGAGTCTGATGAAGGGCCATAAGGATGATGGACTGAAATACCTCTTGGATGAGGAGAGGCTGAGAAGTGGCATTGTTCAGTCTCGAGAAGAAAAGCTCAGGGGGTGTAGAAGTACCTGAGGGGAGGGTACAAAGAAGATGCTGTTAGGCATTTTCATTCATGCCTGGCATCAGGGCCAGAGGCAACAGGCAAAACCTGAAGCCCCAGGAGGTTCTCTCTGAAGATTAGGAAACACTTTTTGCAGTGATGCATGACCATTGGTTAATTGGCCATTTTCATTTCCTAGTAATGGAATTGCTCATAGTTAAAATTGTTTATTTGTGTGTACCTTGACAAAGTAACAAGGAACAAACTCAAAAATATTTGCAGTCTCTGCAAGGTTCACTGCTGCGTTTTCACTTTTTTTCATGTTGAGATGTTAGCTTGCTGTAACTTTATAACTGGGACTAGGCATATTAAAAGCCCTGTACTGTTGTCACACTATTATAGTTTTGTTCAGTCTTTCAGATGCTGGTGGGCCAAACAAGTGTCCCCACTAGAAAGGGCTTGCTGTCTGTCAGGGACATTGAGCTATGACAGTTCATCTTAACCTTGCAAATACAGACCACCACATGGAAAATGAGGTGTTCTTCGTTTTTTTCTCTGTGTATGTGCTCATTTGTCAAATTCAGAGTTGTCAAATGTAAAAGTTTGTTGTGGAAAAATGAAAAATAGTAAGTTACCAAAACATGTTGCAGAATTTTATATGGACCTCCCCCTCTCTATCAATTTCACATTTCAAGAAAATTATTTTATCAAACACATGCATTTTAAAGACTTTTTACTATCTCCATTTAATAAAAATACTGATTTGACCAGATTAAAATATTACACTGGAAGCACTTTGGAAATGCAGAGCTGAAATGTAAGCTAAACTGTGGATTTGATTTATTCCAGACACAATTAAGTAAAACCTTGAGATCCAGACATTCCTTGTTTTTGAACACTGTTCAAAATCTAGGTCCAGACATGAATCTTGCATTGGAAGGTTGACCAGTTTATATACATCTTTGGCGGGTGTTTAACAAGATTTGATTGGACCTGGAAGGTAATGAATGTTTAATATTTTTGGTGAATAGAAAGGAGTTAAGGATTTCCTGGGGATGGTCCTGAGGTCATCTTTCATTTCACAAATACATCCTGCAAGAAGAGGTTGCAGACTGTCCCATGTGTATTGCAAAACTAATGCCAGCATTGATAAACTCAGTATGCAGTGAGAGTGTTTGGTGAGCAGAGTATTCTTTTTCTGTATTTAACACAGTTAAACAAGGTGACAGTTTGCTTAATGTAATACTTTCTTGATTTGATTTTTTAAAATTTACTTTATTTTTCTGCAAATTTGAGATTGTAAAGATGCAACAATCTGGATATAAAAATGGGGGATATGTTTCAATATGTTGCCTCAGTGTACCTTAGGAGCCTGCCATTGGGCCAAGAATAAAATACTTGGAGTAAATAATATTTTAAGGACTATTCTGAAATGAAAAGCAGGGACTTCTTCCTCTGGGTGCTTTCACTGCTTTTGCCCTGATCCAAAGCCCAGAGAAGTCTTTCTGTTTTATGTGGTTGGCTTGGATTGGGCTCTATCTTAGCAATGCCATTATGTCAACAATAATATTTCAGGAAGCTGAAAGGGCAGCTTGATAAGGAGGGAGGAGCAGCCAGGACACAGAAGCTGCTGCCACACAGCAGACTGTTCACACAGCACGAGTGTTGTTTAGAAAGTGATGAGCACTTTGGAAAAACGGATCTGCTGCAGCACATTGCTTAGGGATACTGAAGTCAAAGAGCATCCAAACATTGCTTTGTGAGTTGCCTTTACTGCAAATAGAGTTAATGTTTCATTGTATTTGGAAAAATGCTATAGAATTACCTTCTGGGCCTCATGGAAAAAGTGAAACAGCAGGAGTGTTAGTTGTAACCCCGTTCTCAGATCCCAGGAAAGACTCCTTGAGGCTGCCATAACCTAACAAGGTATCCTGTTGAGGTCAAGAACACTTTTTTCCTTCCCTGATCTTTCTACCTCAGGCAAGGAGAAGGGAACTTAAATTAGTTAAAGGAAATAGAAAGCACAAAATGCTGATACTCTGCTTGTTAATTCACATGGAACTGGGATACACATGGGGAAAACGCTTGTGTCTTTCCGAGCATGGTTGCATGGAAAAGCCCCCTCTCTGTGCCTGGAGAGGGCTGTGCCTGGCTGCCTCCACTCTCAGGAATGCAGGAGGGGCCGGGCTGGGATGAGGGTATGCAGAATTTTACAATGACCCAGACATTATGAACTTCTGCACATTGGGGTATTAAGGATTACATCCCTAAGTGGCTTAGCTTGGAAGGCAGTAAGTATGGGCAACGAGGGCCTCAGAAACCCCTGGTCTCTGATTCTCTTTTGTCCCTGAGCTGGGAATTAAGTCCAGCTCTGCTGCCTACCATGCAGCTCAGACTGGAAGCGGGAAGGGATGCCCAGCACACCACAAGGGGAAGAGGAAATCCCTAGCCACATGACTTTGTGCAGATGGTCTTGGGCTTCTCACATAATCCTCTGCTTTTGTTTCTTGGGAGAGACCCCACCTCTCCTTTGCCTGAGTGTAAGCTTGTGTAGGAGGCACAGTGGGGGAATCTTGCTGATTTAATCATTCCTTACATGTTGTTTTCCTGTGTATGGGACAATTGAGCCTGTAACAATCAATCTTGCACGCTCTCAAATAGGAAAATACTACGTATGATCTAAGCTACATGCTGAAATGTGGTTATTGGAAATGAATTTTACGGCTGAATAGGCCAGCATCATGTTGCCTCTCTGCCTTTTTGGGCTTTTAGTTATTTAATCACAATGTCATGCCGGCAGAAGATTTTATGTTTTTCCATTTAGCTCGCTGACTTAATCTTCTGCTTCTGGAAATGTTTATATGCAGATGACAAAATAAAGATTTTGTAAGTAAACTGGTGGCTTACTTTTTGATCACGTTAATTGAAAGGCTTATCTTTGTAACATCTCTTTAAAGAATAAGAAAGGAGTTTCCTGAACTCCTATTACATGAATTAAGGTAATTGATTTTTGCTGTTTCTTATTCATATTGTGGTTGCTTAAGAACAGTAGTAATAATATTAATTTGAAAATGTTCTCTTTCCATTTGTCCTTCCATCAAATTGGCAATTCTCTATAGCTGTTGTGTCCTGAATGGTAGTCTATCAAATATTTACATGTCTTCCCTTATAGCTTTTGAATGCATTTGTAAATCTCTTTCTTCTCACACATGGTCTGTGTTTTGGTAAAAGAGGTCTAATGCAGACATTCCTAATTACTGCACTAATGTTCCTTATGAAGTTTCCGTGAGGAACACTGTTCAGACTTAGGTTTTGAAGAGATTCCAAATTTTGGAGGCTGTGAAGAAAAGAAGACAGTCCTGTTGATTGTAAGACTTGCATTTTTTCCCATGTTGAGAAAGGGTAGGATTAGGTGAGATAATTAGTGTTGCAGAGCATGTTTGATTGCTTCTAAGTGACTGAGAAATAATCCATCATAGGTAAAGCTGCTGTTACTAGTAGCATTCCCCTTCATTTCTATGTATATTAGAGGTGGGAATATGTTTGAAAGATCCAGCTTTTTTAGCTATGAGTGTCACTTGTCTGTAACCTCTGTGCTGCTACTCTATTTTGTTTATACCTGTCATCTATCATATGGTAGATGAGAAGAAAAAAAATCAATAAACAGCTATTTTGCCTCCCCCTAACTTCCCATCTGTTGAGATGCTTACTGTTGCTCACTTAGCATTCACGCTTCAAACCGTGTGTTTCAATTTTTCTCTTTAATGTATTTTACTTCTCTTTTAGTTCGGTGGGTGTAGTGCTTAGCAGCAACACACACCCTCTTTGTTCAGACAGAAGGCTTTGAGCAGCATCGAGATGATGATAGACTGAGGTGCATATTATTGTGGGAGCTGGCGCCCTCCGTCTTTCGTTGTAGGGCGGGGGTAATGGAAGCCTCTTGCCTGCTTAACTCCTGTGATTGAAATGGGACACATTGTGATGTTCTCCTCAATTGGCATGATCGGCTCCCGGGGAGCAAGGGAACGCTGGCTGGGGTGGTTCCAATTTTCCTCTCTAATGAGTAGAAAGAGTCTTTTGAGAATTGCTAAATAATTCAGGCCATTAGGAACCTGTCAACTTAAACAATGCCCCCTCTGACCAGAAAAATGGTTGTGAGCAGTTGGACACCCTGGCAGATGTTGAACTTGTTCTCATTGTTCACTCTGCTTCAGGCAAATAGCTTTGCAGGATTTGTGCGTGGCCCTGTTGAGGCAGTGCGTGTGGGTGTAAGCAACACATGTTAGCCAGACTCCATCTAGCTTCTATACCCAAGTATTTCTTTTAGTTAATTTAATGATTTCTTAATAAGCCGCTAATACTGCCATTTACCAGTTTTAGTAGGTTTGCCAGCTAGCTGTAATGAGAAACCACAATCAAGACTCAAAAAAAAGAAAAGAAGGTAAACACCGTCCCCTCTCCAAATTTGACTTCATTAATATTACTTCTGTTGTGTTAATTTCTTATTTTGCATTTTGAAGTGCTTCTCTACAAACAGAATGATAGGGGTATTTTTAAGCAGAATTTGCTGTATACTCATGTAATCCTAGGATCTCAAACTTCTGGAGAAACATTAATGTCTTGAAATATCCTATAAAATCATATGCATATTCAGGACTACTTTAGCTGAAATTTATTATGCAACTATCTTTTTTATATGCCTTTTGGTTTATGCTATTGAAGTAAACAGTGTTTTGACACAATTTTCTTAGAAACTTTGCCATACTTATGCTTCTGTAACATTTATTTATTCCTCCACGTTTTTCTATCTCAATTGATGTATAATCAGTATTCTAAAGAAAAGTTGTATAATAATTATTTGATAGGTTTGGTTAGAAAACAACCCCTTAAAGCTTCCTACCCCCTGACAACTGTTTGTGCTTCTGTCTTGAATGCATGACAGCAAATAGTCAATTTTGCACAAGCAATTAGCTGGTCTGTTGGATCGGTTAATGGAACAAGCAACGGTAGTAATGCAATGTGAAATAACATGTGTGCTTTGTAAATATTTATGTTGTTAGATCTCCTAGTATATTCTTGTGACAAATGACTCCACCTTCAAATATTTTTACATGTTTAAGGGACAAGTTTTTGTTTTTTTTTAATAGGAGTGTGTGAAGGCTTCAATTCTCATTTTGTAACATAATGTATTCCAAAAACCTTTGCACTCATATTTTTATGAGATTTGTCCAAGCTTTAGATTTTTGTTCCTGCAAATTAACTGTCCTATACTGAGAACCTTTTTACATGTATCTATTGCAGTTAAAGAGCTTTTAATTATAGCTTGCAATATACAAATACCTATTTAATTAAAATTATTTGGCTAACTCAGTAGTGCACTTCAATTCCCCAACTATCCTCTGTAAGACTTGAAAATAGACGATAACCTCAAATAGTAAGCCCTTGTCTACAACGGTGCTAAAGAACCACGCAACATAAAAAGAAAGGAAAAATTCCATCTTATTTTAGAGATCGAAAGTGTTTTATGGCATGCCTTAAATGGCAGTGGATTCTCACTGTTTTGGACCCAAGGTCTGTGTGGAGAGTGTCTGAACAGCAAGCCCCTCTTCTCTGCTGAGCTGGACAAGGGCACACTGACTCCACAGGGAGGTGGGGATGGAGAGAATCCCTTTGATCTCTTTCATTACAGCATTTCACAGAGAGAACAGGAGACTGGCGGAAAAGTGGTAGGCACTTAGGGCATTGTAAGTCTCTGTGATAACTAAAGGTATAAAACTGTGCTCATGGACATCATGTTTTCATTGCTTAACATCTATTCTGACCTACAGCCAGAGCTGTTAGACTTGTGTTGATGATCTCGTTCAGCAGGTGAAATGGCCTGCTTTCTGGTGAGCAGGAATGGGCTAACACACGGCCTCCTGTCTAGTCTTTTCCTAAACTCCTCTGAATCAGAATTAAATAATGAATGACTACAATAATTTTCTGTCACTTTGCATCTGATAAACATTTTGAGAAGAGAACAGAAAGCTAAGTGTGTGTGCACTGGCTTGCAGAAGGTTGAGTTCTCAGAAATTGAAGTGATGTCTTTATGGAAGAATTTAATGGGGTGTAAGGTTTGCCTTCACTCCTGGTTGAATGGGAGACCACTGTGTTTCTTGTGCCATTCCACTTCAAGGCCAAAGATACCAAGAATGGATCTGAAGGATTATTTAATGAGAATATTTCTTTAGCAGATGTTGCATGATTCAGATGTTTCAGTCATGAGATCAGCAAGGCTTTGAAACTCATTTCTGGTTATTATCCTGTTGACAAGAACATGCAATTATTTTTTGGCATTAGTTACACTTAGTACAGCATAGTGTCCCAGCTTTCTTGAGAGCGCCACTAGAGGTTTCTGATTTGAGAACCCAAATTTCCTACTTCAAAATTCTTTAATTCCTACATAGATTCTGTTTCAGAGAGCATGGGAACCTGTTTTGGATTTCATGGGAAGGCTCTGTACGCATCTGTGTAACAGTCTGTGGTTAAGCCATGGTTGGCAAGACTGATATCTTTCCACATGCGCCCATCCACACCCATCTGTTGAGTATTAGTTGGGGGACCTTATGGATCAGGGATTTTCACACGGCTCTGCTGTATCAATGTCAGGTGAGCCAGGTGGGAGGGGTCAAGAGGCAAAATGGAGAAGTGGCATTTCAGAAACAGACTGGACTGTGTCTAGGAAAAGATATTTTATAGGCATGGCCGTGGGTGTGACAGTGGGCTGACTTGAGGGAAGGAGGCGTGTCATTGTCTCAGCATGAATGCTGGGGATAGGTGCCTTTTCTATCTTTTTCTTCATGGATTTCCATTGCTTAGGAAACAAAACTGTGGTGACAGTGGGATTTCTTAGCACTTTTGAAGTAAAGTCTAAGGTTTTTTTAGGGTAAAAGTGATATAGAAGATAGATTAAAATACCTGTCTTTAATTTTGAAGATTCTTTTCTCTTCATCTATAAAATTAAGTGGCTTTCAAATATCTTTATAGATGGAGAGAAATGAATTCTCAAAGTTAATACACAGAACTTTATTTTTAGTTTTAGAACTTTATTTTTATGGACTTCTCTGCACAAACTATTCTTATTGCAAACCAGAGACATTAAGAGCCATTAAACTACCAGAGAGATACATTAACACAAGCTAAGGGAGGTTCCTCTTGCTTTACTGAAATACCCCTTAATTTCCTGTATGACCTAGCAGCTCTTTAGAAAATAAGGATAATGACACCCTTTCCTTTCCCAGCAATGTTGTGATGATAATACATTTGTGGAAGATTGTGAGGTGCATAAATACTTCTCATAGTAGTAAGAGACTAATCTATTGTTTTCTCCATGGAGCTTGCATCATCCTTGTTGATCTCCAGAGAATATTTCATTATCAGGTTGTCCCAAGTTGATAATGGCAAGGCAGTGGGTGAGAAAAGAGGGCCAAGGTGGATGTGGAGAGTCAGTTTTGGGAGTGTTATAAATAAGGACTCTCATGTTGAAACCCACAAGCTAGACTGTGCCACATAAGTGAAGTAGAGGTCAGAAAAGTATGCCTTTAACATGCAATGTCTGTGTGCTCAAAGTAATCAGACAGGTATATTAGAGATGAACTTTTGAAAACAAAACTTATTTGAAAATGAACTTGGGGATATCAGCTGGAGTCTTAAGACCAATTTTAATGAATGTTGGTTGCCTTGTCACAAAGAGAGGGAATGCATTGATAGAACAGGCTGATAAAAAGTGGAAGGCATAGTGAATACACAGGTAGATTAGAAATAATGTAGTAAGTAACCTCCATGTTGGTCCTGGGACTTGGATCTGGCCTGTTAGTGAAATAATTGGACCACAGCAATGCTAAATGAAAAGAATGTAACTATACCAGGAGTATGAAGAAGAAAATAGTCTGCTTTGCCCAGAGGGAAAAGTTTTTACCAGAACAAGATGTGGAGCCCACAGACCTATTTTCCACTGTAGAATTTAGGAGTATGGGCATAAGTCATGGACTGCTCAGTTAGGTTTTACAAAAACTGGCCTCTGGAACTTGCACATGGAAAACTTGATAGAGGTCAGTGGAATTGAAGGATTTGATGTTTGCCATGATGAGAAGAGTGTATTCAGTGATGATACTGTTAACCTGTGAAGTTTGAGAAGAGATCCAAGTCATAGTTTTCCAGTGGATGAGTTAGTTGTAGCTGGGCTTTGGAGATTAAATAAAATTTTATTCCAAATTACTTCAAAGCTGCTGGATTCTGGAGTTTCCTCTATAATGAGTCTGAATAATGGACACACTAAAACAAGGGTCCACTTTCAGGTGGCAATTCCTCTGTTACTGTGCAAATCATTATTTAATTTTTGTGGACCTACATATTGATTTGGGGCTTTTGTGGGTTGCTAAAGCTTTTTATTATAGTGTTCATGTATTTATTTTCAAATGAACACGTCATCTGCAGTGTAACTTGGCTGTATTTTCACACTTGGCACTTGAATGTAACTCTGCAATTTTATTAGAATATTTGAATAAATGCATTGTTGTTTGGCCGAGTTTGTTCACCAATTGCTGCTGCAATCAATGAAGTTTTGGGCTTTTCTGGTAATAGAGCAATTGTTCATGCACCTAACTGCAGATTAATAGCCTAGCTCTGTATGTTGAAATTTCAGTGATGCCGTTTGCATGTTAAGAGACGCATTTTATCGAAGGTCAGTTATTAAAAACCAGTTATTAAAAACATACTGGGAAAGGTAATTCTTTCCATGGGAGAAGTGTAAATGTCTGACAAAAGAAAGTGGCAAGGAAGAGAGCGCCAGAGTTTGTGGTTGTATCCGTGATGCTGTTGTGCATAGTTAAATACAACTGAGAGCTGCTCCTAAGAGCGTGTTTTCTTGACTGCAGCATTCCTGCTGTGGTTTGAGGAATTACGTTTTTGCCAGGGTGTCTCACTCAAGGATGTTAGGGTTACCTACACTCTCCTAGCAAGCTTAGGGAAAAAAAGAAAAAAAGCCAGGATAAAAACCCCACAAAAGACAAAAAGAGATGGAAAAAAAAAAAAGAAAAGAAAAGAGGAGGAGACCCTGGAGCTACCTTCAGGCAGGCAAGCGCCTTGCAATTCAGCAGATTTCCAAGCAGCTTTCCTGTGGCAGCGGCCGGGAGGCTCAGGAATGTGGGGTCAGACAAGAGCTCAGTCACGGTGTATTCCCCGGCGGCTGCCCGGCATCGCGGCGGGCCGGCCCGTGGAAAACCACCCTGTGCTTGGGCTGCATCCTGCTGTTCCACCAATGGAAAAAAATGAGCGGCAGCAGGAGGAGGAGGAGGAGGAGGAGGAGGGTGTGTAGCCTGCCGACAAAAATACATCCAGCCTCGATCTGTTTTTAGTTCCCGGCGGCCGTGCCGCGCTCTGTGTGTGTGTTAGGCACAGTTTCCTGGCGTGCCCCGGGCAGGGAGAGGCCGTGTCTGCGTGTCCCTGCTCCCGTGGCAGCCCGGCACAGCCGGCAGGCTGCGGCAGCGCCCCGGGCAAGGTAAGCGGGACGGGGCACCGGGAGGGAGATGCCGGGGGACAGCAGTCCGTTCCCTGCCCTCCGGACAGGCTTGGAGCGCTGAAAGAAAAGTGGGGAAGGACTTGGGAAGCCCCCGAGAACGGAGCGGGCTGCAGGCAGCGCTTGCAGCCCCTCTGCCGCCTCTGCCATGGGTGGCTGCGCCCGAGGCGGATGGTTTTCCTCCAGAAAACAGTTCTTGGTGGTCATCTGTCAAACTCTATTGCCTGAATTGCTAAATAAACCACTGCTGGGATCATTTTACATCTCTCTGCTATGATGGGGCTGGATATTTTTTTAAGGCAAAGTACGAGAAAGTGTGTTTAATAGTAGATGGTTTCTGTTATGTTGAAGTGACTCTTCCAATACGCTGAATTGGATAATCCCTCTGAATCTTTTTTTTTTTTTTTTAATTGTTCTGTCTATTCTCAGTAATACTTAGAGTGACTTACAATAAATAGTGTACCCAAGCAAGGGTGTAATGTTTGCGTAGTGTTAGAGGAAAAAAATTCAGTCAGCAATACTACCACTGCTGAACTGTGATGGTATGGAAAACCAAAGCTCCTGCATTTGCCAGAGGTAGGATCAGCACAGGTTTTGGTCTTTCTGTGTAAATTTTTAGTACATAATTGTACACAAATAGTGAAAATGCTATGTTCCGTGGCAGAGAAAATAAAAATTAGGAAAACACCCCTAAAAATAAGGAAGTGCCTTCGCTCCCTTGGTTTCCATTTTTTTTTTTTTCCAGAGTGGTGATTAATTGCTTTTGCAATGCAATCAGAATTTGCAACTTTGTTTGTGCTTGTTGCTGATGTGGTCACTGAGTTAATTTTGTACACTGGTGACTTCATTCTGGAAATCACGCATTTCTTTCTCTTTAGGGTGTATGATTTGTTATACATTGTGTAGTAAGCTACAATTTAGAGGCAAGAGCTGGATTTTTTTTAATCTGATCACTTTCAGTGGGAAAGGGGTAGCCATGTACCATGGGTGGATGGACTCTGACTAGGGCAGTCTGTAGCTGTGAAGCTACAAAGAAATTTTTTTAGTGAGGAAGCCTAATCCTCAATTTACTCTTTTTGTTCTTTTAATGTGTGAGTAACATGCTGGTACTAAGGGGTACAGGAGAGGAAGCCTTCATCTGTGTTACTGCTGTAGAGCTCTTGGCATGCAAAAGTCAAGGTCTGATTTCAATTTTCCAAGGGACTGTGTCTCAAGTTTACTTTTGGTGTCTAACTTCCAGATCCTCTGTCCTCTTCAGGAAGTTCCAGGGCTGAAGGTAGGGAAGCATTTGCTTTGGAATGAACACCCTCAGGTATTTATGAATGTGTAAACAGAGAAGTAGAAAAGACTATGCCAGTTGTGGCCTGTTTTCTCCCTCCTGCTCGTGGAGCAGGCAGTGTAATAGGTGACAAGCTGGGAGTTTTGCAGCCACTCTAGCCTCTGTCCCCCAGCCTGAAACACACTGTTCTGCCAGTTCCTAAAGGAGACTTTTCTCTGACGCCGTGGGTGAAGAGTTGTTCCAATAGACTTGGAATGTGCTATGCCAGAAGGAGTCTTTGTGGGCAGAATGTGTTAATGTTCCTGTCTTGGATTGTTCTTCCTTTCTGCCATTTGTTTCTCTTCCTTGGTAGGGTCTGTGTGGTTGCTCATGCTGTTGTGAACTGTGCCCTAGTCCAAGAATAACCTTTATCCTCTCTTCTCCAAAGCTTCTGTTTGGGCACCTACAGTTTTGGGGGGTGTGCAGCTTCCTGCTGACCGTGGTTGTGTTTGATAGCATGAGCTGGTTGCTACTGAAACAGACAAGAAAGGAGAAGGACAAACTTTCCTGGTGGAGAATTGGGAATCCCAGTTTTACCAGAAAGCCCAAGTCTCCCCTCCTGGTATTGCTGTAGGTAAAGAGGGCTGAGGTACAGATCTCTTCAGGAGTTTGTCTTAGCAAAGCCTGCAGACTTGTGCTTGGTCTCCAAAGTGCTGGGCAGCGATGCTGGAGCCCAGGCTCCCCTGCTTGGAGTCTCTTGGCTCCTTTCAGGCCCACCATCCTCCCCACCTGAGGCCTCAGGCTGCGGAATGCCCTGAAAGCACCGTGTAGTTCTGCACCAGGACCTGACAGTGTCTTTACAACATAAGTAGGTGGAGAAGTCTTTCAGATCACTGAGTTAATTTCCCCTCCGAGGGCAGGGAATAGACCCTTAGACATATCAACTCTTTAACTACTGCAGCTACTGCATTAAGCCAAGATGTTAGCTGGTGTTCCTGGTGGGCTCTTTCTTTTTTTTTTTAAACAAGCTTAATGGCTTTTATTTAAATGGATGTGCACTTTAGCCATTGTGTATAAATTCAATAACATTTACAAATGGTGAAATTTGTTTTTCCTGCCAAAGAAAAATAAGTCCCTTGAGATTTAGATTGTATCAGCACTGGTGTAATATGATAAGAATCTTCAGGCTCGATTCAGCCTTCCATATTGCACTAACTTGAAAGCTATAAAGCCTAATTCAATAAAGCTGCCAGAGTCTTGGACCTAGAGTGATGGGTTGAGCAAAAGAAGGGATCATGTCCCAGGTACGGGATGTTTAATTCTGATATAATATAGATGTGAAGTACTGTAGATCTATTAGAATTAATGCTATTTTAAGAGAAGAAACCAGAAAAGGAGAGTATCCCTTTCTTGTTTAAACTGTGAAATTAGAAGTCCATCTGCAATGTAGGTATGATTCACAGCATGAAAAGAAGTGTCTAGTATCATAAAGGCTACTTAGGTTTAATGAGAAAAACAAATTACTTTAATTTGATGTGGAAGTCACCAAACAGTCCCTAATACAGGAAACTAGAACTCTATAGAAACAAATGAGTGAGTGAGGAATTCTGGCTTCAAGTTGAATTTTTGAGGCAAAATAGTCCTACTTCTTTTTTTAATACAGGCATGCTTGTGGTGTTTTAGTTATTCATTCTTTGAATACAGTGGTATATAATGCAAAGTATCCTGCCAAGAATACTGTGGCATAATTATTATGGTATATTTTTATAATAGGAATGTGATTGAGATAGCAGGAATAAGAAATCTGCTTCTGATTTGTGGAAGCATGTGACCAGAGTGCGTAGTTTGAAAAAATACAGTAAATTGTTTCCAGTAAGAAACTCCACATTTAATCCAGCTAGAGTGTTGTGCTAACCTGCCCCGCTCATTAATTTCACATATCCGTCCATATACAGCCATGCAGGAAGGGGAGGGCAGGTTCACATTCTAGCATTTTGTATTACTTTCATATTAAAAACCAAAGTAGATTAAAAGTTAATTAAAGCTTCAAACCTGCAATTCTGTATCCCTGTAAGAATTCACAAAGCCCAGTGATTCCTTGGAAAACTTATGGACACGTTAAGTTAGTTACATACAATCTCAAAGACTTTGTAAGCCATTTAAAATGGACAGTGTTGTAACTGTTAGGTGAAAGAGGATGTAAAAGTCATTTGAAAGAAAACACAGGATTTGCTCAGGCAATTTAAACAAAAAATTACACAAAAGGCTTTTCCTGATGTAAAATACCACCAGTGTAGCTGCTGTACATCAAACCCTGCAACATTTCTAACTCAGTCCTCTGTTAAAAGAAAACAAATTGGTAATTTCTTATAAATCAGGGGATTTTCGTTTAGTTTTTATTGTTCTGAAAAGGTTTCACATTCTCCATTATCCCAGCTGCTCTAGTTCTGATGACAGTTTCCTGGGGTGCACTGAGGGCAGCTGCCTGTGTAAGAATCCTGGTGCTGCCTTTTCTCCTCTCTGTGCCTCCCCACTCCATGTGCACAGTCCAGAGATGACCATGCTGGCCCCACTCCGTGGCTGGGAGCCCTTACCTGCCCTTGTAGAAATGAGGGCTTTAGACACAGCAGAAAGCAAGTGACTCCTCTTGCTTCATCACTAGAGAGTGGTTGGTGGAATGTACTCTGCCCTCAAAGGCCCTTGGTATAAGTGTTTTTATTATTGCAGAGTGAGTTGAAGCTCTGCCTTTCTCTGGCAGATGCTTATACTTGTGTAGGTGGCTGTGAGGGACTGCCCAGTGGTAGGTATTCCAGGATTGGTCCTATCCTGTCTTGAAAGGAACTGGAGTGGTGCAGGCAACAATTCTCCTGTTAGTGAAGAAAGTCTGAGGAGTTCATGATATGTGTTTGCTGCTTAAGCTGTAAGTAAAAATCAGGTAGTAGGTTAGTTTATCTATCTATCTATCTATCTATCTATCTATCTATCTATCTATCTATCTATCTATTTATTTCCTCGAGGAAAGATTTTCTTAAAAAGTTAAAACTGTGTTCTGCTGTGTCATTGTGAAGAACTGAGAAGATGGAGGTTGCTCTCGTCTCCCAGGTAACAGGTGACAGGACCAAAGGAAATGGCCTCAAGTTGTGCCAGGTGCAGCTTTGTATTAGACATTAAAAAAGATAATAAATCTTCACATGATGAAAGGGTGAGTCAGGCATAGGAACAGGCTGCCCAGGGAGTGGTGAAATCACCATCCCTGGAAGGGTTCAAAAGGCATGTGGATGTGACACTGTGGATAAGTGGTGAACTTGGCAGTGCTGGGTTATGATCTTAGAGACCCTTTCCAAACTTAAGGATTCTGTGTAGGATCTTATTTTATAGGGATGAGATAGCTAGCTCTAGGTCTTACCTATTTCTTAGCTCTTAATCTAGCTCTCCTTTCAAGTGCTTTTTACTTCTTAATGATAGGATGTTTTAAATTTAATCTCTTCTGCTGTGCCTGAAGAGTTTTGTTCTTGGTAACGCTGGAGACTCTCTCGAGTTCCTGCGTTTTTAAATGAGCCCTCATTCAGTGATGCAAATTTGATGGCATGATGTTAGCCTCATCTGAATACATCCATACTGATTTTATATTTTATTTTATTTTATTTTATTTTATTTTATTTTATTTTATTTTATTTTATTTTATTTTATTTTGGTTTTTTTTTGGGGGGGGGGTTGTTTGTTTTTTGGGGTTTTTTTGTATTTTGTTGTATTTTATTTTTTACTGGTTTTGCCACTCTGGCACAGATTATATGTTTAGTGAAGAGAGACTCAACTTCCCCGTAACTCTTCAGTAGGTTTTTTGGAGAAGCATCAGCAGGGGTAAGTGGTTTGTCGACCACTTATTTTTTATCTGCCAGTGAAGATTTATTGTCACCAGCCACCCAGAGGAATAAAGGCATCAAAATACATCAGAGAGTTAGCTTTGGTACATGTATTTGTCTCACGAGGGTTAACTTTGTGATCCAGACTAAAGTTTAACATTGCTAAGGTTGACTTTAGTTAAGTTCTTTCAACATCCAAAGTGGTGGGACCGAGACAGTCCCAGTAAAGCGAATCTGCTGAGCCTCCCTCGGAAGGTGCTACCACAACCTCTTGCCTTTTTATGGCCACTGTCCAATGCTGACTGGGGTGGTGGAGCATTCAGCCTACTGACAGCTTCCCATCTGGAAGCTTGCCATTTTCTGACCTGTAGTTTTAGAGAGTCTCAGCCCCGTTAGTGTGACTGTATGGGAAGCAGATGGCTGACAGTAGCAAAACCATGTTTGGTATGTGTTCCTGCTGTAGCAGATGAGAGCAGTGCGGGAGCCTGTCTCCCTTGACTCAGATCTCCCACCAATTCATAACACAATAATTCCTTGTTATATCTCATAAGCAAACCTAGTACTGGAATATTATTATTATGATTCAGTTTTGCTTGAAATATGGTTAGTGAGTAAAGTTTGGAAATCTTTGAGAGATTAAGACTAGAGAGGAAAGCACCCCTGAAATTGCTGAGCACTACTTGTGTTAGTAGTGCTGAGCATTACTTGTGTTCCCTTAAAGAAAGTAATTTTTCCTCTAGCATTTGTAAAGCAGTCCAGCTGTGGTGGTAATAATGAGGGAATAGAGGTGGCAGGCACTTCTCCAAAACAGCTCCTGAGCTTGTGTGTTTGTCTTGTGAAGTGAAAAAAATCTAGGAGAACTTTATGTGGAGAAGCCCCAAGGTGGGGAAATGCATTTTTAGCTCTAGGCTGGTGTTAATGTTTGGGTGTGGTGGGGATGGTGGAGTTCCCGGATTAGTATGTTTGCATAGCTGGCTTTTTTTGAATGTGTCAAGGGGAACCAGGATGAAGATTGAAAACAACTTTTTTAGGGAATGTGGTTATAATTGAAAGCAAATAAATTCTTAATAGTCATCTTCAGGCACGGTGAGCTGCTTTCTAATTATGCTGATTATAATTGCTGAAAATATTCATAGAAACTGGTTTTGCTCACAAGAAGTGTTCATCTCTCTGCATAGGAAGCGAGAAAAGCATGTCTTCCACAGCAGTGGATAGCTGTGAGAAATACAGCTGAAGCTGAGCTCTGTCCCCTGCACTGTAATCTCCAGGGCTTCCACAGATCAAATAGTGTAAAACACTTGAGTATTTGGAGTGAGCACAGCCAGAGTTTGTCCATGACCACCACCTTGCCCCTGTGTTGTGCAGTCTTTGGGTATAAGCTGACTTGCTCTGCTCTTCCTCCACTAACTGTAAATAACAGAAATAAAATTGCTTCACGCAAGTGAGAGGCAAGAGAAAGGCATGACAGCTGATTTCCAGGGTGATGATGGTCTTTGTGCAGCCCCAGAGATGCCCTGATGGATTATCACAATGTGTGTGGATGTTGAGCCCACCATAGCTTTCTGAATGCCTGGGATGCTGAGGAAAATCTTTTGGGGCTATTTCTATGGAATTTATTGACTGTTCTGCTGCAGTGCAGACTGGTTCCTACACAGACTGAGACACTGCTTTGCAGACATTGTACCCTGAGATAAATTTATTCTCTCACCCATTGTGTGGCCTGTGTGTTGGAGACATGTACAATGGACCCTGGTAGGCATGGCTCGAGCCTTGACAAATTGAAGGTCTGTCTTTTGAGGTTCATGACAGCAGCTTGCTCACTACCTACTCTGTTAAAAGGATTACCTAACCATTGCACAATCACTATGGAGATTAGATGGTCTTTTTGCCTGTTTCTTTAGACAAATTGAGTTCAGTGTTTCCTTATGAATAGATATAAGCCCCTCAAAGGTCTCTTGTTGAATGTATTTTCTGCTCCCAGATGAGGAATTCTGAATGTAAACTCATTGCATGTTTGTGGTCTGTGCCTCTTGGATATAGGAAGACAATACTGCTGGATGTTGGCAATTTGTTCAGGAGCTTGGAGCTTAGGAAGTTTGTGTGTTGTGTTCTGCTAACCCTGAATCAATGGTCTTTTTGTCCAATCCAAGTCGTATATGATGCATAGAGGAGTACACCTAGCAGCACAGGCAAGTCAAACCTGCACAGGCAAGGGTATCATAAATAGCAGACTTCCAAATTGTTAGAGGGAGTAAGAAAATTACATATGTTTTTTCTTTTTTGAGTGTAAGATGAAATTTCTGTGACTTATCTGTTTTATCAGATATCTTTGTGATAACAGACATTAATTCATGTTTATAGGTCTTGAGCCTCTCTATCAAGATCTGTCTCTTCCAAGTGATTTATTTGCTAAAATTTTTCTAGGCTTGCTGTTAAGACTGTTTCGAGTTCTGGTTGGCAACATTTACCTTTGTTTTTGTTAAGGTTGCTACATACCAATGGATTAATTTAAACTCTTTCAAGGTTCTTATACAGTAAATAGCCACAAAAAGAGTCAACGAGAACAAAATCCAGCATGGTCAAATCAAGTAGCTATTCAGTTAAAAATTATGAACAGTAGCTATGGCATTTAGGCAGAAAGGAAAAATGTTGGTGGTTGTGTGTTAAAAAATGGTTTGTAACTTAAATGTGTGTTCCAAAACTTAGTCTGACATCTTGTACTATTTTTTTTATATAGAATGTTTCAATCCCTAAGTGGCTGGTGTGTTCTATGAGATCCAGATTTGGTCCTTTGCCTTGAGTTGCAGTCTTAGTGTGCTAAGTGAAGAGCCAATACTTTCAAGAGGGTTAGGAAGAGCTTGTGTCTTTTTACCTCAGGGTCTGTGCAATGCTTGGTACAGCCTTTTTCTTGTTTTACTGACAGATTAACTTAAAATCAGAACAAACCTAAAGAGGGAGGTTACTGAGTGGCTGCTGGAGTGAATTTCATGGTGGCCTTTCACTGCAAAGGTTGTGGTTGGAATCCAGGCATAGGGAGAGATAAACAGATGCTGTGGGACATTGCTCTGATCAGTCTGGTCCACATTGTAATGGACCATTGCACAATACTGTGAACTGTAATTGGTCTCCTGAAAGGAAAACTGAAGAGGGATGAAAGTTGGTCCTGACTTGTCAGTGAGAGGAGAGAAAGACAAACAAAGAGGAGAGAAAATGAAACATTTACTCGATGACTTATTTCTACTAATTCAATGTCAGTTGTTAAAGTCTGTTTGTAAAAATGTATGTCTAAATTCCAGGAATCCCCCTCATCAAATTTCTCTTAATTTGTAACTTTTGATTTTTTTTTTCTTTTTTTCTACATTTTACATACAGTTGGAGTAAAGTATAAGTTATATTTGACTGAAAACGCTTTTTTGTTGTTTTGATGTTTTCTAGGAAGGCTGTGTGCAGCTCCATTCTGGTTTTGGCAAGCATAGTGGCTGGCCACGAAGACAATGCAGAGCATACTGACTGCTAACCGTGCCCGTGTTTGAGAGTGTTCCTACAGGTTTGCTCTTTCTTTCATACTGTGCTTTTAATCTAAAAGTGCTACGGGCTTGAAGTAGGGATGTTAAAACATAGAAACTCCAGAAGATACTCCAGATTATGCTTTTGCTGTGGCTTGTTTTGACAATTTTTTAATGAGGCAGCCGCGTATCCTCCTCCGGGTGATAGTCTGAGATTCCATGTGTAAAGAAGCGTAGTGCTGACGGAAAAAGCATTTTGGTGTTGTTTCTGTATGTTACAAACACTGGAGATTCATTCTGAGTTACGAAAAGAACAGAACTGTCTTTTTTACTGTGGGGTGCACTTTATGCAGGTTTGAAATCTTCAGTCACCTCAGTGGGGCAATTTAACTGCTCCAGTGTGTGCTATTCACTACAGACACTGTGAAAAACTGAAGAGCATTTCACCAAGCAAACTATCAAACTGTGCTGTGCTCAATGAACATAATACAGTTTTGTGCTGTAGTGGAAGATGAGGCTGTTTGCTAACCAAGTTCTTTTTTATCTGATTTTTTGCATCTTTTTTTCCTCCTAGATGAGCTTCATTTAAACACATAGCTGGGGTTTACTGAACATTTTATTGAGGCAACACTTAGTTGCACAGAAATCAGTCAAGCTGAAACTGCAGTGGGCTTGTCTGCTGGCAGAAGGGATTTCTCTGAAAGTACAGTTCACTTTACATCTAAGTTATGATTATCTTGCTGTCTCCCTTTCATTATGCCATTGTTCTTGGGAGCCAGAGATTTTGTAAGTTATAAGAAAAGGATGTTGCCAAGGGTGTGGGTGGAGGAAGGTGTTGACATGATTTCAATGGAGTTAGATTCCAGCTTTATAACAGAGGGGTAATGAACCACAGAGAAAATAGGCTTTTCTAGCTTGCCCCTAAAATAAGTTCAGTTATGAATTTAATGTTGTACATCGCTATCTAATGGCTTTTTTTGAAACAATTGTTTCATATCATTTTTTAAATAGGCGTTTTCCTGTGTAGAGGGTAAAAATGGCCTGTTACTTTTTGCTCTGTCTTTTAGCCATTGTTTCTAATGAAACTCTTCTTAATTTAGTGGAAAATGGGGAATTCAGAAAGCCAATACAGTCTTCAGGGATCGAAAAATCATGCTGCTGCTACAGCTGGTGCCAAGCAAAAGCCTTGCTCTCTGAAAATTCGCAGCATTCATGCTAAAGATGAAAAGTCTTGCTCTATGCATGGATGGGGACATACCAGCAGCGGCTCAAACTACAAATCAAGGTCCCTTGCTAGAAGCTGCCTTTCACACTTCAAGAGTAGTCAGCCTTATTCCTCTAGACTTGGTGACACTGTGATGAAGGTCTCCAAAAGCAATGTCCATGCCAAACACAGGACAAATGCCTCAGGGGACTACTGCCAAGGGAATAATGTGATGTTTTTGCCAGAGAATGGTTTCCACTATATTGGCCTCCAAGCTGGAAGTAATCATGCTGCCTCTCGAGAATGCAATGGCCACATTTTAAATTGCTATGGAAAGAATGAGAGTCTTGCATCAACCTCCCCATCAGAGGACAGGAGGAGTCCTAAAGTTCTCATTAAAACTCTGGGGAAGCTGGACGGTTGCTTGAGGGTTGAGTTCCACAACAGCAACAACAGCAAGGTACCAACCGAGGAGTCCAGCGGGCCAGTGCAGTTGCTGAGGTATTCCCCTGCCTTGGAATCTAAGCCAAATAACCTGCTTGATGTCAGGAGGAACTCCAGTGCAGACTGTTCTTCAAGCCATCGTCTGTCACCTACCGACTCAAGGCTTCGGTCTAGTAAAGGGAGCTCCCTGAGCTCTGAGTCTTCATGGTATGACTCTCTCTGGGGGAATGCTGGGGATATCAATGAGCTGGATGGCTCATATTTGACCAGGAGCACTCCAGATACAAGCATTCATGCCAGTTTCCCAGCAAGCGACAACAAGAAGTCCTTCAACCAAAGTTCATCTCTTTCCTCACTCCGAGATCTCTATAAGGATACAAATTTGGAAAGCACTCCTCCACCTGGGATCAGGCTGTCTGATGAGTATATTGACACTCCTGGTAGCCTAAGCAACCGTGTCTCCTTTGCCTCAGACATTGATGTTCCCTCCAGGGTAGAGCAGGGGAGTCCTGCACATTACAGCTCCTACACCCTCCCGTGCAGAAAGTCTAAGCCCCTCGGTGAGGATGCATCCAAGAAGGATACATTAAAGAACCGGATGCGACGCATCAGTGACTGGACAGGAAGTCTTTCAAGGAAGAAAAGGAAGCTGCAGGTATGTACAAACCAGCCTAAGTGTGTGAAAGTTGGTTTTTATATTCCTCTTATAAGCATAGCGATTGCATGATATTTGTCTTTTTTGCAGGTTAATTACTTGCTTATCTCATTTAGTAATTTGTGGAATTTTGAGAAGTACTGCATCCCTGGTGCTGTCTGAAATGTCAGCCGCAAAAAAGGATACACATTATTTTGTGCAAATTTTCCCTTCCTATTTTCATATTTTGTCACCTTCTAAGTTAACTCCAGTTTTTGCGGCCTAATATTTCTGTGAATTTGCTTTTGAAATTATTGCATTACTTAAAAGGTGACTTGGGGTTTAAACCTTCTTTTTTATTTCAAGTATGGAAATACAGCCTCTCTCTATATATGTGCTATGGATTATCGTACATTATGTGAAGAGTGTGGAAGAAGCAGTAGAAGGAGGACATTGTATCCATCTTTTCAGATGTTTCCTGTCTGTTTTACTGTTTTACACTCATTTTTTGCTTGTTGGTCCATTTCTATCAAGGCAAGCAGCTGTATTGACCAGAGGTGCATTACATGGAGCAACCTCCTCCTTCCTGTGTGTCAGCTTAGTTCACCAGATGGAAAAACTTGAGTTGCCATCTGGCTTACTGGGAGATGGTAGTGTGAAGAAGATGGGAGGGGAGAGCAAGAGGGAGGGAAAGGATGTTTCTTTAGAAGAATTCAAGACTAATCCCATTAATAGGAATTTAGGATGCCTGTGGTCAGGAATGAAATTCTCATCTCTAGCTGCAGGCCCCAGAATTGGCTCTTTAAATACCAGACTGTGCCTGGTCTCTGTGTGTGAGTTTGCAAGCTGAGATGAGACCATTTTTGGATTTGGTTTGGATTTTTGGTTTTTTCCCTTCCTTTTTTTTCCTGAATCTTCCCTGGTGTTTTTCATAGAGTCACTGTGCTTCCCTAAATGAAGGACGCTCTCTTTCAGCAACATTGATGTGCTGGCCACTTCAGAAATTTCTTGTCTCCTGTGCTGGAAATTCAGACAGGTCTTGTGCTTAACCATGTACATCTGTCATTGCGCTGTAAAACTCTGACAGACCCTTAGGCTCAGAAATGAGCTCAGCGTAAGGTTTGCGTGAGTGTGTCCTGGCGGGGGGGCTACAGAACTGGAAAATGAAAATGAAAGCTGTTTATTTGCATCACTTCTTTTGTGAGTTGGTGCTCATGTACTTTATCAGATGCTGTCTTTTCACCTTCTTACTCAGCTGTGAAAGAGAGGGCAAAAAAACCTGGAATCATGGAGGAGCCTCAGTGCTGTGTTCCAGGATTCTTCACTGATTTCAACATCTGTAGCTGCTCTGGATTTTACTGCCAGGCTTTACATATGATTTCTGCATCCCAGACCTTTAGTATGTATTACTTAGTTATGACATTTTCAGAATGGCATTTGTGGTGTGCAATTCATTGCTATTTTGAATTCACAGTGCAGTGCGCTGACTTCAGACACGGCAAGGAAATTTGGCTGGTGAGATTGCACCAAGCTTGAATCAGATTGTGGTAGAAGGAAAACAGCCCTTACTCCAAAAACGGTGGTTTCTTAGAAAAAGGCATAGGAAATGGTTAATCACTGATTTTAATCAGACAAGTATCCAGCAACAGGAAGGGTAAGAGGGAGGTAGTGAATGCTTTGTAATTTTGCAGTTCCTTGTGTGGCTTTATTGGTTCATTTCCATCTTTCATGCTTTGAGTAACCTGTTGTCTCTTCTGGGGGTTACTGGGTTGTAGTTTAGTAGTGCTTATACACTTAACAGGTCCTTTAGCTTAAAAAGACAGAAGTGTGGTGGATGATTCTGAACTGTCACGTGGTTGGTCCCTGCTTGTGCAACTTCATCTCGTCGTGGCAGCATCTGTGCTCTGCTCTGAACAACGCGTCCCTTCCTCCGTACATTGGTAATGACTGGCTGTGAGTCACTGGGGCTGAACGTAGGTGAAAGCTGGAATATTTCCCTGTAAGTGGGCCTAAGTGCCAGTGGTGGCTGGGTAGTCCCTCAGCTCCCCAGTGGAAACAAACCAGCCGAGCCCCCTGCTTCATGGAGCACAGACCTAGGAGCCACAGGCTTGGGATATTGAGGCCAGACCCCAAACACTAGAAAGGCAGTGGAGTTTAATCCTCTTTGTGAACAAATTGCAGCTTAAACACAGGTAGGATTTTCTCCATCTTGAAGGCTCCTTCCAGACCATTTTATTCAATGCTTGCTAACAGGCAGAGTAAATGCAGTTCCAGACAGTTTGTTCTGATGTCGGTACTGCCTTCTACATTAGTTATTCTTTCCTGTTTTTTAATCTGTTATGATTTGTTTTAAGGGAGAAGTGGTGTCTTTTCTTGGCCTGCGTTTGTGGGGCTATACAGACTTTCCTCGGTCTCCTGTGTTAAGACTGGAAATCTATTTCCTTTTCATTCTGGCACCCTTCCTCCTCATCTGTTTTAAATCATCCACAAACACATTTGCATATGGGGTATTCCAGAGGAGTTCTTGGTTATGCCCTGTCCAGTTACTTGGATGTTTCCTTCTGCCTGCTTGATCTGACGTAACCTGGAATTGAATTTACCTTTCTAATAAGGGTCTTGCATCAAGACTTGCAATAATCTTTTCCAAGACCTAGTTTTCCTTGCATGAGGGTGTCCTAAAGTGTTCCCTCAATGGTAATCACTGGTACTGTCCTGCAGCACATACCTTCATTTAGTTTAATCTGTGCTGAAATGACATTGGGATGATGCTGAGTTGCAATTTAATGTGTGTGAGCTGAAAGGTGTGTGTGATGTATGTGAGACCTGTGGACAGAATTTAGGCAGACTTGCTGCACAGCCAGATATGGCTAAAGATGGTGGTGTAAACTCTGTGCAGCTCTTTAACATGGAGAACATAAGCAATTTCTGTGTAAAATGAAAATCCATCCATGAGAAACGGCTCCTGAAGAAAGGTTCTTGAATTAAGTAAAATAGCCTCACTTCAGGAATTGTATCTGAAATTTTATGACTTTATATGCCAGAGCCCTGATGTGGGCTGTAAAGAGAAATTAAAAGTAAAGTACGTTGAATGAACCTTTTTATTTGACTTGAAGACTGGTATTAGATTCTCCTTTTAGCATGGCTCCTGATGAATGCAGCAGGCTGCGTTTTTCCTGTGCTGTTCTTTACAGCTAATTATTACGTGTGTCACTTTGTCTAATTGGTATCTTAGCCACCTTATCTTTTGCCTTGTTTTTAGCTATTCCAGAGTGTATCTGAAACATTGAGAGATGTCCTTGAATGCAGCTGAGCAGAAACAGAGATCGGTCATCACTACCTTCAACAGAGCAAAAACCAGCAAAAACCAGCCTGGCAGGGAAGCCACCTGGCCAACTTAGGTCAAACCTTTACAGTAGTGGCAGATATTGCTGCAATGACAGCCTTCTCAAGGACCAACAGAGACTGGCAGACTGACAATTCAGTTCTTTAGGAAAATAAAAATACAATTGATGGTGTCCTAGTGAAGTGTATATATTCATTTTGGATTCTTTATCCATTTTCTCTATTCTGGTACTTCCTCATTCCTACCCCTTTCTATGTGTGAGGAGAAAACATAGGATTTGGTTAGTGGCTTGTCATTGACAGGTTGCATCCCACACTTCTCCTTAGTGTTTGCTGTTCCAGTGGTGGGTTTTCACAACAGAACCCTTCTATGTATTTGCCTTGTGTTGTGTCTCTTACTAGTTCTTTGAGACTAAAAGAAATACATATTGTTAATAAGCTGTACACTACTGTTTTCCAGGGGACACTGGCAGTTCCTGGAGAATAGTCAAACAATTAAAGTGCTGGATTTTCGCACACAAGTACAATGGCAGTAATTAAAACAAGGGTGGAGAAAGCTTTCAGTTTCCCCCTGAAATACAGATTGCCAGCACAGTTGTACTCCATGTTCTGGAGTTGCTTTGTGGCATAAATGCATTACATGTGGGATTTTATCCTGGCTTGCCACTCCATGTGCGGATCTTCCTCCCTCTACCATATAAAAACCAGTTAAATTGTTGATGTTTAGGGAGTTACTCTTGGGCAACACTGATTAACACTCTGCAACAAGATTTGAGGAAGGTGCTCCTTTACCTTGGAATTGTGATCTGAAAAGCCAGACTTGAAGTTCAATGTACTGTCGGTGAGTGTGGGTCTCAGGTCAAACTGGCTTTTGTGAGGCCACAAGCAGCAGTGTCCTGCTGCTGGAAAAGTGCTTTGGCATTGCCTGGGAGGTGTACAATCCCAGTCTTGGCTGCACACTGGAGGTCCTGATGCTACCAAAACATAGCACAGCTTTTCTGCTGCAGTTTTGAAGAGCATCAAGTAAGAAGCAAAGAAAAAGTAGCTGTTTTCAAAGCTGTTGGGGAGAACAGCTCCCAGGAGACCAATGTTTATTTACTTTGTTCTTAGTACAGTAGTCTGTGAAAAAATAAATGCTTTTAGAGAGGCAGTCTAAACTTGAAAGTATAATGGCTTTGTTATTACCGAGAGTAATAGCTTCACTTCTTGAATAGTTTATTGCAATATCTTTTTTTTTTTTCTTCCTACTTTTTCTTTCTACTTTTACTGCAAAAGGCAACATGTCTTTTGTGTTTTAGGTTCTTAAACCTTGGTTGCTTTTAAATAGCATTGGCATCGCTTGAGTTCAGAAGACAATAAATGGCTTCTTAGGATGGATGGTGTGGTTCTCAACAGTGAAGTTAGTACAAGGATGTCTGTTTTGGGTAGTAGGAAAATTCCTGTCCATCCCTGGAGCTTGGGAGAGTTGGGATCAGAGAGCATATTACTTGGAAAGGCTTAAAAGAAAAAAGGTCCAAACTGCCACGTTGACAAGCAGTGGCAAGAAATAGGCCTACTCTAGCATCCATATCAAAGGCAAAGTTGAAGTCATACCATCAGGCCTGATTATTTAAAATAAAATTAGCCAGCCCTCTCAATCCAAGGGATGAAGTTGCACAGTGCAATTAGGAGAAAGGCCTGCCAGTGCTTGATGGGATGATCAAACTCTCAGGGTGTTCCCAGCAGCTCAGAAAATACACAGCTCTGCAGTCTGGAGACTGGATTTAAGCCAGTCAGCAAGCATGTATTTCTTTTTTTAAATCACATATTGTTTTAGATTATATTTCAGTCAACTGATCAATTCTAACAAGCTTAAAACATTCTTTACTTTTGGCCTTTTTTTTTGTTGGTTAAGCACCATTTGTACGACAGATAGAAACTGGAGGTTAAAATCAGGCTTGTTGTGTTGAAGCTAAACCTGGCCACCTTGCACCAATGTGATAGCACCAAAGTATTGAAAACTGTGTAATAATAAAAAAACCTGTTGTGACACTATTCCTGCTTGCACTCAGATGCCAAACATGGTGCCTGCATTTCAGATGGAAGATGTAGTTGTCTCCTGGAGTACTTCAAGTTTCAGACAGTAGTTTCTAGTGAAATTTGAGATTACTCAAAGCATACTGGAATTACCAAACTGCTCACATTAGTAGAGAGGGTTTAATGGGGTTCTGCTGAAAAAACTGAATGGTAACAGTGGTCGTGTGAGTGGCTGAGGCAAAGGCTATGATGTAATGGTGAAAAGATGAAGGAACTGGAAGTGGCTAAACATGAAAAAAAATTAATTGACAAATGAGGTGTGTCTTTTGATCATAGCTCTGGTGGCTGATGGCAGATAAATTCCTTTTATGCACAGGAGCCAAAGTGTAAAGATGGGAGTGACTACTTTGACAGCAGAATGGACAACTTCACTACAGACACACTGGCACCATCACAGCTCTCCTCTTTACTGTGGTCTCCTGGCTCCAGCCATGCCCTGTCCCAGAGAAGCGAGTCCACCAATGCTGTCAGCAGTGATGCCTTGAGGCAGAACATTTATGAGAACTTCATGCGTGAGCTGGAGATGAGCAGGATGAACTTGGAGAACACGGAGACCTCGTCGGAAACAGAAGACTCCAGTGGCGAGTCCCTTAGCTCCCTGGAGCAGCTGGATTTGCTGTATGAGAAAGAGCAAGGAGTGGTGCGCAAGGCAGGGTGGCTGTTCTTCAAACCCTTGGTGACCCTGCAGAAGGAGAAGAAGCTGGAGCTGGTCACACGACGGAAGTGGAAGCAGTACTGGGTTACACTCAAAGGTAAAACCACCACGCTGATCCTTCATCTTGGCAGTTCTTTCTGTTGTGTCTCTGCAGCATTTCATGCTTGCTGGCTTCTGTTAGCAGATTTAGGGGGATCAGAAAATCACACCTAACTTTACAAGGTCTACCCACCAGCTAAAGTGGAGCTTGTACCCAGGCAGCCCACTGAACTGAGGTGCTGCTCAATGTCTTTGGGATTGTGTGCAGCCTTGTGTTTCATATCATAGTGGGAATTGTTTTGTCTGACTTCCTAATTTGTGTGTTCAATCAGACTGGGGAGCTAGAAGATGCTTTTGGATGTTTGGAGATCAAAGACCGAACTGAACCAAAATTTAAGGGTCAGGAGAAGTTGCTGGAGCCCAATTCCTTGTTAAAGATACAGTTCCTTAGGCTCTGCTATGAAATTTACTGAAGGATGGGGTAGTTTATTGAAAAAATGTTTTGTTCATTTCTAGCACATTAGGTCGCAGTGTAATGGAGAGGTGAACTCCCAGTGCCAGAGCCTTTACACAGAGAAGTGTGTGTGGTTCAGAGCAGGGGAAGCTGAAGTGATGCCCAAGGCAACCATTCCCAGGGGTTGAAGGTCTCCCTCCTTCAGGTCTTTCACATTCTCTGCTCCCAGCAATACCAACCCCTTCTGGCTTTTGGCATGCCCAGCTTCCCGTCGCCTGCAGCTGCTCCTGATGTGAAAACAGCCCCATGGGAGGGGAATCCGCTCAAGGGGGCTGCTGCAGGTGTGATTGTTGGGCTCCATTTGTGCTCAGAGGGTACTGTGAGACGCGTACAGGGTTCAGGAAATGTGAGAAGGAAAATAATATCTATTGTGGGGAGGAAGGGAAATTTATTGGGTGAGTTAATACGCCTTTTTTAAATTTTGAATTGCACCCAAAGGATTTGTCTTTCAGTAAATATACTGAATTGCACCCAAAGGATTTGTCTTTCAGATACTAAGTTAATGAGCAAGGAAATGATCAAGCTTGATCATTTCCTATCATATCTGGGACTAGAGAAGAGAAAATGGCAACTTTGCCACAGGTTGCCCTTTTTAAAATTGTGCAGTGAGTGTAGACTTGAAGAAAAATGAACAGCAAACAGCAAGTCCTGGTAATGTTCTGCTTGATAGTGCTGATTGAAAAGAAGCAAACTTACTAGAATGAGGCAATTCTGCCTAAAAATTCAGAGACTTGTTATCAAGTGATCAAAATGTAGGCAGGCATAGCAGTTTAAATCAGTTGTCCTGATAGCATCATCAGATAGCATGATTCATGCTTACAAGCAGTGTATACAAAGGGAAAAACAGCACCTGAATTCCACCCTCTTATTGTGTGTGTTTGTGTTATGGAGTGTGACTATAGTTTAATCTACCTCTTCTAAAATACAGTTTCTAAACAATTCTATCAAAACTCTAAACTGAAATATGTTATAAACTAGTAGTTTGTGCATTTCTGGGATAATGAAGCTCTGGCAAGCAATTTAGGTTCTTCATGTTCATTTTTTTGGCTATAAAGTTGGCTTATTGGTGATTTTGAAAAAATTGTGTCTCTTCTTACTACCTGAATTTCTGCAGCTACCAAAAAAAAGGAATAATAAAGTTCTTTGGAAAAATCTTTAACTTTTAACATTATAACTGTTAGATACAATGCTTTTTACTTCAATGGTTGATCTGGCTTCATTCATGGTACAGAGTCTTTTGCACTTTGCTAGCTGTTTTAAATATACATTCCTAATTTCCTTGATCTCTTACCTTTATTTTCTTGTGGAGACTTCTGATTCCAAAATAAACTTGCCTGTATGGATATCAAGGCATAATTCTGTTTTCATAATCGCTATATCAAGATCAAGGCACTTGCTTTGGTTCTCTTTATACAGGTTTTTGAATGAATCAGTATTTAATTTGTTCTTGAAGTTTAAATAGCCAAGATATTTTAAAGCATGACTCTAAATATGTAAATGGAGAACAGCATGTTTATTTGCACTCTGTTGAGATGTGTTTAATTATAATATGCAGAAGGCTTATAACCATCTAGTTACCTGTCAGATTTAAAAGTATACATGTCCTGAGGCCTCTGCTCCACTTTCAGGGCCACCAAGACCTGAGCCTTAATAGTAACTGTGTACCAAGAGAAACTCTCTTTTCCATCTGTCCTGTCCAATTAGTTTCCTTTAATGAGGGAAATTGCTTTCCTTTTGCTCTCTCTCTTCAGCTCAAGTTTTAATTGAAATATTTGGACAATAATCAGTCTCTGTGGGTCTGACAGACCTTATGAAACTAGCTGCTTCCAGGGATCACTGGATTTGACCTAAAGATATACCTGGGGTTCCATACACCGAAGCATACAAACATGCCCTTCAAAATTTTTAATTTGTGTACATATAAACTCTCAGGATAAAATATGAGTTATCTTGAGTTAGAACAAATAGGGGAAATATGGGAATATGGAAATATTTTAAAATAAATCTTAAAAACTTTAAACTTCTGCACTTTCCTAAAATGCAGAAGTGGAAGTGGTTATAAGTTGCTGCTGCTGCTGAATACAAAAGACTTGGCTTTGTTTGTTTAGTTTGCCCTGTTATGTTCAAGTGACATTTCTGATATGCAGAGTGTTACAAACCATGTCCCTTTTTCCAACTGCAGAGATCTCCAAGTGTGTTGGTGGCACAAAGAAGATAAAGTGAGGGCTGCCCAATGGAATAGATAGGAACAATTCTATAGGATTTCTTCTTACCCAAAATATTCTGCCAGTAACTTTCGACATTAACAGGAAAAGGTGCAGTTATGTAGTATAGAGGTATTTCTATGTATTAGATTCCTTACTCTAGAAAATTGTCAGTTGACAGATGATTTGATCAGAAATCTCTGATACGGGTTTCCCTTTGTAATGGTATTTTACAAGTGCACTCCAGTCCATGACCCCTTGAACAGGCAGATTGGTGCATCTTGGAGGACAGTGGGTTATACCGAGGCAGGAAGGAAGGGGATGGAGGGCACAGGCCCTTCTCGAGCCAGCATCGCTGCCAAAGGCAACTTGGCCCTGTAGTCATACTGCTGTGGGCTAGGATCAAGTGTCCTCTGCTGGGATCAAGTCTCCTCCACTCTCCTCCAGAAGTAATTCCACTTGTTATACTCGGGACTGCTGTCATCAAGGATGAAGTTTGTTTTCTGGATACAAGCTTCATACCTTAGATATTACGCTATTTACAAGACTGAACATGCTCAAACGCAACCCTTTTAAATTGTTTTAAATTGCTCAGAATTGTCTGAGTTTCCAATTTTCAGCTAGACTCAAGGAAATCTGGTTTAAATTTGAGAAGTTTATTCACTAAGCGTGTTGTATGAAGACAAAGGGTTCTGCAAATCTTTTCAACAAATACGAAGATTTTTAAAGTGGCTGTTATGAGAGAGTTGGTTCAATTTAATAAAGAAACACAAAAGCTGATTTAACAAAGCAGGAGTTAATCTCTTCTACATGCCTTAACATTTTAATAGGCTGAGTTTATTGATAGAATATTCTAGGTTAGAAGGGACCTTTAGTCCAGCTCCCCTGCCATTGGCATGGACATCTTTCACTGCAGCAGATTGCTCAAACCCCATCCTACCCTAACCCTTGGATGCTTCCATATTGAGGTGTCCTGATTTATTTAAAGTCCATAAATGTTTGTTGTGGCCCTATTAGATGTCTATTTCAACTTTTCATTGGCAAATTGATCATTAACTGTTCTTCTGTGTAGAAGATCGTCCTTTTTTTATCTGTTTCGGAAGAGGAGTGGAACTGATGTTCCCTGTCTCTGAAGGATGTCTTAATTCACAAAAACACTATGTAATGTTGGGAGATCCATGACTTACTTTCTCCTCATGTTTTTTTGTCCCTCTGAACTGCAAAAGGTTGTACTCTACTGTTTTATGAGACCTATGGAAGGAACTCAATGGAGCAGAGCAGTTTGCCTCGATATGCGCTGTTTGCAGAAGACAGTATAGTTCAGTCTGTGCCAGAACATCCCAAGAAAGAAAATGTCTTCTGTCTCAGCAATTCTTTTGGAGATGTCTACCTATTTCAGGTAATAGGATGCATGCACAACTTGGTGGTTGTTTCCATTTTAGCATGTGTTTGTGAGTCTACACATGTATCTATATGATGGTATGTACACGTGCACACACACATCATGTTTCTGCCGTTGACTTAAAAATAAAAGCACGACTGCACTGTTGCATTACACCATTATAATATTAAATATATGATATGACTGCAGGTATTACATCAGTTGGCTCAGTCAAATATGGTTCAGAAACAAAAAGAACAAGGACCACAAATCTGCAAGAAGCTCTGGTTGATCACAAGCTTCTAAAAAATCAACTTTTTATCAATTTTTTTCACATTTATTAGCATTCCACCCTTACAGAATGGTGTGTTCAACCCTGAATCTGCTGGCCACAGAGAGTTTGCTTGAGCAAGATACTCAAGAAAGAGAGCTAAAAATAATCAAAATACCTGGGTTGCTCAAGGGCACCACTGGAAATGTCAATAAAGAACAGGGTTATGCGGAACTGCCTGCATAGAAACATGTTGATTCATAGGCACACTTGTACCTATCTCCAGAGATTCTTCGTGCAGATTGCATTCTCTTTACCTCGATGTTGCCTCTCCACTAACTTGGCACATTTTAAGTAAGCAAATACCTCACATATAAAATCTTCTCTGCTGTCACAGCAGTGAAGAAGGTTTGTCTTTGATATCTGGTAGGGATTACTTTAGTTATTTGGAGGGATGAAAAATGCCAGTCACATCTTTCCCACAGCTTATGTGGCTCTTGTCCTTCTGGGGCTTTTAGACTTTGCAGGTCTAAGAAGCAGAAGCTGGGGTTTGGAGACAAGTCATGATGGAGTGTAGGAAAATCTCAGACTACCTTTATTTGCTCAGTTCTAAAGAAAACTTTATTTCACTTGATTAAGATAAAGTTCCTAAGGCAACAGTGAGCCCATCAAGTGCTTCATGCCCTAGAGCTGTTGATTTTATTTTATTTTTCTCTTATCTGCCCATAACGTTGCACCATTGATTGGTTTCACAGGCAACAAGTCAGACGGATCTGGAAAACTGGGTTACTGCCATACATTCAGCCTGTGCTTCCCTCTTTGCAAAGAAGCTTGGGAAAGAGGACACTGTCAGGCTGCTGAAAAATCAGACCAAGAGTCTCTTCCAGAAGATTGACATGGATGGCAAAATGAAAAAGATGGCAGAGTTGCAGCTCTCGATTGTTAGCGATCCGAAAAACAGAAAGGCCATAGAAAATCAGGTACTGGAAATAATTTTTTTATGAGAGCATATTTATCATAATTATTGCTTTGGTCTCTATTTGTGATTTCTAGGCCTGAGAGTAATTGTCTTAGCATAGCTGACACAGTGGTTGTAATTACTGCCAGGTTTCTACAGCAATCCAGAGCAGTGCAGGAGGCAGGCTCCCGAAGCTGCACATCAGACTGTTCTGTTTCAAGAGCACAAAGCTTTTTCTTGTCTCTTCTGTAAAAATGTAATTAATTTTTACTGTTTTATGTTACTAAGATCTAGCTGTTACATTGCATAGCACAGAATATACAGTATGTTCTGTGAATAATTTATTATTATATTGGAGAAGAGATTGAAGAGTAGGTGCTTGGCAGTATTGTTCTGCACCTTAAGACAGCACATGAGGAATACTTAGTCCTTCCTCCGACTTTATTTGTGTGGTGGCAGACAAAACCATTTGCTTCCAGTTGAAATTTAGCCACGACTAATGATCACCTGATTGTCTGTGTGGTGGTGAACAAACATGAAGCCTTACTCTGCTCTCAGTTCTAGCATGCGAGCCAGGAAGGACTCCAGGGATACCTTATGGAAGTACATCGTGCAGTGTTGATGTCTTGCCCATGCCCCCAGTTTTGCAGACAGTAACAGGCAAAAAGATGCTTTAAGTATTTAGACATGCTTAATGTTCAGGCAACGACCTTGCTACCCACAGCTTCTTCTGCACTAAACTTGTCTAGTAGTTTAGCCTACATAAGTCTGTGGACTGAGGCTGCTGTATCTTTAGTTTTATTAGGCCATTTACAGAAGACTTCTGATAATTTGAACTGATTGACTGATCTTTGAGAGCCTTTCCAGTCAGAATAACTATTCCTCTGTCAGTACTTCATGCTGCATATTATGGCCCCTTTAGTAGCGAATGAGGTTTACTTCCTTCAAACCAATACAGCATAATTATTTTTCTTCTGTTAACGAAACACTTGTTGTTTCAGCAATTTGATGCTTATAATATTTAAAATTCTTACTCTACTGGCTTGGACTTGATGAAGAGCAGACTGAGTACTGACGTCACTGCCAAGCTCTTGTGGCACACTTGAGTCTGAAGCTCTATGAGCCGAGTTCAAATAACATGCAGGTTTGTGTAGGGATTTGCAGTGCAGATGTTCATAAGCCCTTCGTGTGCTCAGATGTTCATAATTTATTTCCAGGTCACTTTATTTCATGGTCCAGAGCTGAGTGAGGTGAATGGAGGAGGAAAAATGTTAAGCATCCTTTTATTGCAGTAGGCTTTGAGACCTAGGAGAAGATACAGATTTCTGTAGATGTCTAGTGCTTGTAACATATGAAGCACTGAGGAAAAATCCTGATGTATATTAACTTAATTTATCCCTCCCTCATCAGATATTCCTCTTAGTAGTTGATTTAGAGTCAGCTGAAGAGTATTAATGATTTATCTTAATATCTGCTAATTAGGTGTTCTATCCTTGAAGAATTATCATTGTTTTTCAGCTCTGTAAGAAGTTAGCTTCATTCTGTAGAACTGAAATCCATCTTCTGGACTGCAGAAGATTTATTCCTGTTAATCTTCTGTCTATGTGTGTCTCAGAACATTGAATGGGGGCAGACCATTGGCACAAAGAATGAAATGGATCACTGCAAGCATCCAGTAGTTAGCAAATAATAAATTTATAGCAAGAATTTTCTCCATTCTTGATCCCTTTGATCTCTTTAAAATCTCTCCTTACAATTACCTAAGGTTTGCTGGTGTAGTCACTTCAGAGAAAAATTGATAGATAACTCAGTTGCCTAATCTTCTAATTTGTTGTCTCAGATTGGCTTTTGCAAAGAAAAAAGAAAATCTTCATGCAATTAGTATGAAAATTCTTAATATACTTAGTAAGGTAATGATTTTGAGAAAATGTTATTCCTGAGGGAATAGTTTGCATATATGTAGCTGTAGTTGTTTAGTAACTGTGGGTGTTTAGTTGTCTTTTGCCTATTTTGAGAAACAAGAAAATATAAATTCTGGTTTTGGTTTTGTGTAAATTTGATGATGTGTCAATCATGGGGCAGATATTATTCCTCCATGCTGAATTACATAGTATTGCCAATACTGTATTTCTCAAGAATGCATTCTGTGCTGGAAATCGTCACTGATGATTTATTTTGGGAAGCCAGCGGAAACAGTGTGATTGACTTCAGAAGGACTGTGGTGTTTTTTTACATAAAAAGAATTTATTTTCACTGGGGAGTTATCTTGGAAACTTTAATTTCTATAGCCTTTCTCCTTTTCCTTCCTCAGAAAAGCAACCACCAAATGTCAACTTATTCTTTCACTTCTGTATTGACTTAACACCCATACTTCTCTGCTGAAGACTTAATAATTCTCAAGGCTTTAAAAGCAAGCAAAACCTTTTGTATTTCACAGTTTCTACCACCTGAAAGACAGTTGTACTAATGAAACTTGCACTTCTAAAGTTGCTATGGGTATTTTGATATACTTTGACACACTTTTTTTTTGGTGTCCAGCAATTAGACTAGAGAAGCTCATCCAGTTCTGTCTGGTAACTTTTGTGAATTTGAAGGCAATCAATTGATAAAAACAGTGCTAAACAGAAGTGCAAACAAACAAACAACAACAAAGACAAAGAAAACATTGTTTTTCTAGTGAAATTGTTGGTTTATATGCTATCAAATCTGTTTTATATGGTATCAAATGTTGTTTATATGCTATCAGACTGGTTGGGAAATGTTTTCAGTCTCGTGTCTTACATGACGGATTCTCTCTAGCTGGGTTTACTGGCATAATAATAATAATAATAATAATAATAATAGACTTTTTAAGTGTTTAAGAGAAAATTGTAGCCCTTCACAAAGCTATTGGTAATGCTGGTCAGTTTAGAAGAGACCAGTGAAGCATCTACAAGATGGCAATGTGGCTGGAAATCTGGAGTCTGCACATGCTACCTACAGCCATGTATGCTTATTATTACTATGTGAAATAAATAGGTTGTATGTGAGGATATTCTCCCAACATGTAACTTCTCTCCTCAAGTGAAGACAATTAGGACAAAAGGTAGCAAGTTTGAAAATCTCCTGGTGCCAAGATGAATTTTAAAGCCTTTCTTTAATTTTTTTTTAGTTTTCCTAGATGTTTAACCTGCTAGAGAAACCACAGTGTTTGCTGTGAATACAGAGCCCTGTTAGTGAAAGGGATTATTAGCATTTATTCAGACAATAATCTCTCTCTTAACAAAGAGAGCTCTTTTAACAAAATATTGCACATTAAAGTCAGAAGTGAAGCTGCCTCTGCCTGCAGAACTGGTTTTAATGGGGTGGAAAATCTATCTCGCAAGAGAGACCACTGCAGCCCTTGTGTAATTGTTTATGTACATGGTGCATAAGTCTATACTGATGTCTCACTTTAGAACAATAGCATGATTAATAGTTGCTTGAAAGCATTATGGAGTTTTGTCTTCAAATTTTAATATGTTGGCATAATCATGTTTTCCGAGCTATTCAGAGGTTTCTGATGTAATTCATATTTTCTCTGCCTATACTTCCTAACTTTTCAGAGGGTTAGGAACATGTGTATTTACTTGCAGGCACTGAAATGGTGAAGCATTAGTGAGAAGATCAGGAACATGCTTTTTTTGGAGATACTTTTTTTGTAAGTTTTCAAATGTGTCCTCCACCTAAAAGTAGTTTGTCTGTTGCCATAAAAAAAAAAAAAAAAAAAAAAAAAAAAAAAAAAAAAAAATCAGTAAGATGGTGATCTGCTTATTCTGGGTAGTCATTAAATCCATTAGTACCTTTCTTTCTTTCTTCCTTTCCCTGTAGTGGTCTCCAGCTTTTTACAAAGAGCATAGCTTCACTGCTGTGTTTTGAAAATTTACTTGACTCTTTCTCTTTTCTCTCACATGTGAAGAAGGATGATTGGAATAGGTCTGGAAATTTATTCTTCAGCCTCCACAAAGCTCAAATTTCATGTCTTAACTTTCTATAAAACATCTGATGAAGTATTTTCTGACATTGAGATCCAAATTCTCAACAACACTCAAAGACAGTCTTTTCAGGGAACTTTGCTAACACACACCATCATTGCTGCGGACAAATTCATCTGGAATCTCAATGCATAGTAATTTTTCATTCTTCCATATCCTCTTAAACTAAAAAAAAAAAAAAAAAAAAAAAAAAAATTAAATGTCCAAGCTTGTTAGAACAGACCTTCAGTTTGTGTGGTCTTTGAACTGGCTAAAGCAGATCTCTGCTTCCTGAGAGGTTGGTTCAATATCTTTCCAGGTGTTACTCTTCAGTTACGTTTTACTTCATTGTACCTTCCCTACATCATTAGCAAAGTGCTTCTCTTTCGCAGCAGTAGACTGCAAGTGAAGTGAGTAGGCAGACAGAAGGTTAGGGAAGTTCATCTCCATTCTCTCTGCACTGTTGTTACTGCTTTAGAGATTCGTGAATTTCCCTCTTTGTTTTGCAAAGATTTAGCATAAGGTAATGAAAAATTATTGTGGAGTTGCATAGCATTATCTCATACAATGGGCAGCCTGTTCAGAAAGGGATCGTGGTCTGGGTTTTGGAGAGGGCAGCTGGATAATAAAATTCAGTGACTTCCTTACTTACATTCCTAGCTGTAGACCTATATATGATACCACCAATTTCCATTGGATTTTCAACAAGATGTAACGTGTCCACTTTTGTGCTATCAGTGGTATTGGGAATACAATTACCTCGGTCTGTTTTGGTTAAAAATTATGAAAATTCTGTTCTTCCAATGCATCCAAAAAGATGACATTTATTGAAAAAACACCCTCCATTGTCTTGTTATTTCAGGAAGATTTCTTAACCTTTTTAAGTCACCATGCAGATGAAGAATAAAGTGTTGCTAATTTCACATGAGTGTTGTTGTACTCTGTTACAATGCCTTCTTTATTTCTTTAAACTAAAAGTTATGATAGCATCTCAGTAGTGTTTTTTAAAGTAATGGAATTTCTGGAAGAGTGATGGTTTTGCTTCTTCGAGTTCTCTTTAGGAAGTAATGACAATAAAAATCTGTTCCCTGTCCCCAGAAACCAAGTGACTCATTTTTCCAGATGGATACAATATGAATTGTGTCTGAGAACCAGGGACTGGAATGCAAAGAGTTTGGTGTTGTTTGTAATGTGGTTGAAAAGCTGTACATATGAAACAGCAGCAGAAGTTTCCTCTCAATCCACAGAGTTCCCTACATCAGCCTGCAGAGACACTTTCCATCTGGAAATAAGATATTGTGTAGGGAAAAATTGAGAATTTTTATTGCTATAGATAGTGAATTGTGTCAGCAAGGCCCTCATGCTTTTGTATCATATAAGAACTACTACTCAATAAAATCAATTTTGAAGGCTGAAGTATTGGGAGAAGGCCCTCCTTCCTGTGCATCTTTTCTTTCGCGCTCCTTTGAATAGGTGCCAAATGAAAAGCTGGTGTTATCAGGTGAGCTGTCCAGGAAGTTTTTCTATCCTCCTTCTGGGTCCTTGAGGTATTGTTACATTGAGTTGATATGGTGGAATTTCTGGCCTGGCTTTACACCATTCACAGGCTGGTTTGGGTTTTATTATACTGAATTCTTTTTACTTTGTACCAAGCATGTGCTTGCAAATGAAACAGTTCTTCCTCAGCCCCCCAAAAGATACTGTTTGCACTGTGGTGGATGAAGGATGAGGGGCCAGGGGCCATCCCTGAGCCACCCTGCCTTCGCTGGCACTCTTGAGGCCTTCCCTTTCCCAGCCTGAAAACCATAAACCTGTTCCAGCTGAGGTGCTGGTGCCACTGCAAATGTCACCTGCAGAGAGAACTGTAGAGCATGTAGGAGCTATGGATCCCCAAATCACATGCTGGAAACTGTTAGCATGTATATATTTACCCCTTGTTTTCCCAAGCTCCCACTTTTAAGTTTAGCTATAGAAAACTAAGCAGGTTTATTGGTCTGAGAGGGACTTGCTTTCAAATAACTTTCTTTAGCTCCTCTGTTTGTGCGACTTAAAATGTAATTAATTTGCGATTTTTTCTTAGTGTCTGAACTGATTTTTCACTAACCTGGAGAACATTTGACTATTTATGTTCTGAAAGTGATCTTACTGCTGAAGTACTGCCAAAAGTACCATGCTGATCTTCCTTTGTGTGTTAACTCTTAGTAAATCATTCCTGCTCTAAGTCTTTGATGCTAAAACTTATCCCTCACATAATTACTGTCTTGTCCTTGCACCAGGCTTCCTTCCATGAGTTCTCTTGGTGGCCCAGGCTGAATAATTCTCAAGGCTTTCCACATATTCACTCCTTTTTTCTCTCTACCACAGCTTCCTTTTCCACCCTACCTTATAGGATCCTGCTAGGTTCAATACATTTATTTGGGTGGCCCTCTCTTGCCTTTCTTCCAAGCAGTTTCATGCTGCCATTTAACCAAGAAATCTTTACTTAACATTTCCCTGGACTGCCAATGACATCCTCCCTTTCCTCTGGACAAACCCTTTAATGCTTTCATGTTTCATGTGTGCTCACTTGTCTTGGTATGCCTCATTTCTGGCCATATCTCTTATCTCTTTTTGGACTCACTTCATGCTGGTGTTGGCCTTTGTTGCCCATTCCTGCTCCCACAGCTGTCTGCTGCATCCACTTTTTCCTGCTTGCTTTTGAGCAGATTTCAAAGGGCTGTCTTTTCTGTGCATGATGAAGTTAAGTCCTTGAGCCTTCTTTCGGGTAGTCCTCCCACGTGGGCCAGAGATTTGCCTCACACAATAGCAGAATAGGGATTGCAGCAGCGAGTCTGCAGGCTGTAAATTAACTTCATGGACCAGGTCATACTGTGCTTTGAAGTTGTTGCTTTTTTATTTGTGTGCTTCTCCCATTTATTCTTCAAGAATATAAATCTCTAGGAAGAATTATCATAGTTTAAAAGCCCTAGACAAATAGCAGCTGGTATTGGTTCATGGTCTGCAATTGGTTCCAGACATCCCTGGTTTTGATAAGACTACAAGACAATCCCAGAAATTCCTTGCCTACAGCTTTTGCTAATGCCATTAAATGTAACATTGTGATTACCAATGCTTTTGGAGCTGATTAGCCAGTATCCTGTGTGACTGATAAACACTGTAATTTAATTAGTTCTTCAGAATGCCCCCATCTCGTATCCCACTTCCCCTTCTTAGATTTTTTTAATTTTAAAATACAACTTCATGCAAATGTTTACTGGGGATTTTGAAGAAGGCCTAAGACACACAAGGATGCCTGTTCTCAGCCTGTGTTCAGTGAGGACAGGATGCTCCACTCCAGCAGTGCCCAGAACAAAGCTTGCTCTGTTCCTGAGCTATTAAAAGTTGACTTGGCTCTGTACCCACAGAGGTGTCATCTCGAAGGGAAAGACACTACCTGAGCTTGTAGCTTTTGGCTTTGTGAAGAGCTGACAACCATGTTTTCATTCTAGTTGTATGTTGACACAGAGAAAGAGACCATCTTGCAATCTCCTATTGAATTCATCCCATGTGTAAAGTACTGACAAGCAGAAAAATGCTCTGAGAGGCATCTGAGAGTATAAAGAAAGAAAAAAGAAAAGGGGAAAAAAAGGGGAAATTATGAAATAAATGCAGGGAAAAGAAAGATTATTCTTTCTGTAGTGTAGAGGATGCGTGTTTCAAATGTTTGTGATGAGAGATTAGACAAGGCATCTTCGTTATGTGTATGTCTCTGCCCATTTTCACTAGATTTCTGAGAATTTATCTCATTGTAAGCTTTTGTAAATTCTCTCTTTTGCTTTTAATAGCCATTCTTTGAAAGATTTTTCAAGTGTAATGTGAATTACAGTTTAGCATTCATACCTGTACAAAATGGTATATTGTCTTCTATTTCTCACCCTACCCACCAAATAAGATTTACCTCTTATTTCCAAAAGTAACTGATGCAACAATTTGTGAGCACACATGTAAGGAAGCTGGACTGAGTGGGATCTCTATCAGTTGTAGCACAAACCTTAGCACCATGTTGTTAACAGGGCCTATTTTGCCCTTTCTCTGCTTACGTCTTAATTCTTGAAAGTAAAGTGGCAAAATACTTGTTTAATTCTTGAAATATTTGGCAGCATTATAAGGAAACTGAACTGATTTTTCTTCTAAACAAGCCTAAAGGGCATAGTCCACCTGAGTTTTTTATATTTGTCAGCTTGTTTCCTGAGCCACAAAGGTGCTTGTCCCAGCCTTGGCTAATCCCAGTGTGAGGTGATAATGTCCTGTGCATGTGGGGACAGGCAGGTGTGCCAGGAAAGGTATGAAGCCAAGGCTTATTAGAGAAAACGTGATGCACTTTGTCCACAGACCCAAACACCTGTTGAACAGGCAGCCTGCAGTGGTTGGAGCTGACATTGGAAGCTCAGTGTTGTCAGGGGCTCAGTAGTCGTCAGTACCCAATCTGTGTTCCTTGCCTTTTCTACCTTCTCATTTAACAGTGTGCTTGCTGCCTTTTTTATTTGCACTACCTATAGGTATTACTGTGTGATGTACATTAATTGTACAATCTCCAGGGCAGAATTTTTGCTGCTACTACCAGTATGTAAATTGGGGAAATGAAGAGCAAAATTTGACTTCGGTGCAGTGCATAAGAATGTATGTTTAAATAAGTGTGTATGTTTTAAATGTGTGTGAATATGTTCAAATGAATGTGTATTAACACAAATACTTAAAGTCTGTAATCTAAACCTTGATTCAGAGCTTTCAGTCTAGTAAATATTTGAGTCTTCACTTTCTAATTTTACATTGAAACTGGGTTAAATTGTTACATCTTCATGTACCTGTGCTAGATATATTGTAAGAATTGCATGTTTACATTCCTTCTTTGGGTACAGTGGTTTGCATTGGGTCTATATAGCTGATTTTTTGCAGTTTGCAGTATTGTCTCCTGTTTACTACCATAGGATGGTAGTAAAGAATGAAGAGAACCTACCACTGTAGCTACTTTGCTTTTCACAGTGTGTTAGAGTATCTGTTTTCTACTTTGCTTTCAGCCGGCCAGCTACACAATCTAAGCTAAAAAAACCCAAAACTAATTTCCAAAATGAAGAGGGTGGTGGGAGGGAAGGAAAAAAAAAAAAAAAAAAGCAAGCTTTTGTGAACCACAGGGTTGTGTTTTTATGTAGCTGTTTTTGTGGCTATCAAACTACCCAAAGTTCATGGTATGTTCATCTTGTCAGTATGTGTTTAAGACCACCAGCTTTGTTTTATTTCAAGTCATCTTTTGGGTTGATGTAACACAATATGACTGAATGCGTTTTGGCAGGGAATAACTAATCTAATCCATATACTACCAGATGAAAGCAATTTACTCAGGGTTTGGGGAAGTGCTCGAATTTTCAGTGCAGCCCACAGAGGCATTTTCCCCCCATTTAATTGTCCCTTTTTATATCCAAACAGATCCAGCAATGGGAACAAAACCTGGAAAAATTTAACATGGACCTTTTCCGAATGCGATGTTACCTTGCCAGTTTGCAAGGTGGGGAGCTCCCAAACCCCAAGAGCCTTTTGGCTGCTGCCAGTCGTCCTTCAAAATTGGCACTGGGGAGGCTCGGCATTTTCTCTGTCTCGTCCTTCCATGCACTGGTAAGTCCAAATGCACTTCCATGGGTGTAGTACACAAAACCACCATGTGCTTAGATGTGGAATTGTGCTGGGATAATGCATGGCTGCACCCACATGCATTGCTGAGGCAGCCCTGTACCCTTCTCACCCTCTCTGCCTGCTCTTTGACTGTAAATACATTTTCTTCTGCAGGATATGGCCATGACTTTTCTTTTTTTTTTTGCCCCAGAGGACTCCAGACTTGCAGTGCCTCCTAAGAAGGAAGTATTCTTAGAAAAGGCTAAAGCTAGAAACAATTCAAAATTAAATATCACTTTTTTAAAAAACTGTGGGTGTGTTTCTAAAGAAGGAGTGAGATCCTCAGCTGTAACCTGTTGCCACCCCATCAGCTTCAAGGGAAGTACAGCAGTAGCAAGGTTCGCCTCTGCCCTTCAACCTTGGAAGGGCTGAAAGGCTGATCTTGGCAGAGAGTCCACATTTGCTGCATGAAAAGTCTGAAGAGTGGCACTGAAAGACCCATCAGGGAATGTGTTCCTCTCTGCCACTGTTTTTATCTGTATGGTTTGTGCATTCCTTGTTAATAACTCAAAGCCATAGCATTTACCTCCTATGTTTGGCAATTTGAAGAGTCTGTCTTCCTCTAGAAATTTCATATCTGAATGTTAGGTTATCATTCTTATTCAGAGCCTTTTCATTAGCTTTTGTTTAACAGAGCAATACTTTCTCAGATTTTCCCTTCCAATGGCTTCTAATTTTGCCCCATGAGAAAAAGGTTATGCTGTCATGCCACTGGAATACTGAAACAAGCATCACTGCTGAAAGCTTGAAACATTGTCTTGCACTTTGGCATGTTACACTGAGATGAACTGAAGTAGCCCCCATCTGATGCCTCAGGTTGAAATAACTGTCAATGTTTTGCTGTTATGAAAGTGATACAAGAGGCTCTGTCTCTGTGTTTGAATAGATCTGCTCCAGGGATGAAGCTGCTCTCAGGAAACGTACCCTGTCTCTGTCCCAAAGGGTTCGAAATAAGAAGGGTTTATTTTCTTCTCTAAAAGGACTGGACACATTGGCAAGAAAAGGAAAAGAAAAACGACCTTCCATAACTCAGGTAGATCTTACTTGCTGGGGATGGGATAGAATGACTTGTCTCTCCTGGAGTTCATCCTGCAAGGTGCTGTTGGTGCACAGGGTAGAAGACATTTGTCCATCAAACCTTCATCCAAGGTTTCAGTAGGTTTAGCAAACTTGCAATGGGATCATCAACTGTGAAGAGTATATGTCTAATTTGGGGTTTTTTTGTGATAAATAAGATTGGTGAATGACAGGCTTTGACCCAGTAATTTAATTATTGTCAGCATAAGAACTTCAGGCTGGAATTTGTAACAAAACTTCTCTTCTGGTCCATTGCAAACTATTTGGATGTAAGGTTTCTTTCAAGATAGCCTCTCTGCGCAGACCTTAGTACAGTGTGTGCTTATTTGTGCTGGGACTCTGAAGCACTGTTGCAATTCAATATAGCGACATAGGTGAGTCTTCAAGGGGAAAAGAGACTGTGCAAAGACGTACATCTTTGGCATGGCCTCTTAAAGCAACATACAGTGTCTGGAAGTACATTTTAGCCACTGGAGAAGATTGCTGTCATGCAGGGAGTCAGCTCTTAGTACAGACAGCTGACAAATAATGCCAAACCAGTTTGCTGAAGACTTGGCACAGGTTTGGTGTGCAAGGTCAGGCTGGCTCTAGGGAGAGGGATTATGCTGATGTGTGCCCCCACTGAAGGGCTGCACCATTGGTGAAACCACAGCATCTTTTTCTCTTTCTGGAACTAATGGCCCATGCTTACATTTAGTGCAAGCTCCACACTTCAGGAGTCTGTGTTTTCTCAATAAAAGCTCAGTTATATGCAAAACAAAAGTTTGCTGCCTTTTCCCTGAAAAAAAGGTAAATAAGAGCAGAGACGCTTCTTGACAGTGAGGCTGAAGTTACAGAGGTGCATTCTCACTCAGAACACTACTGTATTCACTAGCCTCTGCCATTGCTGCTGTTGCTACTGTAAAGCAGTATTTTGTGCATTGTTCATTAGGTAACTCTGCTCCTGGCCCTTGATTTTATTAGTCACAAAATCTCTGATCAGCACTTGAAAATTGGCTGTTCTTGCATGTGTGGTAGTGTGTTGCGGAATATTTAAGCAAGCCTATCTGTACATGTCCTGCTATAGACACAGAGCTGATCCAACAGATTTCATGTTGCAAAATAACACATCAGGATTTTCTGGTCTAGTGGTTTATATTTTTAATAGGTAAATATCTGTGTATTACACTGGCATCAAACTTCTGCCTGTTACACATTTTAGCATATTGATCGAGGTGTGTTAGCATGGTGAAATTGATTAATGAAACTCTGCCTTACAATAGAAGGAACCAAAGGAGAAATTTTCCCTAGGTCATCCTTTTCACATAACTTCCCCTGTGTTCCCCAGCAGCAGAGTGTGGTCTGGGAGTCCTGCACCTCTATTTCTTTATTACTATGAGCACTGAGGGAAGGAATGTTATACCCTTTAGCTCTCTTCCCAGCAGAGCTGATACCTTGCCCTGTTTTTAACTGGGTAATATGTCTTCTCTTATGCTTTATAGCCCATGAAGGGGATTCTGTGGAGCTCAGGGACAGGGAATATTGTAGCTCTGGCAGGGAGAGGAGGCTCCTGCTGCCCTCCCAGTGCTGTTCTAGGCAAAGAGAAGGGAGGCCTGTCGCAGGCAGAGGTGCCCCCAGTGGGTGTTTACCCTTCTTATTACAAACCTTGCAACCAGGTGGTCCAAAATTGTTTTCATTTTCATGGAGTTCTTGAGTTCTTGAATTTTTTTTTTCTTTTTGTAATTAAACATCCTGCAATATAAGTAAGGAAATTTAAATGCTTAGTGTTGCCCATAAAAGTGAGGAATTTTTATGGGCATGGCTTGGAAACTGACCCATGAACCTAGAAGATGGCTGAATAGAGAGCCACATCCTTGCTCAGACTTGTGTATATGCACATAATTCTATATCAAAATCAGAACAGGCCTGAGAATGACTTTCTTGTCTCTTTCAGCCAACTGGGTTAAGCAGAGAAGTGGAGGTTCCTTCTCTGCTCATTGTGTTGAGGTGTTTCTGTCAAACAATAGATTAAAAAAAGTCTTGCTTTCTTTGATTTAAGTTAATTTGACTGTAGCTGGTATGCTTTAATCTACAGTACCCTAGCTTCAAAATCAGATGGTATGTTCTTGAAGATCATTGTGTCAGGGAAGCTTTTAATTTTATCTTGTTTATTTTTATGGCATTAATAAAAATGTTCAGAGTTTCTGTGCTGGGAAGCTTTCGTAAACATTAATGGAGTGGCTCAGTCTTCTACAAATCAGTTAATAAAACTGCACTGTAGCAGATGGGGGATGTCTAGGCTCACATTATCCTCAGTTTCTTAAATGCTTATCTGCTTTCTTATGGCTAAATGGTGAGCTGTTTTGACAAATCATAGGCAATAAAATACTTTGATTATATCTGTGGGTGAGACAAGGAAGTTCAGAAGTGGTACCTTTTATTTGCATTGGCAGAAACTGGATTTTGTATGAAATCTAGAGACTTTGTTGCCTTGGATTATCTGAAAGGCTTTTGCTAATACCAGAACCCCCCAAAACCTCAACTGTAAGTCTGATATTGTCCTAATTTGTTGACTGCAGAAGGAGTTGAAAAAATGGTTTTTAAATTTGCAGTTTAGGAGGGCAATGATATTACTTGCAAATCTCAATGTCATATATAAAGTATATAGGTCTATCCTTGTGTTTGCACCAGCCTTATTACTGAAATATTCGTATCCATAGCCATTTGCTTTGTTGAAAAAAACAATAAAAATCTTGCCAACTTTGTGAGATATCAGTAGTTAAATTTCCAGAGCATGTGGGCAATGCACATCTGAGGGCCTGCCTTCATCACTTCCAAAGCAGACACAGTAGTCAGCTACTTTCATTGCTTAATAGTGTGGGGTTTGGGTCTACTATGCCTTTAAAGCTAAGCTAATAGTTTCAATCAATAGTGCCAACAAAACTGGTTAGAAAAGATGAAAAACTGTAGGGTAGGAGGTTTTAGAAGCCAGCAACAATGATTTGAAATAGTCTCTTGAAGTCATGATGAGATTTGTAGCTCTCCCTAACAGTATCCTGAAGGGTGAATGAAATTTATAATTCCAGTACAGTGTATGGTTTGAAGGCAAATGACTTTAATCTTATTACTAAATAGTAGATAGGAAAAAACAAGAACATATTTTATACATATTTGAATCTGAGTGTGCATGTAGCTTAAAAGAGAAAATCTACTTAAATTTCCTTTATATGGAGAGAATTGTATTTCTTTATTACTTCTAGTCAGAATAAATCAAAAAAAGGTACAAAAGATCCCTGGGGCTTAGCAGGTTGATATATATTCCTTAATTTAATTTTATTTTTTGTTTTTTTCGATGGGTTTATCCAAAACAGGTCAGAAGCAAAGGTGTTTATTTGTTCAACCTACTTATTTATCTGTGATGTTTTCAATAGGTTTTTGATTCAGCAGGAGGACATGGGTTTGCTGGTGTGCAGAATTCAGCCAACTCTGCTGAGGTATGATATGCTTGTTCTCATTCTGCATCATCATGTCTTTGAATTCCTGAATGCATTTTTTTAATGTAATGGTAGGGCTGATTCAGAAACCCTGAAAAGGTTCATAAAATGTATTTATTGTTAGATGAGAGGATTATAACTCTGCTAATGAAACCACTTCAACATAAGTTTCTGAGCATTCATGGTAAGCTTTAAAAAACCAAACCAAACCCCTAGAGGCTTCTTCACACACTAATGCATACAGTCTGAACACTGTGAGAGAGACTTGGGGCCAAGCTAGTTTGAAAGCATCTTTCACAGTATGGCAAATCATAGGATGGGTTGGACTGGAAGAGACCTTTATAGGTCATCCAGTCCAACCCCCTGCAAGAACCATGAAAATCTTCAACTAGATCAGGCTGCTCAGAATCCCATCCATTCTGATCTTAATGGTTTCCAGGGATGAGATGAAACCCAGGATATATTTTTCCCCTTTGTCTGCTTCAACAGAACCTTTTTATTTTGAGTTTTAAGGCAATGAAGTCTGTGCAAAGTCTATGGACCATCCCATCAGAGAAGTGAGATTTAATATAAAGCTGGAGATTGCCCAAATAAAGGAGAATAATGGAGCATCCCTCAGCATCATTATCCAGTAAATAGCTTTGATCTTCCCTGATACCCAGGAGAAGGAGATCTGCTGCTTTAGCCTGCCTGGCCTCAGTCGTGGTCCTTCTCCATTCCTTCAGCCTCCCCGAGGCACAGTGTTGCCATCCCCCAGTCTGGAAGGACATCTCCCACTGACAGCAGCTGTCCTGTAATCCTGCAACACTGTTTTGCCTTCTGAAAGTATCTTTACGTTTTGTTTGTTCTTTGAAAAATGGATTGAAATACCAGAATTCCCTTTATTACTTAGCCACTTGCCAGTTATTTTCTGGAGTGGGAAAGTATTTAAACCAAATCACTCCTCTGTTTTCAAAATAGATTGTAATTATCGGGTTGAAATCAACTCCTGTAGACAACACTCAAAAAATTCCTCCAGACTGTACCATGGTGCGAGATGGCATCCATCTCCCATCTCAGAGACAGCAACCACAATCCATTCCTGGTCAAACATGCTGAAACGTGGAGAAGTTTGCCGCATGAAAAGTGACCAAATCTCTTGGTCACAGCCCTGGAAGTTTCTCCTGAAGGGCTGTGACACCAGTCCCTTGGTTGATTGGATGCCAAACCCCTTGGGGCTGGGAGGTTGATGCAGCTGCCTTATACAACAGGGTCTGCTGTGGTTCTCCCATCCTCTGGCTAACAGGAGCATTTACTCCTCTGAACCCTTCTTAGGAGACAGAGAAATGTTTTGAACTAGAGAGCAGGCAGAATGAAATGCTCTCCCTTTGGTGAAATGTCAGCAAATGGATAAGGTCTGTCTTCTTGTCCCAGCTCTAGGTAAAACAGCCTTCTCCAAATTCAGGCAGGGGCTCACAGTCCTGTTCCACAGGTAGAGGGGGACCATCAGAGGTCAATGTGGCTGAAGGTTTTGGGCCAGGATTTAAAAATTTAGCAGGCTTGTCTTTCAAGACTAAAAAAACACACACAATTTAGGGTGCTGAGCAGACCTCTGGAGCTAGAAAAACATTTTTTTTCCTTATTATTTCAGTGCTATTTCTGAAACCTTTTTTCAATGGGTATTAAATACAGCGTGGGCATTTTTAAGATCCTGACATTTTGGTGAATCATACAACAACTCAGAAATGATTCATCATAACTTTGAAAACCGTTACTCTGGCATCAGCCTGGTTTCGCTGATTTAAAATGAAAAAAAAACAAAAACAGCATCAAAACTTTTATAAAATGCTGCCTGGGTATGACAAATAGTGAAGTCTGCCAGGGAAGCTGTATTTTCCCTGAAAAGGATGATAAAACTAGAGGCAAATAGTGGGAGGAAATTATGAAGTAACCTATTGGTCCTGCAGCAGCCCTGTGGCACAACATGTGACAGTCCTGGCGCCTCTTTCTGGAAAATTGGATGGGTTGTTATAACTTCATGTGGCAATGAATGAATGAACTATTGTGGAATTGGTCACTGCAGGCATAACAGGAAAAAAAAAAACCCTTTTCATGTCAGATTTTCTGAGACGGAAAATGTGGATCAAGCAACGGTTCCTTGACTGCAGTTAAGGAACACAGTCATGCTTAATAACAGAGGGAAGTTTATCTCAAATTGTATGCTTGAGCATCAGTGTACATGGCAAGGAAAGGATGTAGTTCACATTGGCTGCAAAGCTTTCTGTCCTGTTATAAAAGCTTACATCAAAAGATGGCCTTGAACCTATTTCTCATCACCTTAATCCTCTATGATATGAGGTTATGGGTTTTTTTTCATCTCTGGTAATAGTGAGATTTATTTCCGTTGCATAGATTTGGAGTGCTAGCGTTTCAGGTTCCAGGGCAATAAACCAATGTAGTAGTTGCAAACCTCCCTTGCTGAGGCAGGCATAGCATTGGTTTTCCCCAGAGAAAGCCACCAGGGAAATTCAGCCTGACTCATGTGTGCTAATCTTTCACTGCCTCCCTGCCTTGCCCCCTTTCTCCTTTCTGTTATTTACACTGTAGAGGTAGGTCAGGCTTCATTCTCAGGCAGTTGATTTAGTGCTGAGAGGACTAGAGTTCCACAGGAATTATCTTCTTCAACATCACCAGCATTACGAGCAGGCTGCACCTACAGCCACCAAGGTCAAACTTCTCCTGGTGTGGATTTCAACACTGTTAATTGCAGCAGCAGAACATGACTCCTGTTATGTATAAATTGATGAATTTCAGTAGGACTTCCATCACCTGTGTTAATTGAAATTTCATGTTCAACTAGTTAAAAGGGATGGTTGAGCAAGACAGACAAGATTAATGAAAAGACTTAGTTCATTAATATTATTTCACCAAACCATTGTTATTCTGGCATCACATTAATACTATGCCACAGTCTGCGTTGTCTGTAACCTGTATTTCTGCATTGTTTGGTAATTACCTGGACAGGATTGCTTGCTTCACTGTTTTTACAGCCACAGTTGTTATTTGCAAAAATAAAGAATATTGGTCTCTCTGTTGCTACTGACAGATTGTTGTCAATAACTTTGCTGCCTGCAGCAAGGAAAAGAGGCTCTGTGCAGCTTTTACAGCAGCTTTTAATTGTGGTGCACCCTTGGGCTTGTGTCCCGGTTGAGAAGGGGCAGAATTGTGTAATCAAGGGTCTTTATGTAGGCAACAAATCCCCCCAGCACAACAAACAAACAAAAAATACTAACAAAAAGCACAAAGGAAGTGGGGATGCCTAGGAACAGCTCAGGATACCTTAAGATATGCCTTGGGTGGAAGTCTTGCCACTCCATTGAGTTATTCTCTATGGCTGCATGGGGAATCAAGGGACCCTATCTGCATAAACTTAAATGCCTTGATATAGATATTTAAGTGATGTGCTGAATAGGCTGACCCAAATAATATCTCCAGATTCTGAACAGCTCTTGGTGTTTGTCTTTTCCTGTGTGGCTTCCTTTGTACCATGCAGCCTGAAGTACAGTACAGGAGAAAGTGTAAAAGTGAAGGGTGAGAAAGTGACAGGGAATTTATTTAGGACTGATGTTATTTGATAAAGCAGAGTGGCATTGGAAAGAGGGAGAATGTGAAGCAAAATGGTAAACAGCCAAAATACCCTCTGCTGCCAATGAAACACAATGTTCTCAAACTGTAAATAAAATAGGAGCACTTTATTCCTACTTTAGGCCTTTATTTTTTTATGGCTAGCCCTGCTCCACAGTGCTCTCTGCTGGAATTTTGTTGTCATTTTCTGTCAAAATGACACGAATTCAATTTATTTATTTATCTATTTATTTACCAAGTTATTTTACATGTATTGGTTAGGTAAAATTGTAGTTGCAGTTCTTCTTAAAAATTTATTTCCACTGTGATATAAAACCAGGTAGATACATATTTCCACAGCCAGTTAAATCAATTATTAGTATGAGACAAAGGCATGAAACTCCATCATGGGAAAGCACAGCAAGTTCAATCTGAGCTCTAGAAAATCAGGTCTTCAACAGTGAATGAGAGCAGGTAACAGAACTCTGCCTGGATTGCCATGGGGAAATACACAGCACTGTTTTTGAATTATAGCCAAATTAGCAAACTGCTAAAGTAATTGAAATGTTTTGTTTTGGTTTTTTTTTTTGTTTTGTTTTTTAACATTCATATATGTTGTACTTTTCTCTCTTGTTTCCAGCAGCAAGTCGATGATTTTTTGAATGTCTACAGCTCAGTGCCAGAGAGCATCCAGAAGGAGAATGCTTGGGAAACACAGACGTACGTTCATTTCTGTGATGGCCAAGCTGTGGCACTGACACTCAAGCCAGAGCACAGGGTGGAGGATGTTTTGTCTTTGGCATGCAAGGTACTTATTTTCTATGCTCAATTGCTCCGTGTAAATAGCTGTGGACTTGAGAAGGAACATAGTATACCAGTGGATGCATGAATAGGGAAAACTGTGGTAAGATTATCATTATATATAATAATACAGTAATGAGATAATATATAATACTAATAATACATAATGAGACAGCAACAGGGAGATGCTTAAGGCACATTGCTCTCTTTTCTTAGTTGTAGTTTTTATATGCTGTAGCTAAGGCAGCAGGGTTGTGGAAAGTTTTTCAAGAGCCCTGCTGGAGACAGCGCACAGGGGGTGCTTCAGGAGCAGTGACAGTGTGCCAGGCAGTCAGACCTGGGCAGTCTCAGCACGTGTCCACTCTGTGTTGTCCTTGCACCAACCTGGTTGTTCTGGGCTAATTAATCACAGAGGAGCAACAGGGACTGGTTGAGCTAGAGTAGGAGATTAAGACATTTAAGACTGCTGTGACAAGGGCTATCATACAAGTTTGCTTCTGAAATGACCTTTTTAAGCTTTTAATGAAATACAGGCTCTATTTGTGAATTTCAAAGAGTGAGTTCGCTTGTGAAAGTCAGTGCTGGCAAATAAAGAGGGATTGCTGTAGACCAGGAGCAGAAAACTGAGTCACAGGTTGAAGGTAAAATAAAAATACCAGTTTTAGCTACAGGCAAAACACCAGCACCTCTGGAACATTGCAATATACCTAACATTTCTGCCTCCATATGTGTCAGTGCTTGAACTCCATAACTTCATGATTCAAGACACTTAAATGATGCTAAACAGCTTTTTGGAAAAAATTACTCTTTACCCCCAAGTTCTGTTTTCTGGCCAACTGGTAAATATATTTTATTTACTTCACAAGGGGAAAAACAGGAAAAAAGGAGTCCTGTGCCGGACAAGATCCAGCTGTAGCTTTTGGCTTAGGTTACGGTGAATTTCCATGTGAACTCATTGAAGTGGCTTGACGTTAATGAAGTTTGAGGAATGGCTCTTTTCACTAATATTGGGTGGGGTTAAAAAAAAAAAGAAAAGCTTTTAACAATCCAGAGTAAACTATAGATTTTAAAATGAAAATAAGCGCTCTGATTTAGGCAAGTCCCAATGCATCTCCAGAGCATCATTAAGAAGAAATTATCTTCTTGTTGCCTCTCCTGGTGGAGACTGAATCCTTGAGAAAATGTTTAATGTTAGGCTTTATTTTTAAAAACTTTGCCGTGCCCGGTCAGGCTGAAGGGATTGTCTGATACAGGGCCTGGCCACCAGGTGGCACGGGAGAGCCAGAACATTCTGAAGTCCTTGGGGCGCCATGCGAGACCACTAAAGGAGGAAATAAAATTTATAAAAGTAAAATTAAGTTGGAAAAGGAAATTCCTTACCTCTCTTATTCTGTCATTCCAAAATATTTTTAATTGTAAAGCTGACTTTTAATTGTCATTGTCTGTATCTCATGAAAATTTAGTTTTAAATTCCTTGATTTTTTTCTTAAATGTTTTTCTGTTTTGTCTTTCTATTCTGTGTGTAAAGCTTTTCATAAGCATTCTCTAATGCTGAATACTTTCTGCTCATCTGTCCTGGTTCTTTTCCTTCTTACATTTTCATTCTGCTCTGGTGAGTGTAAGGAATCTTTCTTTTTAACAGAAAATGTTTGAATGCTATGTGGATAAGGCTAAAGTTCAGAAGAGTTGTTAGGGTTTTATTTTACCCCTTCATCCATCCTTTATGAGGTTTATCCTTTTCTCATTGCTGTTTTCCATCTGAGGTTTTTGGATAGCACGTATAAAACAACTTGTGCATTTGAATTCAATTTTTCAGGATTCAGAACACATGTAACTTGTAAACTGCAGCATGTAATGAGAGTTAAGTTAATTACCAGTTACTCAGTAGAGTTAGATATTGTAGGCTGCTGAGATGCATTAAAGGGGTTAAATAACCCTCAGGGAGGGTGTCAGTCCTCTTCTTTTGGAAATGTTGCTTCCTCCTGTTTTAGAACTGTTGGCCTATTAATATGCTAAAATGAAGTGTTTTGTGCCTTGGTCTCACCAGTATCCTGATTTTTTCAGAGCCTCCCATCAGGGGCTCAGCACTTTCAGGCTAATATCCTTTGGGAATATCCCTATTTCCCTTTGGCTTCCTGTTGAGACAGGATCTTTGCTTTGACCTCATGTGGTAAAATAAAAAATAGGGGAAACTCTCTGATCATAGATGAAATCCAGCAATAAAAATAAAATCTAATAAAGGCAAACCCTCAGGGAACCTGCTTGCCATCCCATCTCTTCTCCTGACTGCCCATACATGCACACACATTTTCTACATCAGAAGCAAAAGCTGCTGAGCAGAAGTAAATCATCAGAAGTAGTCATAGAAAAAGGTGCTTGTGAGTGTTAAGTTCAAAAGGACAGAAGACTGTTGGGATATCTTTGGAAACATATATTAGTACTCAGTTAATCTAATAGCCAAGACAGTGTTCATTAAAGGATTTGGGAGGATCATAAGGCAAAATAGAAATAGCACTGTAATCTTATATTTTATTTTGATTCCATCTAGTTTTGTTTATACAACAAAAATAAGTAGAAAATTACTTTTTGAGATTTGGTTTTGCATGATTTTAGAAGCTTGTTGTGTGTGTCATTTCTCTGTCGTCTAGGATTCTGGAAATAAATGATGAATTCCAAACTCCATTCTTTTTCTTCTTTAGATGAAACAGCTGGAGCCAAGACACTATGGCCTGCAACTCAGAAGACTGGTTGATGAAAATACTGAGTATTGTGCTCCTGAGCCATATGAATACATAGTAGACCAGGAAAGTGTAACTCCTTTTAGATAAAGTTTTGTGATGTTGGTTGAGCTGCAGTTGAGTTATCATCTACAAACATGTGAAATTTAGGTCTAAAATGAGGTTTTAAAGCTGTTCTGGGACTGCGTTTTAGTTCACAGTTTTGAGTAGCTAGGCACTGCAAACACTTTCTTCAAGAAATGTTTGAAGATATGAATGAGGCTTTTAGTACAAAAGTAAAGTGTCAGCTTGTACTGCAGAGTGGGTTTTTGGTCTTTAACTTTAGTCCCACTAATAGCAGTAATGCTTATAAAGTAGCACAGTTCTCTGTGTAAAAACAGCAAGTCTTGATGCAAAGAATTTTGTGCTTGTTTCTCATGCTGTATCTGGGGTTTGATGCTTGCATTTTCATTTTTGATGACTTGTGCTACTGTTCTTTTCTAACAGGTGTATGATGAAATAGAAATTTGTCCATTAAATGTTTATCATGTTCATCTTACAAAGACTGAAAACATAAGTGATTATGGTAAGCTCTCAGGAATTCTTCTTTTTATTCTTCTCATTTGGGACTTCATAGTTTCTGAGAGCAGACAGAGCCATCCTTGATAGCTCAAAATGTGAGTCTGCAAAGAACTCAAGGCATTATATCAAAGACCCAAACTGATTGTTTTACACTGTCAAGTGCATTTCTTAGGTTTTGGAAGGGTCCACTTTCTAATTTTCCTACAGTGGCCAAATAATTGAAGCATGGACTTGTCAGAAATATGAATGTCCTTTGCCAGGACTAATATAAGTGCTCTCAGTCAGGCACAGGTCAAAGTCTGCCTTTTTTTTTTTTTTTTTTTTTTTTTTTTTTTTTTTTTTTTTTGTAGAGATCCTCTGTTGGCACAGTATCAAAAGTACACTTTGGAGCTAATTCTGACAGGCTTTTTGTCCAGGGGAGGTAGTTATGCCTAGGAATAATTGCATACCTTGTAAAGATACCTCTGTAAGGCAGCTTTATGCTGTGCTTTAGCTGCAAGTCAGTTTTAAATTATTATTTTCTGGCCTTTCCCACTCATTAGTCAGTATAGTTTGTTGCTTTATAGTTTGTGTTTCCACTTTTTGGAATTGTTTAATGCACCTCTATGTCTGATGGATACTCTGCAGAGTTCTTACTGTAAAGATGGACTGTGCTGTGTTATGCAAATGTCATGGAGCTGTGGTAGAAAATACTTTTTTTGAAACCTTTTTTTTTTTGCATCAGAGCATGACATTTTCTGGGAGTTGAAAAGTCTTTACTAATTTTAACAGGTCTTACAATGGTAAGACTGGGTAACCATGTGATAATTTCTATATGCTCTGTGGGTGTGTTCTCATGAGAAGTATCTTTCTTCTCATGTTAAGTCTGCTAAATACAGGAAATAAAAGGGAAATATTGCCAAGAAAGTTTATTTGATTTAAACCTCTTTTGCTTCAGGCTTTGCTGTCACAGCCCAAGTTGCTGAGAATGAACATCTCACCCATATCTTTGTAAGTGATGTTCTCCCTGATGGACTGGCATACAAGGAAGGTATTGTGTCCTGTTTGTGTTTAAAACTATTCATTATCTTTTTTGAGTCCAAAAACTTGAAGGAGCTTTAGTAATGCTGTCTCAAGTATTTCTCGGCTTTTACTGTTCACAGTTTTCTTTCCTGAAGACCATGGAAAGTATGTAACAGTAGGGAAAATACTGTGTACAGAGTAACTGAATTATCCTTTCAGTGTAGTGAGGACAGTTCCTATTCACCCTTGGAGACAGTCTGTGTTCAGCCATCCAACTGAGTGCTTTTGCACAGAGGAACAGACTGGAGAAAGAGTTCATCTCACACCAGGGAACTTCATGGGCTTGATCAGTTTCTATGACCCATTGCTTCCACTTCTGCTGGCAAAAAGCCTTCCTCCCCAGAGCAGTTTTCTGCATACATTTCTGTGAGCACCTTCCCACTGCACTGCTCAGAAAATGTGCCTCTCTTCATTGGCACGTGTGAGCATCATGTGAGTTCTGCTAGCTGAAAAATAGCCCCAGAGAAATGGGGACCAAGATCTGAATTTGCTACCTGATGGTAATATCTGCTTGGTTTTGCTGACTTAGAAAGACAGCACTTCCTACTGTTTAGATTTATATAAAAGCTGATAAAAACCTCCATCTTTAGTTGTTGCAGCTTTGCATGAATAATTTGATCTGTGTGACTAGTGCCTTGCTCTTCACAGCTGATGAAATATGTGTTATGGTGCTGCATAGTGATGGTATCTGATTGTGAGAGGTGCCTCTATTCTAATCTTCTTGAAAGCTGTGCTATTCTCCCACCCACCCAATTCTGTAGCATCTTTAAACAAAACCAACTTGATTGCTGTACTGTGGGTAGCACCTATCAAAGTAAGCAAGCATGAGGTCAATCTGTATAATTATAGCACAAATAAAGCTCCCACTGGTTCTAATGGACTTGTGGTAGGATTAGGGTATTTGAATTAAAACCGAAAAGATAAAAAGCAAGTCAGCATAAGGTTTGAGTTGTTACCCTTCTTATATTATATTACCTTTTTTTTTTTCCTTTGCTTTCACATGCTGCCAGGGCTCCGAGTAGGCAATGAAATCCTGAGCATAAATGGAGAGGATGTGTCTGATCTTGATCTCAGGCAGATGGAGTTACTGTTTTCAGACAGAAGCGTAATGCTTACAGTGAGAACAAGCTATTGCGGGACCCAGCAACCCTTATGTGTGTCCTGGTCAGATGGTGACATTTCCAGAGACCCAAAGAGTTTGTTGCCCCCTCCAAACCAGTCACAGCTCCTGGAAGAGTTTCTAGATAACTTCAAAAAGAACACAGCAAATGGTAAGAAATTGACAATAATTCTATTACTTCCACCTCACTTCAAATATAACTGTTTTTTAAAACTCAGTCATGATCAAAATTGTGTGCTTGCCTTAAAAACACAAGTACAAACTGTTTAAGTTCCATTTAGGCGCAATATCTGTCTGTTATTATTTTTTTAGGGAGCAGAAATGGAGCAGAATATGATTGTGTCTGCAGGGAAACGATAATATTTTAATCTGTTTGTCTTCACCATCCAGTATTATCAAGTGTTCTCTTAAATGTTCTGTGTCATCTCAAGTATCTCCAGCACATCCATTTCCCAGGCATCAGTGGTTGAAATGATGTGATGGCTTTCAGAAGCAGAGTATTGTTCTGTGTTTGCCATGCTTTCTGTGTGGCAGAGTACCACTTACTTATATTCAGGGTATCTTCACTGCAGTAGTCATCCTCACCTCAGAAAGGAGTCATTGAGCTCTGCTCCCATCTGGTGACATGGTGCTCCTGTTGGGTACAGAGGCCATTGTGTAGAATAAAGCCTATGGAGAGAGCTTTTGTGGGGATTGTTCTGCTTCTGCCTGCTCACATTCCTTACTCAGTGTAATACCTCTGTTTTAAGCACTGGGTGGAGGATGTCTCCTAAGAGTGCTGTGTCAGGGTCAGATCCTGGTGGGATGTGAGGAGTGCCAGGCAGGGAAGGTGCCTATGTGGTAAGGAATGCTCCTGGATGACATCACAGCCCCCCCAGCCCCAAGGAGGTGCCAGTGCCCACTGCTGGGTTGCCTCTTCAGCTGGATATAGGAGGTGGCACATAGAGGGGCTCTGTACTGGGGGTGGAGGCAAGCCATGGACTCCCTTCCTTTCCTTTATCTCATGTTACTTCACTGGAGCACCACATCTTGTGATACCAGAACACTTGTGAATGTCTGTCTGAAATAGAAAGTACGTGGGGCTTTGCTCCCCTTTCGTCCCCCGCCTTGACTATTTTTCAGACAAGGTAGAAGGAAATTTAACAAGATTTTCAGGGTAAAAGGTGCAGTTTCGTCGCTATGACTCTGGAGGGTGCTAGTAAAATTCTGCAGGAAAGCTAGCCAGGATGCAGTGCTGTGTGAAGGGAGCAGCAAGAGATACAAAAAGAGATCGCTGATTTTTGCATATAATTACGATGGCGAGTGTTTTCTGATTGAAATTTTTTTCGTAATTAAAAATGGGAGAAGAGAAAGAATCACATAGGAGAAGTTAGAGTGGATTTAATTATAAAGCAATTTTATTAGGTCATCTTTTGAAATTAAAAGAAATCTGAATACAAGATTTGTGATTCAGTAAGTAGCATCTCTCTCAGGGGCCTTATTTCAATTTAAAATGCCATTAAATTGACTAGTGGCACATAAAAGTTAGTGTCATAAACCAAAAATTATGATAGAGCTAATTAATTACATAATTATATCAGGGCTATCATCAAGCTTGTTGGCTTGTTATCATAGGCCAGCATTACCTCGAGTATTCAGTGTAATAAATGTATGTGTCCATTCACTAGATCCTCATTCCTCAGGGATAAATTTGCAACCTGTGCAAATATTCCATTATAATAGGAAATTACTGTAGTATGTATTATACTTTAAGCACTGGTGGATAAAGGGACATAGTGTATTTGCGTTTCTGCTTAAAAGCAGTTAAGGAAGATTTATTTTATTCTGAAAGAGAACAAATAGTTCTAAATTAAGCTTCGTGAGAAGAACTTTTATGTTAATTGAATTCAGTGCTTAGTGTCTGATTACCTGATCAGTTCAAATGGAAACAGAAGAAAATGGCATTACTTTGAATTAATAGGTAATCATAAAAGGTTTAACTATTCTGTGTCCTGTTACTCAGGAATTGAATAACATTTTAGATTAGTGGAGGTGATATTTAATGATGCAAGCAGGTATTTGGAGGTCAAGGACTCTTAAATTCATATCCAGTCTTTAGGAAATTCATAGAATCATTAAGGTTGAAAACACCTTAAAGGTCATTGAGTCCAATGCTTGACCAAATGCCGCCATGTCAACCAAACCACAGCACTCAGTCCCACATCCAGCTGTTCATTGAACACTACTGGGAATGGTGACTCCACCACATCTCTGTGCATTCCATTCCAATGCTTAACCTTTTCAGTGGAGAAGTACTTCATGATGTCTGACCTGAACATTCCCTCGTGCAGCTTGAGGCCATTTCCTCTTGTCCTGTTACTTGCTCTCTGGGAGAAGAGGACAACCCCCACCTGGCTACACCCTCCTTTCAGGGAGTTGTAGAGGACAACAAAGTCTCCTCTGGGCCTTCTTTGCTCCAGGCTAAGCACCCCCAGCTCCCTCAGCCATTCTTCATATGACTCACTCTCTGGACCCTTCACCAGCTCCGTTGCCCTTCTCTGGACATGCTCCAGCCCCTCAATATCTTTGTTGTAGTGAGGGGCCCAGAACTGATCACAGCCTCACCAGTGCTGAGTACAGGGGGACAATCTCTGACCTGTTCCTGCTGGCCACGCCATTGCTGATCCAGGCCAGGATGCCATCGGCCTTCTTGGCCACCTGGGCACAGCTGGCTCATGCTCAGCTGCTGCTGACCAGCACCCCCAGGCCCTTTTCTGCCACTCTTCCCCAGCCTATAGCCTTGCCTGGGGTTGTTGTGTTCCAAGGACAGGACCTGGCCCTTGGCCTTACAGAACCTTGTAGCACTGGCCTCAGCCCACTGCTCCAGAGATGCCCCTGCAGAGCTTTCCTGCCCTCCAGCAGATCAACACTCCAACCCTATTTGGTGTCACCTAAAAACTGACTGAGGGGGCATTTCATCCCTTGTGCAGATCATTGATAATACATTAAACAGGACTGGCCCCAGCACTGAGCCCAGAGTAGCACCACCCGTGACTGGCCTACAGCTGGATGAACTCCATTCACCACCCCTCTCTGGGCCCAGCCATCCAGCCAGTTCTTAACCCAGTGAAGAGTGCGCTTGTCCAAGCCATGGGCTGGCAGTTCCTCCAGGAGAATTCTGTGGGAGACCGTATCAAAGGCTTTACTGAAAGCCAGGTTGGCTGTGTCCACAGCCTTTTCCTCATCCACTGGTTGGGCCACCTTGTCATTAAAGGAGGTCAGGTTGTTCAAGCAGGCTTTCCTAAACATGTGTTAGCTTTCCTAAACCATGCTTTTCCTAAACCTGTCCCCTGGTTGTCCTGTTTAATACTGTTCTGCTTGTGTAGAGTTGAGTGAGTCACTGTTAAGACCACAGTTTTCAAAAATAATTTCTAACATTTGCTTGTCCATATTGAGTCTGTTCTTCTGAAGTAGCACCTTTGAAAGTCAGTTAGTGCTAGAAGAGGGGACCTTTTTAAAAAATCAAGCTCAATTTGGCTGAAGGTACATACCAGGAGTTAAAAAAACCTCAACAGCTTCTGCTGTTGCTTTCCTGTTTTTAGAAATTAACCCTGTCTTTCTACAGTGCTATGAGGATTAATGAGCTAAAATTAACAAAGTGCTTAGAAAATGGAAATTTTCAGCACTGAGTCATACAGTAATGCCCTGCCTAGTGGTTGGTGATGACCACCATGTGAAAGCAAAAGTAAGTTATGAATCACTAGCTTCATATAACTTGGACAGTAATAGTTTGTGCACATTTGTTTGCAGTTCTGTAACTGTTTGTAGTAACTCTGATGAATGCCTTTTCCTACATATTCTGCTGTGTTGAGGATACCCAATTATACCTCGTGGCAAACCATGGCAGCTTTTACTGTACGGAAGGGAAGTGATTGACTTTCTCCAAAGCCACTAATTCTGCCACTCCTGAAAATTATTCCCAGGGAATTTTTGGTGAGAGTGATTCATTTTCTCCAAGAGGTTGTTATACCCTTGTAGCTGTATTTTGGACCTGCTGTGGTTGTATCATTTGATCTCCCACGTGGCACCACTATGTTCCTGCTGCTTAGCTGCTTGGTGAGTAATAAGCTTATCCTGGAAAAGAGATGAGATGAAATACTTTTAAAAAATGCACTCATAAATGTGGAGCAACTAAATTTGTTCCAAGCCCCAGTGCCAAGAAACTTAAAGAAATATTTATATAGGATTAAAAAATTATGTAGGATTAAAAAATGAGGAAATTGCAATGAAGTTCTTACAGCTGTGGAGCAAAAAAAAAAAAAAAAGGAAAAAGTGCCTCATTTTAGGATGGCATGGATATTTGAGGAAAAAACAACAGAGGAGGCACAAGAATTGAAAGCTATATTTAGGGCAATGCTGTGTGGGTTTATGGTATATCTATAGATATACTATATCTATGGATATCTATGGTATGAGGCAGGAGGTAGAAGCATTAGTAGGTGTGAAAATTGGTTGCAGAATGTTAGTTACTGTCAGAGTTGAGCAGAATTTTCTTTTTCGTCAGAAAGTGTAGTTTCTGGTTAGCTGACACTGTTAAAATCAACCCTAATTTGTAAATAGAAATCTGTGATTAAAAAGCAAAAAAAGAGAAAAAAAAAGGTGGGGATGGAGGGTTGGAAATGTTTTAACAACTTTCGATTATGAAACACTTTCATCTCTGAGGGTTAGAAAGTTAAATGGGAGCTAAATGGGAAAGAAACCACTTTAAATAAAAAAGGGAAGAAGAAAATTAAAAAGTAAAAAATAAATGGGCATGTTGTTCCTGTGCTCCGTGTTGTACTCCTCACCTGTGGGGTGGGGGGCTTCCCTTCTGAGCAGGGTCTGGGTTCCTGTCTGGCCCGTCCTTCTGGAGGCGCAGTCCCAGGAGCAGTGAAGAAGCCCTGGGTGCTGCTGACAAGGAGGAGGCTTGCTCCTCCTCCTCTTCCTCCAGCCCCATAGCACTCCTCCCACCCCTGTGCTGGCAGCAGCGCTTGCTGCAGCCCCTGCAGCTAATCAAGGAGAAATATTCCTCCCCTGCCCCCACAGTCAGGGAGTTGAACTGATGGGTGCAGAGTTCTGACAAGGGCCAGAGCCAGGTAAGGAGGAGGAGGAGCGGGAAGCAGGCAGATGCCAGGGGAGAGCTGGTTGCAAGGAGAGCTACTCTCAGAGGCAGAAAGTTCTCTTTCAGCTGAGCTGCACACAGAACACTGCTCTAGCCACTTTGGAGCAAGGCTTTTGCCCTCTGCTTTCCCTCCTCTTGCACTAATGCCTGGGCAGCAGTGTAGTCTGGGATGTGCTGCTCTGAGTCACTCCTGCTGAAGGTGTTTTGTGCTGTAAGAGGCATGGCTGGAGGGAGAGTCAGGCTTGGTGCTTTTTGACAAATGGCTGGGCTGTGTGCTGGAGAGGAGCAATTACATTTTAGTTCCTGATCTGCTAAACATTGAGATATTTTTGCAAAGTGTCAGTGCTTCAGGAGGAGGATCAGTGGTTTGAATCCTCACATGGAAAGTGGCTCTTCTGTTCACCAAGACATGTGCAGCATCTGATTTCAATCTTAGTAAGCACCCACAGAAGCAAAGCACATCAGTTGGCCACAAGTTTAATTTTTATATGACTAGATTATTTTAAAAATGACCCTAATAATAACAACTGATTTGGATTCAATTCCAAGGTACTTCCTGTTTCAAATGCACTTTGCTAGGTGTTCTAGATGCCTCTGTAAAGTGTGATTACAACTCACTGCTTCTCCAGAAAACTTTGCTCCATTAAGCTTTGTCAGATACCACTGTATCTGACCTCCCAGTAAAGGGAGGAAAAGGAAGGCAGAGGCTGGTTCTGTTGCCAGCTGTCTCTCTGCAAGTTGTTGTGCACATCCTTCCACACAGCACCCTGTACATCCTTTTTCAGTCCCAACCTACCCTGAATATCAGAAAGACCTGTGTGTCCTTCTTAACAGAAGAGATAAAGTTAGGAAGAAGTTGACACTAAGGTGGCCTCTAGCTCTGACAGCTGGAGGCTGTGCCTGCATCGCTGGCTGAGAACACTCTGCTTCTTTCTGTCTGCCCCTAGCTTTTTGTAAATGTCTTTAATGTATTGCTGAAAGCATTTTGTAAACTAAAGGAGAACTAAAACTTAAAGGAAAAACATGCCTAAAATGAGTTCTACTTTTAGTTCTGCCTAATCAGGTCCTGTTTGTTTGCTTAGATGCTGTTTCAATATATAAATTGTCTATGTTGTGCTGTAGGGCATCTCTTTCCTTGTGCTTTGTGTGTGAGATCTCAAAGAAGTCTGGTTTTATTTTTTCACAGAAAATTCCTTTGAGTTCAGAAGAGCTGAATATTGCTTCTCAGCTTTTCAAGTCCCAAGGACACCCACAATCCTGTTAGATAACGGGCCCTGGTATCTGTTAGTTGTGCAGATCTGCATACATTGCTCCCTCTTTCCTGGTGGATCTAATACCAGATATAAGATGCTTTTGTGTGGTGTAAGGCAATGTACTGGGAAAGCCTCTCTGTAACACGGACATGTATCTGTCTGTGCAGCATGACTGCTTATCTGCCTGAAGATAGATGACTCTGCTGGGCTTTCTTTTCCTTACTTGTTACCCAATTCAGTGGGAAACCACAAAGATGTGATAGGACATGCTCGTCAGAGCAAGTGCAAGGGGCGGGCTGTGTGTTGACAGTAGTCTTGGACAGCTGTGGAGGGTTGGCTACTGCTCTAAGCTGTTTGTGCACTGTGGACACCACTGTCTTTGTCCTGCACTCTTGTGAATCGCTGGGAAAAGACTAGGTCTGACCTGTGGCAATTCCTGGGACTGTAGCAGTGTAGGGATCAGTTCAGAGAAAGCATTTGTCTCTTCAGAAGCTGGATCCATTGGAGCACTTGTTGCCCTACTGTGTATTTTGCAATCCAAGTGTTTCCCAAGAGTGGCAGTTTAATGAGCTCTTGCTGACACTTGACAAACTGTCCTGTTGGCTTTCTGCTAGATGTGTGTGCACCAAATTAAAAAATTGCTTATGCTATAAAATGCTCTTCGTTGTGCTTTCCTACTGGAAGAGCATTCTGTTCTGCTTTGCTAAATGCTGCTATGATTTAATCCCTGTGATGTCAGTGGGCCAAATTGTTGGGTTTTTTTTTCCTGGTGTAAAATTCATTAAACCCTGTATAGCTGCACCTTCTGGCTCAGTGATATGTAGGCATAAATCATCATATTGCCCTTCCTACTGAATTCTGTAGAGTGACAATATGGATAGCAAGGAGGTTTATTAATTATGATAAAGTTAGAGACATCCACATATAGCTAGTGCCGTAGGCATGATTTAAAACACATCAAACAGCAGATGTTCTGTTTCACAGAGGTAAGGTAGGTTGACTAATGATAAAAACTGTCTCAGCTAGCCACAAACTCTTGCTAAACTATGAAGTAGGTAACTTTTCCTCTCCTTTTTCCTTTCTGTTTTCATTACTTTTGTGCCTATAAATCTGAGATGGAGAAGAAAATGTGCTGCTGAGGTGATGTACTTGGAACTTGGGCAGGGCTAGCTCCATTTGCTTTCCAGCTCTCCCCAGCGCAAGTGACCTCTGAGGGCAGCCAAAGCTTCCCATGTGAGCAATCCTGCAGAAGCAGCAAAAACAAGGAGAGGGAACCCCAACAGCACCCCTGCATGTCCAGCAGCTGTAGCCTGGAACACCTAATGGCAGCAGTGGGTTGCAGCCTTTGCTGACTTAGAGAGGATGGCGGTGTTGAGGAGCCAGCTTGGGCTCTGCTGTGTCTTCCTGCTCCTACTGCAGGCACACATCTCCAGCTGTTGAACTGGAATCGCAGGGTGATGCAGTAGCTATGGCTAACACCGGCCTCCAGTGAGACTGTATGGGAGGAGGCATTTGTTACACACTTAGGAAACAAAAGCATTTAGATAATAGTCTGAGAAGCCGGTGTGAATTGTTAAACTTCAAGCTGAAAAGGCTGAACAGCTGCCCAACCAGAGAAAGTTTAGAATGTTAAATAACCGTATAGAAAGAAATCACTGAGATGCAGGGGCTAATCAGGCATTGCCACAGAAGTGCAGGCAGCAATTTCCTATTGTGTCGCTAATTTGTATCTCCCATTGATAGTTGAATTAGCTAATGAGTCAAATGACTTAACCTCAGCATGAGCTGTTAATGGACAAAGGAATCTAAAGGACTCTGCTTCAGCGTCAAAATGGATGTTGCTGTAGATATTTAGAAAAAAAAAAAGAAATATAAGAGCATAAAGCAGCCTATAGAAAGTCAAACTTGTACAAGTAGGTGGTTGATTGGAGTGAAGCCACTGTTCAGTATGTTGCCCAAAATGTCTTAAGAAAGCTATATGATACAAGAATATTTGCATGAACATACTGCCTTTTTCTATACTTGAAAATGTGGAATGTTAAAAGGAGAAATGTCACTTTCCTCACTGAAGGGTGAGAACAAAGGAGAAAGACTTGTCCTGCTTGATCATTTCAGATCCTGGCCAGAAGCAGGAATTTCTCTCTGTCTAGGCAGTATCACGTATGCAAATAGAAGCAGCAAGGTTGAATTGTACATTGGGAAGCATGTAAAGCACCTTGTGATGTTTCATAGTTTGCTCCCTGAAGCCAAAACATATGGATGAAAGGGGCCATGAAGGGAATCTTCTTGGCTGGTATGTAATTGCATGTCTTGTTTGGTAACAATTACTCTAGTTAGTGACAGGCCTCTAGTAATGCTGTGTTTAAGAATCCTGTCTAGGAAGTCTGATGTTATGACAGCTGTATGCTAATTTTCTTTCCAGATTTTAACATATGGAAAGGATTCCTGAATGAGTTTCCAGCTACACCAGGGAGTCATTTGTTACAGCCTAACTTGAGAGTATACCTTCTAGCCAGTCTCAAAATGTCCAGACCACCAAAAAGTGATAAAAGCCAAATTATCTTACAGAGATTTAATCATTTCTGAATTACTAAATTCAGTTAATTTTATTTATGTTCTTCTAACATTCAGTTTTCTAGAGGCTGAAGTTAATAGTGGTAGTAGATTCAGGTCATGATAATATAGCAATAAGTACTTGAGCGAGCTGTTACCTGAAGTTAGTTCAAAGGCTTTCAGAAGAACTTGAAAATTTCCTAGGCAAAAAGAGGAAGGTGGTTTTGAATTGATAATAAATTTAATGTTTCAGTGTCTTTTGAACTTTTGGTTAAAGCAGCATGAAAGCTCTATAGTTAGTAACCAGAATTACTGCCTGCAAATACATTTGGGCTTACTCCAGCATTGGAGTGAACACTGTGAGTACCAGCTGTGGGGAAAAAAAATGGACTGGCACTGTGTAATAGTTAAAAACTTGCACAGATTCCATTAATTGAGCTAAAATGAACACTCAATTAATTGGAGATGAATAAGAATCTGCACTTGGGGTCCATGGTACCTCAGTCTCTTGCCCAAATCCACAGAGAACCTCAATGAAGTTAAAAAAGTGAACCAAATTACTTTGGCTTTCAGCTTGAAGTGGTAGAGAATATGGTGGGTTTCAATGGGCATTTCTCATCTGTGGCTGCAATCTACCCACCTTCCCTTAAAAATCTGTTTTCTTAATGCAGAAGTTACCTAGAGACAGTTTTCAGCCTAGAAATCAAATATGACCATACAAACTCCTCATGAGTGAGCTCAGTGTATAGCAGCCATTTTTCATATATTGAGGTTTGTACTAGTAGTATGTAAGAATGCAAAAAACTGATTTGTTTATTTATTTGCTACTATGACATGCACAGGATATAGATGAATAATGAGGCAAAGTAGGACCTTACAGTCTACTTTTCCTAGGCGGAAATTAGATCTCCACTTGTTACTTGGGCTGGACCATTCTTGGGCCATGGTCTTTGAATTTTTCTTCAGCTGACTTATCAGCAAATTTCGGATAACCTTTCTCTGGCCAAAGATTGTTTAGAGTAAAAAACCTGCTTTTATTTGAATGTCTCCAAACACCTCTTGATGTTTACCCAGACATGGGCCTTCATGACAGAAACCCTGGAGCAGAAACTCCCATTTCCTCTTGTATCACAAATTCACTAAACTGACCTAGGTGTATCCCCAAAACTTCATCTTCTGGACCCTCCTGACTTTTACTTGCAATTTTTCCAGTGCAAATGGCCATTGTGGGACAGTTAATGAATCTTCCATGGAGTCTTCTATTGCTTTTCTTCTTTCAGAGCATAGTTATTGTGTTCTTTGCAACCTAGAGAAAAATCTAAAGGGCTGTAGAGATTGTGTGGGCTCTGTCATGTATACTAACTGGTGGGTGCCCCTTCCATGCTGATCCCAGGGGATAACATGAGCCAAAGAGCTGAAAATACTTATCCTCTCATAAGAAGACATATGAGTTATTCATAGCTGAACTAGTGAACCCAGAACCCTTCATCTCTCTGGTGAAACTTGGATGTCTTCTCTAACAGAGACTGTGAGAATGTCTTTTGAAAGCCATTCAATAAATTCTTTTGGATCAACTGTTACTTTTTGAAAGATATTTCTTGAAGTTTTTCAGAAAGGAAAAGGATACAGAAGGAATGCTTACAGACCTATTTTTCAACTTCATTACAAAGGAGTAAATACACTGTTGAAAACCTGAAATGTATTATGTTGTTTAAAACCAAAAGAAATAAGCACATGCATGCTACCTGCCAGGCTGAACTGTTTAACTGAAGTTATGAGTGGTGGTCTCTGAGGGAGCATTTTAGAGCTCAATATGCTGATATTTATCTTCTCCAGGCTGTGCTGGAATGGTTCACCTACCACTCCCTGTTTTTCAGTAAGTCTGAAGGCATGAAGACCACCAAAACTTTGTTCCTTTCTGAGAGTTGGCTCAGACTTTGGTATTATTTTTGCACCAGGGATTTTGGAAATATTTGTTATCTTCTCTTGGAAGTTTACTTTTCCCTTGATAGTAACATTGGCTAGAAAATGATAACTGTAAGCTTATCATAATTAACTGATCAGTCTGGGGAATTTGCAGAACAATGAAAACTGCAGCTCTCCATACACCTGGCTTAAATTTATTACCCAAATGTAATATCTCATTTCCAGATAAACCATACAGGGGATTATGGAAACTCTCTGTAACAGGGAGTGGAATATCCTACATGCTGAAGATCAGCTGAGTTGTGTTTTGTTGGTGGTTTCTAGAACATTTGGGAATTACTGAAAATATTGAATACATTCTTTCCTAGTGGACATTCTGGACCTCCTGCAATCTTTTACAGTTGTGGATCCTATTTTTCTTTCAAGCTAAAATTCATATTACTATTCTCAGAAATAAGTTGATGCCTGCTTTATTGCTGTTTTGCATAATCTGTCTGAAATCACTGGACAATACTGGTCTTTAAAAAAGGCTGTCAGTTGCTCTGATCTGATGTCAGGATATCAGTCTTTCACAGACTAGGCCAAGCCCATCACAACTGCTTGAGTGCCCCTGTATCTACAGCATCTAACTACTGCAGATTAAAAACTGCAGCAGAGAGGACAGGAAGTGAGAATCCTCTTTCCCTTTCAAGTGCCAGAGAACTACAAACAAGAAAATTATCATTTTGTTGCAGTGGAGTTGTTAATGAACATCAGAGCTGGAGTCAGCACGAAACTGGGTAGGACAACTGTCAGGGCTCATCACCCACATGCACTTATGAAATAAATGTTCTCTTAGTCATAAACATTCTTTGCCAGTATCTTTAGGCGCCAGTACTGATGAAACTTAAAGTATTTCTTGTGTTCTACTGAAGATACAGAGGCTTCTGGCTATTTTAAGCTGTGTAGCTGGTATGTATGTATGTATGTATTTGTGTAATATTTGTGCTATGCTGGTGATAGATAAACCCAGCATGGGAAGGAATTTCCAGACTCAGCATGCCCAATCCTCTGCTTGTTATGGCTTTGGACAACCCTATTGATACATTTATCCTATTCCATTTTAAAATATATTGTTTGCAATCTTTGTGCCTAGGTAAGTCTGTTCTAGAAATTTATTTGTGTGATGGTTGAAAACCAGTCTTCTGATTGCCAGCACAGACAGATTCCCGGCCAGTGGAATGACTGGTTGGTATCTTCTGGCCTTTGCCATTGCTTAAGTAGCTCTAGCTCACAACTACATGTTGTCAACCCCTTCTCCACACTTCCACATTTTTCTTTTGTGTTTCCAACTCAAAAGTCCCAGCTTACAGAAGCAATGGTTCTTACAGGTCCCTGAAACTGTCTTCCATGTGATTTCATTCTAGGACTGTGCCTTCATCTTCAAGGTCATCCACATCCCCTTTATGCATCTCCAGCTGTGCTCCTAATTAATGCTCTGTAGTAACTTTGAATGATTTGAGTATTTAATTGGAGTACTTACTATTGTACTTTTTTTGCTGAAACAAATAATGAAAATATCAAATAAAACTAGTCCCCCCAAACCCACCTTGAACAAAATCTACAATCTAGCCTTTCCCAGGCCTAGGAGTTAATTCAGACAAATCGATTCTCATCTTCCCTGCTAGACAGTTCTGTCTTGTTTTAATTCCTATCCTTTTCATTTTGGCTAAAAACTTACCCAGGGATATGATAAAAGTTTCCTATTTCTTTTTTTTTTCTTTTAAACTAAGTTTCCAGAAGGTTATTTTTATCCTTTATTTTTGTCTTTAAAAAAATACTTTATTGAAGGTGGATGTCAGATTAGTTTGACACCATCTGCTTACCCATAATGTATATATGTTATAGTCCATTTATCTTCAGACTTCTTATTTTTCTTTCCTTGAATTTATTGTGAGAGCCTAAGGTTACTACATAGGTTATAGATCTGTATTTTCCAAAACTAGATTACCCCAGAATTCTCATTCTTTCTTTAAGCATAGGTATTGGATGTTATTCACCAGCTGTATAGCCTCATCCTCTTTTCCCCATCATCAGTTGAATTATTCATTGATATCTTTGCTCCTGAATTTCAATTTCATATGCCAGGTTTTATATGTTGAGAGCTTAAGTTTAGTCCTCTGCTCAGCTGCTTGAGTGCAGCATGGCTTACACCCACCTCAGACATGGCCATTTTCTGATCATTAATTCCTGTCCTGCCTTACTCATCCCTCTTGATTACAGACATATTTCAGCCTGGTTCAGCCAAGCCCTGTGGGACTGGTTTTACCATGGCCTTTAGAGTCAGACTCTGTTTTAGTGAGTGTTTGGTGGTGTGGTAAGTGGATCAGGTGAAGTCAGGGATACCAGGAAAGACTCACAGCTGCTAACTGTTAATGAAGCATCTCCACTTACCTGGGTGCAGTTCCCTTGCCTGATTCTGACAAAACATGAGACTTCATCTCTCTCGCCTTCTCTCTCCTACAGCTGAGGATAGTTATCAAGTAGTGCCCAGAGCTGCTGCTCCTCACAGATCTGAAAATGATGCCCTGCAGTGGTCTTAGTTTGTCTTGGAGTGAGAGACTGAGTACATTTAATTTATCTGTGTTGTCTTCTTACGTAGATGTAGAAGGAATTTTTATTCAATTTATCATTGTCTTTGGAGTGGCAGGTGGAAACACTCCTCTTTGCCATAGTTTGAAAAAAGAGGTGGTTACACCACCTACACAGTGCTTGACATTTGATAACACTTGACGTGCTTGTGATGGTTATTTGGCATTTTTTAAATCAGTGAGAGCAGTCTGAAATGGAACAAGTTCTGATGCATTATGAAAAGAGAACTATGAATAAAGAAACAGGATCCTCAGTTCCTACTCTCTCCTCATGATGATTGTGGCTTTGCAGTGAGCAGCTGAACTGGTAAGAACATCTATGACTTGAAAGTAATTAAGGCTTCTTTGTTAATTAAACAGAAGAAGAAAGATAAGTGACATTTGCAATTGCTGATGGCTTCTTTATGGTAAATGAATTGCCGGATGGTCGGTGTTGATGTTTTCCAGTTGATTTCCTTTGGATTCTTGGCTGGGATTGCAGAAGAGATTATTATTGTCTCACACATCTGCTAGACGATGAGTTTCCATTGTACCTCACTGCTCACAAACACATGAATAACTTCCACATTCACCACTTGTACGTGTGTCACTGCATCAACATGGGAAGAAACATTCCCGTAGGCATAGAGCTCTTGGATATGCTGCATGTGTTTGTTTTTCAAACCAACTGTCCCATCTGTGTGCTCTGTGCCTGTTTTTAATTGAATGTTGAGCAGTGAGGAACACGATTTAAGAAGTATGTTTTCTCTCAGTTTTTAGTGGTTTGACTGTAACTTCTCTTGAATGATTGAGTCACTTACCTGCCTGCCAGCAAGACATAACATTGCAGGAGTAATGGCATTCTTTGGTGATGCTGTTGGTAACTAAAAGTGTGAGTGTGTTCTTAGTACTTGATGGTTCTTTGCTAGACACCAAGCAAAATGTTTAGTATGCATTTCATGTGATGTAGTTTAAGCTTTTCACAAAGATGTAGTTTAAGCTTTCGCCCCTGTGCTTTTCTGGGAATCCTAGCATTTATCTGCTGTTGCTACTCTTCTTGTTTGCAACAAGCTGATTGCATTGGGTTTGTGTTTCAAAGTATAGGTGGCAGGGGCCTACAGGGTTGGCTTCTGTAAGATTTTAGATGCTTCCCAGTGCCAGTTGGCTCCAGTATGGACTCACCACTGGCCAAGGCTGAGCCCATCAGCAGTGATGGTAGCTCCTCTGGGATAAGATATTTAAGAAGGGGGAAAAAACCTGCATGATCACAGCTGGAGAGGGGACTGAGAATATCTGAGGAAAACAGACACCAGGATCAGTGAAGAAGGAAAGGAGGGCTGGGATGTGCTCTGGGTGCTGGAGCAGACCTTGCAGCCGTTGGTGCAGACCATGGTGAGGCAGCCTTTCCACTGCAGCCCACAGAGAGAGATCGACCTGCAGCCTGTGGAAAACCCACACCAGAGCAGATGGATGCAGGAAGAAGGCTATGACCCCATGGGAAGCCCATCTTGGAGCAGGTTTGCTGGCCAGATTTGTGACCCTGTGGGGGATCCATGCTGGAGCAGTTTGTGAAGAACTGCAGCCCATGGGATGGAGTCATGCTGGAGAAGTTCAAGTAGGACTGCATTCCATGGGAGAGTGTGAGGAGTCCTCCCCATGAGGAGAAAGGAGTGGCAGAGCCAATGTGTGATGATCTGACCACAACCCCCCATTCCCTGATGCCCTGTACTGCTCAGGGGAAGGAGGAAGAGAAAATCAGGAATAAAGTTTAGTCCAGGAAGAAGAGACAGGTGAGGAGAAGGTGTTTTTAAGATTTAGGTTTATTTCTCATTATCCTACTCTGATTTGATTAGTAATAAATTAAACTAATTTTTCCAAGTTGCCTTGGTTTTGCCTGTGACTGGTGAATGATCTCTCCCTGTGCTTATCTCAACCCATGAACCATTCATAACATTTCTCTCCCCTGCTCAGCTGAGGAGGGCTGTGATCGAGCCGCTTTGGTGAACACTTGATGTCCAGCTAGGGTCAACCTGCCACACTATTTAGTATTTTCTTTTCTGGGGACACTCCTGTTTGCTATGCTGGAAAAAAGCATTTGTTTCAGAGGTTCCTGTATCCCAGCTGGAAGTGATAAACATTTCAACTCAGCAAGCATGAATATGTGTGTAAACAGGACAGAGGTGTACTGCAGCAGAGAAAAATTATGTTAAAAGATTTAAACCATGTTTTGTTTAACTCATTATTATCAGTCCCATTTTTCTTCCAGACAGTTTTATAACAAGTATGTCAGTAGAATAAATCAAATGTACTACTGTAATGGAGCTGTAGGGGCAGATTTAGCCGTGGCACACTCACCATTTACTATGCTGGAAAGCCTTGCAAGCAATGTTTTCAGTGAAGTATTCCATGTTTTCTTTAAGTAGAGAGAAACATAATTCTAGTAACATCAGAGTTTTCCAGGTTTTCTTTAATCATTATTTTTTAAAAAACCTAGTGCTGGTTTTACCTTGAATTTCAGTGATTTTTTGGAACATATATCTCTCTACATGCATCCTCATGGCCAGCAAAGAACCAGAATAATATATACTGGAACAAATTTATACTTGCACAGTGATAGCATCTTTCTTAATCTTGTGCAAATTCTATACAGTTTTGTTGCTAGTTTTACCTGAAAGAATAGTGGTTAACCAGCCTGTAAGAGAACACTTTCAACTTTCACATTATTATTTGTGGACATCTTTGATAATGTGAATTCTATTGTAGAGCTAAATCCAAATTTCAATGTTTAAAGAGAATACATTTTGTAGGGTTTGGCTTTACTAGTCCCCTTGCATTTATCACTGGAAGTAGAAAGAATTTCAGTGTTGAACTTTTTGCTGTGTTTATGTGCTTAAGCTTTGCATTTGTAATTACCCATCCTCTAATACTACCTCTTTTTTGGGGGGGGGGTTGAGCTATGCAGCTGATATTGGTGCTTCTGTGCTTTTTGGAAATAATCTGTAGGAGCAGATCCACAGGAAGTCCCCTTCCACAGCAAAAGAAGGAAGAGGAGACAGGATGTGGACCCTAAACTGATCAACAACCCATACATCCTTCCTTCCTTTCTTACTTCCCTCCCCATGTTAGTTCTGCATACAATGTAGGATGCAGTAGGATGTCTTTTTTCACCTTGGATTCTTTCCGTGTAACTTTTTTTAGGTTTTGCTATTTAAAATAACATTTACTGTTGCTTCTCCATCGTCAGCAACTCGTTCTGCCAACAGCAAATGCTATAAAAATGGGCAAGGCTATATAGACCTGGCTCTGATAGTCCTGTACACTACAAAGGAAAAAGAAAATGAGGGTAAAGGCAGGAAAAGATGGGTCATCTGGAAAAGGCAATACAATATTCTATTTGCCTTCTTTGGGTGTTGTTATCCTGATTCCTTCTGTTTATGTTGTTTGCTGATTGTTTTACCCTATTTTCCTCTTCCCACATTTATACTCTCTCTTCATTGCTTGTGTAAGTTAGTTTTACTGCTTCATGAAGGACAAATATGTTTAATGATCACTTTGTAAAATCAGGGAAATAGGTTTTTTTTTTTCCTTTAGCTAACTACCTGAGATCAAGCTCTAGATCCTTTATGCCATTGCAAAATATAGCTCAGGTACATGCTGTTTGGAGGGGAGAAGGGCATTAAAACCCAGAGGGCAAGGAAAAAGAGTTCACCTGGGAAGCAATAGGAAATAATATCTTTGGCATCACCTTACCCTGAAGAAAATGTTGTTTAAAAGTCAATTTAAGTTTTAGGGCTTGGCTTACGCAGGAGTTGACAATGGTGGAAGTCAATAGGCATTCATGTGTTCTCATAGACAGAAGAGAGCCTCAAAATTACTTTAAAAGTCTAGAGGGAAGGAGAAAATTATTCAGGCTTGGTGGAAGAAGAGAGGTAAAAGCATAATCAGGGAAATAGACAAGACAGACTCTTTCTTAAGGTCTTAAAGATGATGGATGGCTGGAGTGGAGTTGTATAAAATGTGTTTTTTCTGCAAAAGTGATAACTCTTGGGGTATTGCATGTTACACAGGCTCTTATATATCAGGAGCAGCACCTGGCTGGGAGCAGAAGGTAAAAAAGCCTGAGGGGAGAAAAGTGTGACGTTGTTTCTGTAAGGATAGGGAAATGAGAAAGTGGTGAAGTATTTGACATGTGGGTGGAAAATGTCGGCCTCGATGCTAAGCTTGACCTGAGCACCTTAATAACAGATAGAAAAACCCAAGCTGACATTGTGCTGAGTTATTTGCATGTCTTTCTCTGAATTGCCTCTGGAGTCTGTCAGCCATGTTTTGTCTTACCAGGAAGGCTCTTTGTGGGTTGCAAGGTGCTCTTTTGGGCCTAAAATTCCCATTTTCCTCTCTGCTTCAGTCCATGTAGTTCAATTCTCTCTGAGAGGAACTGGTCCTGCTCTGCATTGACAGGAGAACAGCAACACCCAGGCAGCTAAATTCTCTTGTCCTTCTCAATTTCTTTATTGCAAGCTGTCATGATATTACTGCAAGATGGGTGGTATTTGTTTTAATTACCATTTCAGTTGCTGGTGTTAGTGATTAAATAAGACTCTTACCTTTCACTTAAAATAAATCTTCAGAATTTGTAGGTGTTAAGAAAGAGTTTGAAAATGTGGTAATGTGGTGTGAATTATACTCTGGAGGTTTAAAGGCTAGGAAACAAAGCAGCAAACTTTAACCTCCTCTTTATTTTATTGCTGTTTTAGCATCTGAGGTTGCTGAAAATCCTCTTTCCTTTATCTTTTCTGTCTTTTTTTTTTTTTATTTGTTGGTTGCTTTATAATTTTAAGCTACATGGATTGATAATACTGCAGATCAAAAATCACTTCTTCACTTCTAGAATTTTTAATTAGAATTTCCACATGAACATCTCTGCAGATTTTCAGCAGCCAATTGAGGAAATATAAAGAGAAAGAACATGATTTTTAAATGAATGCTCAGCATTGTTGGATAGCTCTTGAGTTTAAATGTAGATGTTACTGAAAGCTACAGTCTGTCAGTAAGTAGAGCAGGGCAGTGCTCTGGTTTCCAGCTGCTGTGTAGATGGACTGCAAACTTGAGAAAATTGGTAAAGTGTTTGCAAGAAGAAGGGATTGTGTCTGTATTATGAATTATGGTGTTTGTTCCAGGGCAAAATTCTTTTTTCTTCTTAAATCTTTAAAGGATTGAGGACTAAGCCATGTTGAACAATGGTGTGCTCATCCAAGGAGAACTGCTGAGTGCATTTAATAATCTTCACTGGTTGTCTCAGCACAGAATGTGCTGATTATAGATAGTGCTGCCTTCAAAAGCATGCTGTTAGCAAGAGCCTTACGTTTATTTTGGTAGATCAGATATGCACATTGCTTCAGACACTCTCCCATGTCCAGCTCCTGTTTGGAAAGCAGAGTTTCAAGGCATCGTTGCTCCTTGCTTTGACCTCTCCCATGGTTTGCTGAGGGGTGATTGCAAATTTTGTATTTTTTCTGGACATGGCACTTAGTGTCCTGGTCTGGTTGACATGGTGGTGTTAGGTCATAGGTTGGACTCAATGGTCTCAGAGGTTTTTTCCAGCCTAATCGATTCTGTGATTCTCTCCTGCTGTTGTAATTGTACTGGACAACTGAACATGTTCGCCAGGTAAGAGCAAATACTTTTCCTGTTTCTGTCCTATAACCCTCTAATTTGTTTATGTGTTTTATTTCAAATGCAGACTTTAGTAACGTGCCTGACATCACATCCAGTTTGAAAAGGAGCAGTACTGATGGCACTCTGGACCAAGTGCCCCACAGGGAGAAGACTGATCCACCCTTCAGGGTAAGAAAATGCATGACACAACAATCCTTATGAACCAAAAGGCAATGGTGTAGTGTTAATGCTCTGCATTTTGTTGGAAAGAATTTACCACATGGCATTAGCTTGAAAAAATTTTTATGCATATTAGGTGCACTTGGAGTTTTAGTAAATTGAGGTCACCCTGACAGGTCAGCATCTACAGCACAGCTGCTGCATCTGCAGGAGCAGTGTGATGGGGGCAAATGGCAAGCAGGTGGAGACTTGTCAAACTCATTCTTCTGTGTAGCTTGAACCCAGTTCCTGCAGAGAAGAGTAAAGCTGCTACAGCTTTCTAATTCATTCAGTTTATTTTGTCTTCTCTTTATGCTGATATTTCCAGGGCTTACTGATAATATTGCAGTGACCATAGCAATACTACTATGTCAGTTGTTTTAGACTGGCTACAGGCTTGGAGAGGTGCAATGTTCAAAAGACAGTGATTGCCACCCTCTAATTTGGAGACCCTTTATGTGTCTGCAGTTTCTATCTGACATGGCTGGACTAATGGTTCTCCTTCCTTCAGCAAGGGCTTTGGGGGCTGAGGCAGGAATGCCCAGAATTAGTGCCCACCTTCATGCACTGGTCTCCAAAGAGCAGCTTTTTGTCCATTTTGCTCTGAGTCAGGCGAATTGCAACCTGTGTCCAATTGGAGTGCATATTGTTTGGAACCTCCCAGCTGCAAGTGTGGGTAGTGTTTTTGAGTTGGTGGCCATGATTTTACCTGGCATTGCTATTCTGACAACAGAGATGTGTTTTTAAATTCTGTTGATGAGTTGGTTGTATCTTCAAGCAAATTTGGGATAACACTTGTGTTAGCACTCTTGCATAACAGGAATGACGTTAGAATTTTTATGGTTCTGGAATATATTACTGTCCTTGGTGGGTTGTATGAAAAATTGGTAGAGATCAGACAGAATGTTAAAACTCAGAAGACTGGAATAGGAAGATACATTGTGCCTTTAACTATACCTGCTGAGGGGAGCTGTCAATCTTACTTTATTAATTACTTCATAACCTACTTCAGTCTTACACAGGTGATTTTATGCCCTTTCCCTAGAGAATAAGGAGAAGCCCGGTGATTGTGGGTCCTCAGCCCATCTCCTGCTGCACAAGGGGATTCCCACAGAGATGATCTGTGTCCTTATGCTTCCCCAAAGTCTTTGCAACCAGACAAGAACAAGCTGGATTTTCTCCCTTTAGGACACATTGCATTGCTCCTTTGAAAGAAGTTTTGTGGATTTCTCTGCTCTGCTTGGCTGTAGGACTTCTGCCTGGCTTTAGAAGGCAGGGATCTTTGTGGGAGCACAGCAGAGGTGACCCCAAGGCTTAGGATGATTTGATGGCTGTTTTCACCAGGCCAGGCTCCCTGAGTACCTTGGGGTGCCCTGCTCACCTGGATTATGCCGTGTCCCCCATGCACTGTGTGGACATAAATGCTGACCTTATGTCCTGCTGTAGGGGAGGAGATTCTGGGGCATCAGCTTTGCCCTAGCAGAAGAACAAAGCCAGTCCTGATTGCCTGTGTCAAATACACCAGGTGCCAGAAAATTAGGGAGAGTTCTGCAAATTTAAATACACAGAGAACAATTGATGTACACTAGTTGCTGCTTTTAATGCATTAAATTTGCTCCAATGCTCTAAATTGCATGCTGCAATTAAAGCTCAAAAAAGAGGGGAAAATGGACAGGTCTGCTCCCTGTCCTCCCTCCAGCCTCAAATTTGTCAGATTCAGCAGTTATTAGGGCTTTTGCATGATTTGCTGAAGTAATTGCCCATTCTGTATTGCAGTTCACTTCTTGAGCTGACATGCAGGTCTGCTAGTATAATTTTAAAAATTATCTGAGGCTGTCCTGGTTTTGTAGGTACAAGGGTGGAAAACAGCCTGGCAATCAGAGGCAGTCAGACTGCAGCTGTAAACGCGTCTGTGACAGGTCTATAATTTCTGCAAATGGTTTGTAATTGATTGCTGTCTTTCTGTTGGAGGGTGCCTATTACCGTCAGAGCTTTTTGTCTGACCCTCTTGCTATCCCCAATAGATGTAGAAGTAAAGAAGACCCAAACCTAACAGTTAAGTTCAGGTGGTGTACATTGTATGTGCTTTTGTTGTTATGTATAACAGGAATTGAAATGATTTCTGTTTTTATATCTGTGATTTGAGACTGCTCACCAGATGAACAATAACTATTGCTAATAAAAGCTAGTTTGAGGAAATTGTGCAGCCTTGAAAAGTGTAGCATCTGGATTTGGGGTTGTGGAATTTTTTTTCCTTTGCCTTCTGTTTCCTGCATGTGCTGCCTTGACCTCCCACGCCTGTGGACACCATTAGTGCAGTAGGCAAGTAGGCGATGCTGCAGAAGGATGGGGGAGAGGAGCTCTGTAAGCACAGCTCTGTGGAGGAGAGGCTGGTGGTGCTGAGAGGTTCTGAGCACAGCCTGGAACAACAGGCAGTTTGGGATTATTTCAGGGGAGGCACAGCTAGAGATGCTCACTTTCCAGCTGACAGCAACCGTAGATGTGCTTGTTTGGCTCTGAGGGAGCAGGCTCCTTTGAAGTTTGGTTGATTTTTGTCCCATAACATGTAAGTAAATATAAAAAAAACAGTCTTAAAGCTTTGGATTTAATAGCTGCATGTCTGATTTCTGGACTTTATGTTTCTTGTTTTGAGCATTTTCATTTGTCTGTTTTTCACTATTTTCTTGATCTCATACCAAGCTAAGTTTAGGCATCATCTTAACTAAAAGTACAGTGAGGCATTTGAGAAGTGCCTTATAATCTCAAAGAAATACGTCTTTTATTGCATGTGTACTACATTCAAACATGCCTTCATTTAGTCAGTCATTCTTGGATTTTTTTTTTGTAGACTGGGAAGTGAATGCATTTAGGAGGGCAAGAGAGGCTAGTATGGTTCTGGAAATGGAAGTGGTTCCTTATGTTTAAAATATTATTAAAAATACATGGATATCAAGAACCATCCATTCCAGATGCATATTTGTTCTGACAACTCTCTATTCTCTGGGATACCCCATCTGTACTTTAATACCTTTAACCTTCTCTTCAATTTTATTTAACAGGGGTAGATATTGTGCTTGTAACATATTGTGCTGAAGTACATTTCTGAACTCTGTTAAAATACTTTTATGTGGCAACAGCATGTTGTCCTTGCTCTTGTTTCTGGAGTATGTAGATGTTCTGTTGACAGAAGAATATGTGACCTCAGAAAATCTGTGAATTGAGCATGCCTGTCAATGTAATTAAGTTTAGTTATGTTTAATCATTTTGAGAAGTAATTGTCTGTGCTCCTGGTGCTCATTAAATCCTGGTATGTTGGCAGTTGCCAAGAATCAAGCTCTCTTTACATCAAAATAGCATGAAGTCGAATGAAAAAAAATTGCAACTCTTCCTTTAGCTAGTTGTGATTTCTAATTGCAAACTATATTGACTAGAAATGTTTTCTCTAGCTCACTGTTTAAGATTAGGTTTAGTAGTCTTTTACTAACTCACTTATCTTGACTTTGTATTTTCAGTGTATTAAAAATAACCTTTTATGAAACATATTTAGAAGGGGAAATTTTACCATTTAATTACCTATTATTATAAGGTCTCTAGAAAGAGACCTGCTGTGATCTGAATCTTGGTTGCTCTAAATCTTTTGAGTGTCATCAGAGAGACACATTTCTGAAATCACATTAAATCTAACAGACATAAAAAAGTAACTTCATATAAATGCATGTCTGAGAAGGGGAAGATGTATTTTCACTTTAAGTATTTTACAGATCATAAGAAAAACCTTAGGGTATACTCTCTGCAAATATTTCACATAACTTCATTATATCCTCAGCTGTATCTTAGAGGTCTTTAAGAAACTCAAGAAACCCAGTAAAAATAGCTAGTGTGATGGCTTTTAATCATTAAAGAAACAGTCAATGAATACTGAATTGTTTTATGGTGGCATCCTCAAAAATTAACATTGCACGTGCAGAAATGGAAGCTGCTGTGTGAGAAACTTTGAATGTTAACAAGAATTGGCTTTTTAAAGAATGGCCAACTGGTTTCACTTTGTAAGGCTTTGAAATGCTTCCATATTTCTTTCAAACAATGAAGGAAAATTGGTCCTGGGAATAAGTTCAATATAGAAACTTGGGGAAATTGCCTTTGGTGTTACCTCTTGAAATAGTCACTTTACTCTCAGCACGGGTTATTGATCATACATGAATGTGTGTATATGAGGACAAATCTATCCCCATCATCTCTTATTAAAAAAGAAATCTATACACTGCAGAGACAAACCCCATTTTTTTTCCCTTGAGAACACCATTCTTAATGCAATGAACAGAAGTTACAGTTAAAAATCCTAGAACACCTTTCCCTAGCTTGAGCTTATTTAGATTATCTCAACTAATTAATCTTTCCCTCCTGTTGATGACCATGTTCCCTTTTCCTTCATCTGATAAGGAAATGAGAATCCATGACAAGTCTGATCAGTGGAGTTCATGACGCTTTTGGCAAATGCAAACCTGCATCTACTACAGGATGGAGCATTTTCATCCAATGGTTTCAGCTTTTCATGGGGATGAGGTCTAGGTCAATATGATGGCCCTACTTGAAATACCCATTTTTACAGATATAGCAAACAAAAAGAAAGTAGAAAAAATATGTCCTTGTGTGTTTCAGAAGTCTTGTTCTTGGATACTTGAGTTTCCTGTGTAATATCAAATCATCCTTGCAGTGTTTTTGAAGCTTGTGTGTTCTGTTTATTGTGGTGCCAATTGTGGCCAGTGCAGTGAGAAGTACATTTCCAGGAAGTCGGCATGTCTGGGACCATGGTGAGAATTCTGGTTTTTGGTTTCCCTGCACACAGCGCCGCTTTTCGTGTTCAAGGAGCCAACGTGCACATATGCCTGACTTGGGCAAGTGTTCAGGTTTTTTTGTAGCCCTTCCAATCAAAAGTGTATGTGCAATTGAGCAGCTCATTTGCTCATATCTGATGGTGGTCAGGAGGTGTGAAAGCAGAGAGAGACTGGGTCAGAAAGCAAACTCATCTTCCAAGTTTTACATCATGCAGCTACCTTAGGAAGATTCCCAAAACAGTGCTTTGAGCAGATGCAAAATACATGTGTTGGGATTTCAAAAAGGAAATCATTCTGTTATCTATTAGCTGATTTCACACAGCTCTTTCTGTAATGAAAATCAGTGAGCATTGTAAAGAGCTTTCTGCTTTTTGCAATTTTGGCCTCTTGTATATACAACATAGCCACAACTGGAAGGGTGGTTTTCATAAGTTGAAGAAATTAGCATTTTGTCTTCAAAATCTCTAAAGCTGCTTTCAAAACCCCTCCTTTAGTAGCATGACCACAGCCATCAACTTCTGATGCAGAATAATTCAAGGGTTAAAATCCCTAGGTACAATATATATTGAGGTCTAAGTTCAAACCAGGATGAGAGAAAATGTATCTGATTGCTTGTCTGCCTGAATGCTCAGTTGTTAAAGAAAAAAAGCATGGTTGGATTTTTGGGGAGAGGAAGGGGCAACTGTGGTAGTTGCCATGGAATGGCAGGAGTGGAAGGTAGTTGGTAATCATTACTCATACTTTCAGTCCAATCCCAACAGAAAATTCATGCAATTGTTCAATGTTTGTGGAAGATTTGAATGGTATTTTCTCTTCCAGAAGAATGCAACTGGATGCTGGTAATGATGTATTCCTATGATTTATCACCTAGAAAACATTGTACATTGTGATCTGTAGCAGATGGGCTTTGGAGTAGTTTGGGGCACTGTTGTTCAGAACACACCCAACTGCTTTCTATTGCTGCTGTCAGTAAATGTAATCCTATTTTTTATATGGATCATATGTTATTATATATATGAGGTGGTTCATTTATTTATTTTGATCTGGTGATGACATTCATCACTCTCAGAGATGGGTATGGGATCACCCGTCTGACTGTGTGTATATAGGCAGTGTACATGAAATAATTTTGTTAAGCAGCCTGTAAAAATTAAAAACCTTGGAAAGGGAATGTTAGTACTAACCAAGTTGTTGAGCTCCACTGAAAGAAAACCTAGTAGAAATGACCAGAAGCTCAACAGAGCCCCATACCCACTTCTTGCATGGAGGCAATTCCAGCTGAATGTTGTGATGGCTTCTCATTAGTTCTGTTTTGCATTGCCCGGGCAGTTCCCACTTGCACAGCATGTCATTAATTGCAGGAGAGCTGCCTGCCTCAAGGTGTACTCAGCATCCATAGGACATGAAGGATTTTTCCTTTATTTTAATCATGAAAACTTCTTTTTAGCAGTTGATGACATCCAAAAAGCCTGGGGAGTAGTCTGCAATTAACATCCTTTTTTTTTTTTACTTTGTAGGAGGGGGATTAACAACATGGTATCATGTATAGCCTCTGCAATCCAAGTGTCATTTTCTTCCAGATGTGACATGCATTTAGGGAATCTCAGAGCTGACACGGGAAAATAGCATGTTTCTCAGCAGTGGTTTCCTTGATTCATTTGTGCCTGGAGGGGACTGTTCTGCATTGAAAGCATGACAAGCCTGTGGGGAGTTTTGCTAATTATTGTGCTTCCCTTACACATAGCCCAGCCTACGGTGATCCTACCAGAGATGGTGGCTCCAGCAGTGGGGACCTGCTGCTGGACCCCTGCTCTCTTCCTGTGCCTTTTGAGAAGGGTATCAGTGAAACTGTGGTCCTTCAGAAGTTCATAAGACTTTTGCAAATTAATCTAATTAATTAGATTAATTATTCAGTGTATTAATCTATCACTCAGAGAAGGCACCAGAACTGGTAGACTACAGGTTACAGAAAGCCTAAACCTACCAGTGAGTGCTACTGCCCAGTCCTGGATTTCACTTTGTTGTGTTGATTCCGGAGTTCTGCATCCCCTATGGATGGCCCAAAATTCAAGTGTAAGATCTGTGAATCTTGGCTAACACAGCGAAGGAGCTGCAAAACCACAAGGCTTAAAGCATGCAAAGTGCTGTACGTAGTGTGAACCTGTAACCAGGTCAGGCTGTGGATGGAGACCTGCTTGCATAATTACTGGTAGGGAAGCACAAGAAAGGGTACTGAAGGGTCTGCACAGTATGTGCAGTTCCTGCATGCAGAGGTGTGACCTGGTGCAGCTTTGTTTTGTGCTGTTACATTGAGGCCCTGGGACTTAGGAGGGGGTATTTGTTGTCTTTCCTCCAACTGAAGAAAACGTCCTCTCAAAAGTACTGAGACAGCTTTTGATGTAAAACATACAGATGGTTTTGATCAGGAAAAGAAATTGTGTTGTGTTGATGCTTGCAAATGAAGGAAGCCAGTGGGAGAGGACTTACAACACAGATTTTCTTTGTAGTCATCTGGGAAAAATCCATAAGGCTTACCTGCAGATGAAAAGGGAAGCATATGACAGGGGCCCTGAATATTTGCAACAGGATATGGTTAGCAGTGTCTCTGGAGACAACTGTGATTTCAGTGATGAAGGGCAGGAAGCTGCCTGGAGCCCACCACCCTGTGCCTCCAAAAGCAGCCCCGGTCACCTGCAGTGCAGGATATGATGCCAGTGTTTCACTTTGCAATGAAAGGCAGAGATATCTAATCACACTTCTGATAGACACAGGGAACTGGGTAACCTCTCTGCCAGCTGCAGAATATTTGGTGGTTTGGTTTTTTTTTTATATTAAGATACTGTTCAGTTGCAGTGTTGATAGTAACATATGTGTTTTTTCCTTGTGATGCAAAAGCATCTAAACCCAATTTGAGTGTGTGCCAAGGTATATGATGTGCCCAGCAGTCACCCATAGCCCACAAAGTCACTTTAAATTTGAGTGTGTGCCAAGGTATATGATGTGCCCAGCAGTCACCCATAGCCCACAAAGTCACTTTAAATTTGCACAAAGTTTCAGTATAGGATTTCAGATAAATACTGCATCCTGGATACCATCATAACTTCAATAAAGCTTTGATTCCTATTTTGCTCTGTCAGGAACATGTAATAACAAAGGCAGACCTGAAATACCAAAACTGAAAAATGTCTGCTACCTGCAGCAAATTCTGCAAAATAAAAGGTAACAAAAAGGTACATGAAAGAATGGAAGAGGCAGAAGAATTAAAAAAAAAAAAAAAAGATAAGGGGTCAGTTGAGTCAGATGCATAGGGAAGTTCCACCAGACTTTCAGGTTTTGTTACCTGTTGTCTCTTGTTAACATATTGTGAGCAGACATAGACATCCTCTCACACGGTGATTATTTCCTTCTGGGACAGCGGAATTCTCCTGTAGTTCCTAAACAAAGCCTTGCCAAAACCAGGGGAGAGGTTGGTGTAGAGTTCAGAGAATCTATATTTGTCTTTACGGGGAAGTTACTGCATCTTTTAACATTTGGAATGCAGAATGCTGGCTACTAACAAGAACGGATAGGCGTTGCCTTCTCTGCCTCCAAAGGTGTCACACTGCAAAACTGTGTTGTGAAACATGAGTGCAACTGCAAAGATAATGTCTCAGTGGTTGCTACAGTTTCTAACGCAATACTTGAGAAAAGTTTTTGCATTCAGCGCAAAACATTTTGAGTGAGAGTGTTGCAAGCAATATTTAAGATGCTTGAAATTTAAAATAAAACAAGAATTCACTTTAAACATTTGGAATGCTAACTGATTTTTTTAATCTCTGGAATTAAAGCAAGTGTCTTCACTGTGGTCAATTATGCTTTGAAAATACATTTTGACGGGATTTTGAAAACCATGTTATTAGTTTAATAAGCATGACAGGAAAATATGCAGAAAAATTATCCACCCACAGTTATAAAAAGTAAAAAAAAGACTCCCTCTAGATCAGTGCAGAGGTCTGGAGGCAAGCTGTATTAATCCTGAGCTTATAATGCTTAGAGAGCACTAACATTGCAGAGCTCCTGTTAGTGCAGGGTAAGTACATGTATATTTTTAAATATATGTGTCTGCGTGTGTGTCTACATATGTATGTTGTGTGAGTTATATGAGTTATGCTTCTGTGTCACCAGTGGTCCAGGCTGATGTGACAAAGCAGCCCACAAGAGCTCGGGATTGTCCTGCGGGCAAGCCAGTGTTTCCTTTCATTCAAAGTGTGCACTGATGGAGCAAAATTAGCCTTTTACCTTGATGCATTTAGGGCAAAAGCAGGATGGGAAATGAACTGGAGGCAGATAAGCACACCTACACGTATGGGGACAATAGAGGGAAGCCCGTATTATGAAGGATGTCACTGTTATGGTAACTATCAAGGCTGGTGCCACTGAAATGGAAAGATGAAAACCAGATGTCGGTAAAGGGAATGTGCGTTATTCAAAGTACACAGGAACAAACAACAGGGCTATGTCATTTTTCCAGTGATCTTAAAAATATTTCACAGTGATGGATTATTTCACTTGTGTTTGAAAAGTGCTTGAGTACTGCTTGTGTGCTTCTAGAGAAAAAGAAAGGCTAAATGAAAAGCATTCATTCATTTGCTTTGCTTTAGTTTGTGTTGTTCCCCTTTTTGATTTGTCCAAGTTCCTCAATAGGAGATGGAAAGATTACTGAAACATAATTGTCTTTTTTCTAATGAATACACATTAAAAAAAAGCTGTTAATTGGTAACATCTTTTAGCTGGCATATGGCTAGCTAATAATGCAGGCTTAATTAGCAAATCTGGGGAAGAATAACTTCCTAATATGGAATTAAAAAGGCCTGTCATTGTTTTTCATCAAGATTGACGATATTGCTTGTACCTGAAATTTAGCAACCTTCTTTTTTTTTTTTTCTCAGTCCCAGTGGATGAGCTGTGTTTTTAGATGTATCTATTAGAAAAAATAGAGCTTGAAAGTGCCACAACTAATGCAGATAGAAAACAAAGAAACAGTAGCTCTCTAGAAAGTATAGTTATACTCTTAATACACTCTATTAATCTTAATCTAGTGACCTGGCCTGTGTTATTTTTAAAATGCCATATGCAGCACTTGAAACTTTTAATTTCCATGAACTACTTATTTAATTTTGTTTCATGTCCTCAGACTTACTCTGTGGATCCCTACAATCCGTGGACTACTGCAGAGGCACGTACTAATGGTGGATAAGAACAGTAACCATGTACATGCTACACAGCAATCTATGAATTTGGATTTTTAAACCAGACTGTGCGTCCACTGAAAAATGAAATGTTAGGGAGCAGGCAAAACCTCTGTTGCTCCTTCAAGACCATTTCCTCAATTTTCTGTTTGCAGTCTTCTCCCCCAGTGACCCTGATATGTCTCCAAGAGGAAGAAAGGGCACAGTCCATCTGCTAAGCAAGAGGTTCCTGCTGCTGTAATGTGTTCTGCATGTCTTATCAGCAGCATGTTGTTTCAGGGCTCCAGCATCATTTTTCCTCTGATAGGCAGCCTCTCAGTGACTGAGTGTACAGTTTGGCAAATGCTGAGCTGTCAAGTTGTGCTAATGATTTGGAAAGAGATGGATGTAAGTTTAATTGCAGTAATTAAAGAAGAAAGCTGTGTTATTCCCTTGCTTGTATGAAGGTGAACATCCTTGAAACCTTGGAAGCAGTGCACTCATAACCAAGGATACAGATACCCAGGCTTGGTGTATCATTGGGGTTCAAGAAAAGGGTTTCCTAGGGAGCAGTAGGTGCTGCCAAGGGGGCAGTGTTGAATGAAGCCTTACAGCTCAGCTTCATTGCACTCTTAAGAGTGCTGTGATAGGGGCAACATGGGAGTTGCTGTATTTTATTATGCCACTGGTGTAGTTCTCCTTTTATTAATGAATTGCTTGTCAGTCTTTTATCTCTTCAGTTCAGTGTTGTCATGTCCTATAATGTTTTATTTAAAGCTGCATTGTTCTTAGAGTAATCTATCTGTAGACCCAAATGATTCTGTATAAATATGTCACCATCAGAACTCTTACTTTCAAGCCTGAATTTATTAGTGAGCTCATTTTAAATTTCTTTTTATTGATGTAATTATGGCTAAAAAGTTCAAACAAAGGACAAGCATAATTATATAAAAAAAATATCGAGAGAGCTGCCTATTTGTTTTTCATTTTATCATTGTAAGAGCATTTCTATGCCTCAACATTTAGCAGCATATACCCTTGACAGAACATCAGTGCTATTGACAAATTATGCTGACCTTCAGGGCAGTCAGCACCCTCTAGATATTTTTAGGTATTTGGCTAACTTTCTCAAAGCACCTGATGTTTTGTTTATGCAGTAAATTTCACAGGCAGGGAGGCAGGTATATTTCTGGGGAGATCAAACCCATCTTCCCTTGTCATAACTGAACTTTGTCCTGCACTCACCACATCAAGCTGTTTGTAAAAAAACCTTCTCATCTAGCATGTTTTTCCTTCATTTGTAGCAATAAAGGGAGGCATGGCAGGTCTGTCTGTACTCTCAAACGCTGCTTAGCCTCCTCTCACTGGGATGTTGTCAGCATCTTTGATTTTTGGGTAATTGGCACAAAAGAGAAACTGAGCTCAGAGGGAAGGTGTGTTTGTGGGGGATCACAACATCCGCGGCTTCCTTCCGAGGGCTCTTTCCTTTGGCAAAGTTTGCGCTCCCGAGCCGCAATGCCCGCCTTCAGGAGGAGTAAAGCCAGAGCTAAGAGTTTGGCGCTGGCTCGCAAGACCCAGCAGCAGGCAGCAGCAGCTTACGGCTCCCTGCACAGGATGCTCTCTGTGGTGAGTTCTGCAGCTTCTGCCGTGCCTTCAGCCGGGGGTGCTGCTTAATTAGGCTGGGGTTGGGGTTAGGATGGGGCTGCAGGAGCATCCAGGCTGCCTGTGCCTAATAAATAATGACAGTCCCAGCATTAGTCATCAAATGATGGATTCTCACTGTGTGTAGTTGGGGGCTGAGTTTGTACCAGTGCTCTGCATGGGAAAAGGTTTGGGGGTTTCTGAAGTTTGGGGGAGGGAAGGGTGGGTTGGTTGCCTGCACTGTTTGCTGCTGGGCTCGAGCAAATTGTTATTTCTTGCATCTCTCAGAGAAAGGACTAAGTAAGATCCATATTTTGACAAGAAGTGGGAAGGTTTTAAAAAGATTCCTCATGGAAATTTGGAAATAACTGCAGCATGAATATTTTAACTGTTTCTCTGCTTTTTCAGAATCAAGTTAGTATTGTGGAAATAGGGAGGGGAAAAATATGATCTATAATCAAGGTAAAGATGGCAAAATATATGTATTACACAGATGGCTGTATATATGTATATATATGTGTGTATATATATATATGTACATGTATATATGTATATATGTGTTACACAGGTTGCAGAAAAATACCATGAGCCTCCTGCATTAAAAATTGACAACATCGGGATAAGGACCTGGGGTAGGAAGAACTGACAGCTTTTTACAAAACCAGAGTTTGGGAAAATTTTTATTGTGTGCTTTGATGTTGCCTTATAAGACTCTCCTTTTTGTGACCTGGGCTGTCAGGGTTCCTCTTTCTATTTTCCTGATGCTCTCATCTTTACATTTTGTACAGTCAGGATTTAGCGTCCTGTGATGGAAGTCACTTCTGTTTTGCTTTTGACTTTGGTATGAGTTGGGTCAGATGACTTTGGAGACTGATTCTAGAGAAGTTGAGCATTGCATCTATGAACTCAGTGGCTGCTGCTTGTCCTGGGGACATGGTCAGTGCTTGGGCTCTTGGGCCCAGGTGCCTGCTGCATGACTTGGTTTATAGCAAGAGTTTTGGTCAAGTACCTCAGTCACCACTGATGGTTCTTCTGTGCTCAAAGAGAAAGATGGGCATCTCTCTGTGTGGCAGGTGAGCGGGAAGATTTTCCACCATGCAAATATCAATATCTCAGGCACCACATAGGTGGGTTACATCTTGGCTGTGTTACACAGCTGTATGTTCAGCCTTTTTTCAGGCATTACCCTGTGCTCTCTGGAAGGAAATACTGGGTCGGCAGCCCCTCCCTCACTATTATCACAAATACTGTTATCACAAATAGTATTTGTGATAATTCTAAATGAGGTTTGTGACATCCAATTCTGTTAACAGGCTGATTTGCTAATGTAAATCTCTCTGAAATCGGGAAATTCTAACTCAAAGACAAAAGTTCCTTGTTAATTCCTTGCCTTTTGTGTGATCTAGTAGTGTGTCTAGCAGGGCACCTTCTAATCCTGTGGTGCAGAGGATTTGCTTTTCCCTCCTTAAAACATAACTCCAACTATGATTTACATATTTCTATGAAGCAACTGAGTAAACACTGAAAAAAATACCCTTCTTTTAGCAAAGTTTTAAATATTATTATTAAAAGACAAGCAAGAGACAGAGTGAAACAAAGCAGACCCCATAATTTTATTATCAGTCAGGAACAAGTTCATACTGAGTGGCCTTGGAGTTGGGAAAAGAAGGAGCAGAAGATAACTAATGGCTGAGGCTACTGCTTTGGTTTAGCTTCTGTTGCTGAAAGCTGAGCAGCACTTTTGCCCAGACTTCTGTGGTGAAAATGCCACAAAGTATTTTTCAGTAAAGCTCTGCTGTCATTTTTCAGTTTCAATAAACAAATTACAGGAGTGAGGTACTTCATTGATCTCTAACATAAAGCAACTTTTTTTCTGTGGTCTTTAAGGAAGCTAGAGCCTTCAACTTTCTAGCATTTTATATTGCTTGGTTACAAAATACTTCCCAGTATGAGGAGATGCCACAGATGCCCACAGAGTTATGCACACAAAGTAAAAGGATGGGCATCTCCAAGAGCTTTCCTTTTGCACAGAGAGAGGGATGTAAAGGTGTCCCAGGCTAGTTATTCATTGCTCAAAATTCCATGTAATTGTACTTCTTCTGGTGCATTCAGTCTTCCTGGAAATACATCCATCAGATAGAGCTGATATGTTAGCTATTCATGTTTGGAGGGAACAACTCTATAATCTATTTCTGCAGGATGTTTCTGAGCATGTTTCCTCTTAGGGAAGAGAGTTCAAAGGATTGGTGATCCAGCCCATAGTGTGTGTCCTGCACAAGGATACTGAATCCTGAACGCTCTTCAAAGGCATGGCTTTCACTTCACCAAGGAGTCTTTCTTAAGTTGTGTAGAGTTTTCTAAGTGTACTAAAATATCCTTTCCATCACTGTTTCAAACAAACCCTGACAGACTGGGGTAAATGAGGGTAAAGTAAACAGCAGTGTGCAGGGACCCTGTAACACTAATTGACCTTGTGCAGCGTTTATGCTCAGTCAGTATAATTCAGTAGAAAGTCACAGGATAGCCATGAAATCGTTGTGCTAGTTCTTAACCACTGCTGATTAATGTCTTCTGCTCTCTCACTGATTAATTTTATGGGGTTTTGTTACTCTGGTGGGGATAGCACAACCTCAAATGATGTTGAGGAGCAAAGAAAATCTGTAAGACATCCTTGTAAGAGTATCTTTTTCCTCACTTTAGGGGAATAATCGGCAATATTTCTTATTGCAACTAGTATTGAAAATGGAATGTGCTGCATCTCCATCTAAGCACCTCTGTGGTTGCTGGCTGCCGTGGCTCAAGGTGACATCTCTGTGGGCTGGAAATTTCCAAAGGTTACTTTGAGCAGTCCACATTCACAGAGATTACTCCTTGCAGAAGGACATGGAACCTTAAGTCTGAGTCTCAAACATGCAGGGACGAAAGAAACGTTTCTCCAGGCTACTTATACACATCTTTCTGTTTTCTAAGAGGCCAGGAGATGTTGGTCAGGAGGTTGCTTCCCCTGACTGGTAGATCTGTAGAATAGTTTATACAATTTTGTTGGAAAATATTGAATATGGCCAATAAACCATAAAGTTTGTTAAGCACAGTGCTCCTTAGCTTCCTTCTCCCTGAAATATATGTGGGGTTTTTTTCTCTTTAAGCCTGCATAAACTCCATTTTTCTTTCCCACCTCTAACACTGTTAGTCTAAATTTTTTTATATTTAGCCTTATCTGTCTGCTCTTCAGTGCCAAAGGTGAGCTGAAGCCACTTTTAGTCCCCTGTACATGTTGCTGAAAGCAGCATACATAAGCACAAGTAATGGATTTTGGAGGAAGTTTACTGCTTCTATTGTAGTTTTTCCTCGCCTTTTATCTGTTCCCAGCTGTGCTGCAGCCTCGTCTGCAGTCAGTTATCTGGACTTTTCTTTTTTACTGATTTAAATGTTTTTATTCTGATAAGCTGCATACTATAAAGGTTGGCATAAACAATTTTTTTTCCATTTACTAAGTAAAAACAGTCTTGGTCCTGTGCAAATAAAATCAGCTGTTTGCTTGAGGAATTGATCAGTTTTATCTGAGAGTCATATCTGCCTGTATTAACCATTGCAATGTCAAGATCAGAGCAAATTCAGTGTTAATTCCCTCCTTAATTCAAGATAGACATGGATGTGTGTCATATCAAGAGGGAGTTCCTTTTGAGACTTCTGGGCTTAAGGGCACTGGACTACCAAGTTTTGATTTGACATCCAGAATGTCCAGATGGCTTTGAAATCCCAGCTGCAGGGCAATCCCAGTTAGAGGACAGAGACTGAGCCTCTCCTGCCCACACATGCCAGATGTAAAAGAGCTGATCCTAGGGGCTGTCACTCAAGACTTTCTGGAAAGGATCTGTTTTAAACAGTTTAAAAGAGCAGGAAATTGTCAAAGGCAGAAAGTAGCATCCAGAACACTAGGGAAAAAGGGTAGAGATCCCGACCTGGGTGATAAGAGAGTTTTGGGAAGAAACATGGAGGAAGAATTGTTTTATGCTTGTTAACTTATTTGTTGCTATGTTCTCACTTATACCAGGCTCCTTGTCAAGAACCAGTGGTTCCATTGGCAGAATGGGTTCCTTCATCTTCTGTGGTCTATGCAGTGTATATGAGTGCATGTGAAACACTGTGACCAAGTAGCATTTCATGCTTGCTTAGAGCCAAGTGTAAATACCACAGTGGGTACAAAGAGTGAGATCTGGATATTGCGTGGTCTGGAAGACTCTTCCCTCTACAAGAGGGAATATTTTTAATGCCAAATTTGCAAACAAATCCAGGAACATATTAAAGTTTATAAAAATCAGTGCTTGTCGGCAGTACAGAGAGGTAATCCTGCGCCTTGGGCTAAGGCCAGCTATGCAAAACAATTTCTGACAGCAAAATTATATTGCTTAGGTGATCAAAAAATATTTATATGGAGGAGTATCATCTATTTCCATATGCTTTCCCATACAGTGATTCTTGATGACAGATGCAGCACTGACCCCAAAACTCAGGGGATGTAGAAATAGCACATTCCCCAATGTCTGCCTGCTCTGTATGCAAAGGTGGTTGAGGAGGAATAGAGGACTTCTAACTCTTCCTTGTAAAACTGTGTCTGATGATGATGCTTGTGACTTGCTTTGAATAGGCTGCCTTGCATCCTTGATCCCAATGTCCTTGATCAGTCATCAGGCTGATGTAAATCAAGCTGCCCATGTGCATCTTGAGCTGTAGAGAGTGTAAAATCTGAAACATTCTCATATAAATACAAACCTTTCTGACATCAGAAACAAAGAAAACAGAAGTGAAGTGCTTTGGCATTCAGTTGTTTAGAAACTGCTTTAAAATAACCCACATACACACACACCCACACACCACTTCCTAAAGGATTTGTTTGCAAGCCACTAATTAATTTCAGTGTCACAGACTGACTACAGTTTTAAAATTTATTCCATCAGTGTGGAGCTATAATTCTAACAAACACCATTCAATTCATATTGCCATTTTTCGGTCCTAATAAGTGTTGAAAATACTAAATGTATCTAAATTTCATAGTCCTGCAAACTGTTATTATACTGGATTATGAAGAAAGTTCCACATATCAGTGAGGAAAGTAATTTCATTTTTTTTTTTAAGTGGTGGCATTTTTCAAAACTGAGAGCTGGGAAGCTGAGTAATATGGACTACATGGCAAATATCTGACATTTTGACATTTATTTTCATCATATAGATGTTTAATCACAGGAATGGTTGAGATTAAATATTGCCTGTCCATTTAGCCTCCAATTTACTGAAAGACTTGGTATAGCTCAATTCATTTTCAGATTAACTTTTGCATTCATTCATTTGATGGCCTAGTGTGTTGGTAAACCAAGCTACACAGGTGATCAGTGGTGAATCAGGACACCCAAAAAGGATGACTTGAAAGAGCTTGTGGAATAAATAAAGTGCAAATTAAGACAACTCTGAAATGCACTCATGTCCTGATATCACTATAAAAGGACTGACACATGAAATAAGGCAGGCTTCATGTAGTCCTCATTTGAATGCACTTGCTAAATACAAGGTGATAAATGTCACAGCTTATGCAACTGTCCAGTTTGTGCAAATGTCTGAATGACAGAAGCACTAAAGAATTGTTTCATGTACTACAAAGATGTGGATACTGAATGCTGTTAACATAGATTTGGGTAATGGTAGCAATGTTTTAGCTTCCAGGGAAACACTATGTAAGAAAGAGAACAGTGGAATAATTTCAAATTGAGCATTGAAGAATATGGCCTGCAAAAGTTGCTCTTGGATATTAGTTGTGGTCATATAAGAGCAAATATCATACTTATTTCATAGTGTCAGAAATATCTCCTTGTCTTCCATCTTTGCATTATAAGATTAACTGTTGTCATTGTATCTTCACTTCCTATCTTGTTTGAAAATTTTCTGTTTTATTTATTCTGTTTTTAATAATTCTTCTAAAGAATATCAAATATTAATTTTCCATTTACCTTTTTTGAAAGCAAAGGATCCTGATATGTAGTTGTTTCCTTGGAAAGAAAATATCTGACCATCTTTTTACATCCCTAGAAACGGGAATCTGAACCCTCAGGCTCATGTCTCATTGTTTAGAAAGCAACAAGACAACACACAATACATGTTAGAGATGAAATACAAAAGAATTATTGTGGATGCTTATAAGATATTTATCTGCTTATTCTTTCCATTTTGATGCAGTGAGTGTTGCAAAATAAGAGAGGTGCAAAACAGTGTGAAGCTAGTGTCATAAGTATCAAAGTATGTGATATATCCGAGTGCTCTGTCATCTTTTGCACTCTATGAACTTGTATCTGAAGACTGAAAATAATTCATGCTGGAAAATCACTAGCAATTTTAAATTCCTTTTACTGCTCTGATCTGGTTCTGCTATAAATTAAAGCTGTTCAAACCTGTCAAGATACACATCTGACAAAAATCGATGGCATGCTGAATTTGCAACAGGAGCAAAATTGGAGGAATTTTGAAATAGTTGTAGTACAACTTGTATTCTAAAATATCATTGCTTGTTTGTTTCTTCTCACTCAACAGAGCGCAGAGCAGATCAGTGCATTGTGCCGAAACTTCCAAGAAGTCCAAGCAAGCAATATGGAAGGACAGAAGGACAACCAGGATCCACCTCCACGACCACTGGCTCGCCACCTTTCTGATGCAGACAGACTGAGGAAAGTCATCCAAGAACTTATGGACACTGAGAAATCTTATGTCAAGGTACAAAAAACAAACCATGGCTTACTTGTTTTTGAGGCTGATTGTGACTTGTGGACAGTGTTAACATATTTTAACACAACCAGCCTTCCACAAGGGCCATAACCTACAAAGTCTCCTTATCTAATTGTTCCTGTTGCTTCTGGCAGACTTGCTCCTGCAGCTGAGGCTGTAGGATCTGATGTAGTAGCATTAATTGCAGTCAATTTATAGTTGTATTGGAGAGCAGTCATCTGTGTGGAGAAGATACCTGCAAACAAAAAGGATTTTTCCAGGGGATGTCTCCCCAGTTTTCAAGATGAAGATAAATCCGGTAAAAGAACAGAATAGTCTCATACAAATGAGTATGTGGAAAATAGTGCATGATTATTTTTGAACCAGGAAAGCTAAAAGGCACAACTCCAGTGGTTTGTAGCATGACAGGGAAGTTATTCTGACTGATAAAACCTGCAAATTGTTCAATGTATCTCTCTTCGTTTTATGAACTCTAAAATCACGTGACTGGCTGTCAAAGGAAACATAAAAACTTCGATTTCATTGACCTCCAGCAAGAAGGCATCATCTCCTTTTCTCTATTTCAAAGCCTGTATTTACAGATGTCAGTACTTGCTGCAATAATGTTTGTGGAAGAGAAAACACGTCATCCTCCAATGCACTGATATAGCCATATGCTGGCCATATGCCCTCATGTATGTCCACCTGATATATCTTTTAGTGGAATCACTTGAACAAAGCATGACCATGGAGACCACTGATATACATGAAATTTTGCATCAGGAAAAATTGTGGCATGTTGCAATACTTGTTATGGCATTTTCAGGGAGCTGCTCATTATTCCTTCTACGTACAATTTCTGGTGTGTCACTTCCCAGGGTTGGAGAGCCCTGTAGTGGGCCCCAGCCCTGCTGTCATGCTTTGGTGTGGGACAGTGAGTCTTCAAAAATGGCATTAGTTTTTTTTAAGAAGTGACTGACAAAGCCCTTGATCATACCTACCTGACAAAATAACTGAACACTTTAGTAACATGTAGGGTTTTAAAATGCTACATGTCCTTCTGAATATTACTACAGATGTTTAAATAAGTGGCTATTTATATTGTTTATGTAACATAAATAATTAAAACATTTATGCTGTTCATATGGATGGACTCATTCAAAAATAAACAACTGTAACAATTCTTCCTCATGCTAAGCTAAAATATAATTTGTTGTAATCAAGTTGTAAAGCCTTAAGGATGAAAAATAACATTCTGCTGAAATCACTTTGCCTCTAATTTAGCAGTAACTTCAGTGCTAATAATACGGAGGCTATTTTGTTACTGAAAAGGAATTGTATCTTTAGTTCATTCTGCAAATTTACCACTATCTCAGTGTTACCACATAAAGAACAGTTTCCAAATGGTACAGAAAAAGTGAACAAATATTCTTTTTTTCAGGACTTGAGCTGCCTCTTTGAGCTATACTTGGAGCCCCTTCAAAAAGAAACCTTCCTTACTCAGGATGAGGTGAGGGAGTATCTGAAAAAGGTCCTTGTCATTCTCTTATGGGCTAACACCTTGACACTTGGATTTTTTATTGCTGAGAGTGGGACAGAAAAAGCAAACAACAAAGATGTCAACAGGAATGACACCAGTCAGTGCCTTTCTCTCTGGTGTGCGCATCACTTCCTTTTCTTAAAGAGTAATTGTTTCTCTGAATTAACTGCTGAGAAACCTCCATTTTTTTGCATGGATTTTTGATAAAACCTGTTTGAAAAGTATTAACAATGACATTACTAGCCTTTGCAATCTCATTGTGTGTTACATCTCCTTAGTCCACTGATTTCAAAAGACCTTTTAGGTCCATGGAGTGCTGTACTTCATGGCCGGATGTTTTCCACAGATGGAGTCCTTGTTCGGCAGCCTGCCAGAAATGCTGGAATTCCAGAAGGTGTTTTTGGAGACCCTTGAAGATGGAATATCTTCTTCCTCAGATTTTAATACATTGGAAACACCATCTCAGTTCCGGGTAAATATTTCATCATTTCATACTTTGTAGTGTGCCTGCAAATGTTTGTGAAAATCTGGCTTTAAGAAGTTTCTGGCTCTTAGAAGTTTTGTAGGGTTGCTTTGAAGCTTTACTTTGGATTACAGAGTTCTGGTCAGCAGTGAAGGGTTAGTGCTATTTTTCATGGTCTTATCTTCCTCCCCATGGCAAAATTTGCAACGTGGGAAAAGACAGGGTAGACTTGGAGTACACGATGTTTGGCAATGTTTGTGAGGCAGAACTCCTTTGCAGAGAGTTTATTGTCACTGTGCTGACAATTCCACCCTGCCTGCGCTTTTCTGCGCTGTGCCCAACCTAATCCTGAAGAGACTGGGAGCTTTTCTTGTTTAATGCCACATGGGTTTCCCATGTAGTGAGGTCCAGGAAGCAGGGATTGAATTGTAAATGGCTGCAGCACTACCCAGTACCTGTCCTGACTGGAGGAAGTGGATTCCCTGGCAATGGAGTCACTGGCTCAGGACTGAGCTGGCAGGCCTCCTGAACACTTGCTGCATTTTGTGGAGCAAACATTGATTAAAATAAGGGAGAGGGCTGATTTCCTCCTCCCTCACTACTCCTCTTTCTTATATTTGCTTTGGGAGGCATTTTTCTAAAAACCTCTTTTGTGATTCAGTCCCTCCCACATCTTCCCAACCTCCTGTTCATGCAAGAACATCAGAGGTGTCCTGTAATTACCACCTGCCTGAAAAAAGGAAAACAGCTGGAAAGCAATCCTGTATTTGTTTTACTCTGTCCCTTCTGGCTTTGGCACTTTTATGCCTTGCTTCCTATGGCTCCTGTTTTCTTCCCAGAACAACATAGTTATATGTCTGCTGATTTTTGTTCCTGTGCTGCCTGAAATATAAAGTAAAACAGATTACCTGCTCAGGAAGATAGGAGAAAATTGCAGGCTGACCTCTACACTCAGCAAAATACAAAAATATCATCAAGTTACTACCAGTAAAAATCATCAAAACTCTACACTCAACGAAATACAAAAAAATCATCAAGTTACTACCAGTAGTATATTCATGTTATATACATACACACACACACACATATATATATGTATATGTATAGAAAGATAGCTGATAATTCACCATTGAGTCTGTTTGTTGTATGCCTGAATATATATTTAGGATTCTAGTAGTGAACTAATATTTTGATTGTGTTGATTTCAGAAATTGCTGTTTTCCCTTGGTGGCTCCTTTCTGTATTATGCTGACCACTTCAAACTGTACAGTGGCTTCTGTGCAAACCACATCAAAGTTCAGAAAGTTCTTGAGAGAGGTAATTTATTGTCTTCATTATTGTAATTTACTTGCATGAATTCAAACCACAGTGAGCTACTGTTACAAATCTTGTCAACTTGCAGAGAATATTGGATAAAATCAAGGAATAAATATTGGTATCAAACAAGGACTAATCAGGTATCTTTCAATAGGAAGATCTAAGATCACAGGTTCTGCTGAAGTATGGTATAGACCTGAAGAACAAGATTCCTTTTGTAACCTCCAGGCATTAGCCTGGAGAGCTGTAGAAACACCTTCCACAACTTTGTGCTGTCTGCAGGCCCAGTCTCCAGAAAAGCAGCAACAAATGGTAGAATAAATCAGGAATTACGTCCTCTGCCATTCACTGCAATGCAGTGGAAAAATTAGAGGAATAATCTCACCTTCATAAAATTGCTCTCTCAGCCCTTTTGAATGTTATTGGATGCAGGAAATTATAATGAAATTGACAGTATTTGCTACTCTGTAAATCATCCATTGAAGAGGGCAAGAGTTTTGGTGCTGGGTTCAAATTGCCATTCCACGTTTTTCAATTATTGTAACTTCCATGACTTTCATATTCAACTGACATTTTTTTTTCTTTCTTTTTCCTTTTTTTTTTAATCTAGCCAAAACAGATAGTGCCTTTAAGACCTTTCTGGATGCTCGAAATCCCACAAAGCAACATTCTTCCACACTGGAGTCATATCTCATAAAGCCTGTTCAGAGAGTGCTGAAATATCCTCTGCTTTTAAAAGAGTTGGTGTCTCTGACAGACAATGAGAGTGAGGAGCATTATCATTTGACAGGTAGCTTCTTTTCTTCTACAGGAATGAATGAGTTAAGTTTTATTTCCTGCCCTTTCTGAAGATACAGGTAGGCATTCTGGTAGATAGCACAGAATTTGTTAAAACCTAGAGAGAATTCCGTCACTCTCCTTAAAAGTATTAAGTAATTTTTTTGTTGTTGTTCCTTTAGCTAAAAGTCCTACTTGGTATGTCCAAGTCCGTTTGAGAAGTAGGTTTGGCAGATTTGCCATGGCAAGTAGGACTGGGATCTTTATCCTCATGCACAGGAGCATGTCAGGTCACAGTGTTGCCTTTTTTTTTTTTTTTTTTTAACCCACTTGAGAAATACTGACCAAGGCTCCATCTTGTGGTTATTATTTAGTTCTTGAAATATATTTTAAGAGGACCACAGAAGGAAATATTTGTTGTTTGAGGTCCTTCTGTGACTCTTGTTTGTGTAGAAGAGATCTTTGTCAAATGTTTGCAGTCTCTCCCATGTGGAGAGACTTATCTGACATGCATTAGATTGATTGCTTTTCTACGTTCACATGCCTGGGACTTCACCCTGGCAAATTCCAGTTCAGGTCTGTCAGCACCTGGTGGACGAAAATCAAGAGATGTATTTTATGGATTGACTGTCATTTTCACAAAATGGATGTAGACAAAATACACTGTCAGTAAAAACTCATGAGGATCTTACTGACTTCAAAAGAAGCTTCAAATATTGTTCCCTTTCCCAAACAAGCTGGGGCTGGGGACTTATTTACAGGTCAGGGTAGATGCCAAACTGCTAAAATTAACAATTGATGAAACAACTGTGCCATTAAGAATTGATGAAACAAAGGTTCCCTGTCCAATTCCATTCTGAATTAATACAAAAATCTAATGGAAACTAGTGACATTCTTGTTTGGAAAACGTAATTTAAACAAAACCTGGCCACCAGCATTTAACATGTACAGCCTATGAGGAACTTGTACAGGCTAACACTGTATTTTTTTGTCCATTCTGGGAGGAGACAAATGCAATTTGTTTCTCCTGAAGATCATTAGATAACTTATTCTAGGATGAGTGTAGATTACTCCAGAGGATCACTCCTGTGGCCCTGTATCTACAAGATGCAAAATTTAACCATGGTACTATCATACTGCCATGGTACTATCATACACCCCCCCAGCTTTGGGGGCTTGTCACTGGAATGCTTATTGCAGCCTTTTCAGCCACTTAAGACACTACATGAGCATTTTTCACTTACTCTGACCAGGAAGCTTTTCTTCTACTGTTGCTATGAGAAAGTATTGATACAGAGCTAGAATTCAGTTTGCCAAACTTTCAGAAAGCAACATCATTTTACATGCCTCAAGGGGAATTGAATTTAAAATTACCATATTTAGAAAATAAAAATGAATTACATAGCTGTGTATGAAATTTTTAAACCTTACAGAAGCACTGAAGGCAATGGAAAAAGTAGCAAGTCACATAAATGAGATGCAGAAGATATATGAAGACTATGGCACTGTATTTGACCAACTGGTTGCAGAACAAAGTGGAACAGAGAAAGAGGTAAGAGAAAAAACAACATGTCACATTGACTCTTGAGGCATTATCCAGCTTGCTCTAGGGGCTTCCTCTCTTCCTGAGGTAATTTGGGGAACTTACTTCCACTGGGCTTGCTCCATTCTCCTTTAATATTTTGACTTCTGTTTTGTATCTGCCTGTCAAATTTCTTTCTGTCAGTAGGTTATAGTAAAGTTTGCAGACAGCTGCCAGAGCTGCATTCTGGACTGACAGGAATTGCAAGCAGGAGTAGATATAGTTCTCAGTAGGAAAAACTCTCTTGTCAAAACATTGCAGAGATTACCCATGCCCCAAGGCATTCAGATTTTATGCTATTGAGTTCTTAAGCTCTTAACATATTTTTTCACCCGTATAAATGAAAATGGCAATTTGAAGGATTTCACATTAAGGTCTGTTATTCTCATTCTCTGCACTTCCAGTGCTGAGGCATCCATGGGTATTTGTCAGAGCAAAACCCATTAGTTATACAGACTGTGTGCAGTCATCTCCGAGAACTGGAGCAGCAAGGCCTCAACTCAGCCATTCACATCAAACAATTACTAAGCAGATCAAATCTGTACAGTTGGATATCAGATATGAGAGATGTCATCTCAGTTGTTTCATTTCCTGCTAGTAAAAGTCAAATTGTCCCTGTTGACTACCTGGTTTCTCATCATTTATGGGGAAACAAAACTTGACAGCCTTTGATATTCTTCAGTATTATGTTGTGTCCCACAGAAGAAAGGAGCCTCAGAGTACAAGGCCTCCATTAATTCTGCCATTGGTAGTGTCATTAATACTAATTACTCTATAGAAATTAAAGATATTTACAGCTAATAAATCAGGCAGTTCATAACTGGCTATATGGAAGTGTAAGATTATCAGATCAGCTTAGTATTATTCTAAGTTATTAATAGTAAGGACTTCTACCCAGCTTTTGTAACTTAGGGGCTATTACTTTGTATATTTGTAACCTGTTTTAAAAAAAGGGATTACTCATACTTTTCCTGCTGTAGTGATGATCTCTTTCTATACATAGAAAACATAGATCCTTAAAGTTATCAATGTATACTAAAATGCAGCACTGATGTAGATATTTATACTGTTTATTTATTTTACTTACTGTTATAATTTAATCCAGGTGACAGAGCTTTCAATGGGAGAACTTCTGATGCACTCTACAGTTACCTGGCTGAATCCTTTTCCCTCACTGGGCAAAGCAAGGAAAGACCTTGAACTTACAGTGTTTGGTAAGTGCCTTTCTTAAGGACTCTGTGCTTTCAAATCTGAAGATGGCCACATTAGATCTCCTCCCTGGATAAAAGCCCCAAACTCCATTCCCTGCAGTCACGTGATATGTAGGGTGGATTTATAGGTGAAAAAATGCATACTTGTGTTTTCCTAACATGAAAAAACTTTCTATTTATTTGCTTGCTTGTACTGTTTGCTCTGTGAGCCACCCTCAGCTGCTGTCTTGCCTATATTTAAACTATGGAAGATTTTCAAGAGGCAATATTAGAGTCTTCAGAACAATCTGTTAAATGAGGCTTTCAAAGGAGGCTTGTGGGAAAATCATGATTTATTCCACTCTTGTGAATTCAGACTAACTTCTGCTTTACAGCTACAGCATTGACATTCCCATCCAGATTATTTTATCCTGAAACTTGATGTGGAAATGAGAGCATACAAATAAGAGTCCGTTTCTTAAAAAAAAAAGATTATTTTACTACTTCAATGGATAAACACCTTCAGAAGAACTCCAGGTTAATGTCAGACAGGTTTCTCTTTCTCAGGGTACTCCTTTCCTGGGAAGCATGGTTAGGGAAGGGGATGCTCCAAACAGAAGAACAACCTGTTGAACGGCACGAAGAACAGACTGTGTCCTCTCCTGCTACAGGCCCTTTCCTCCACTTGAAAATGTCCACTGTCTACAGAAAGAAAATTTTTACATCTAACATACATCTTCTGTATTTGTTTATGTGAAGAGTTACAGAGGACAGATAGGTGGTTACTATCTAAATGTACAGAATGGCTTCATCCTAAACATTCAGAACAAAATTGGAGGGAAAAATACTGCCATTGCATGAAAGTGCAGAATGAAAAACCCAGTTGTCATCTCAGCACATGGCAAATGCTTTTCTGTGTTTGCTTATCTCATCCTTCACATTCCCATGACTATACTTCTCCAAGATAGTATTTTCACTCAATATTGTAATATTATGCATATAATTAATGGTTTTCCTTTTATTTTTTTTCTTTTTCTTTTCAGTTTTTAAGAGGGCTGTAATACTGGTCTATAAGGAGAACTACAAACTGAAAAAGAAAATGGTAAGTCTGGTATCAGTGGAGATGGTGGATGTTCAGGATGTTACTGCAATGTGAGATGGACTATAACAGTTTTAAAGGGGGAGTTACTGAGGTGAAACACTCCTTTCACTTGCTAGGCTGGAGTTCTGGCTATCCTGCTAAAACAAATGCTCAGTATCTGTGTAGCAATAAATATTTTTTGTTATTTAGTAAGCAGCAGCATCATCTTCTGTGTGAGCCCCGTGTTAATTTTATCAAGTGGAAAATGAAACATTGCTATGCAGAAATAACTAATTCTTCCAGATAGCATTTATGACAGCCTACCTTACCACAGGGTGCAGGTGAAAGACCTTTCTTTTATGGACCCTAGATACTCCTGGAAGGAAAGGAAAAGGGGCATTATATACATAACCTTCTCTGCACCCGCTTACAGACCTGAAATGTGGAAGCCAGGTAGCAAATTGTATGTTCCAAGTACCAGTGGTGATATACTGCACCATGCTCATTGTAACAGATGGAGGAGCTCTAAAAGTAGCAGCAGCAGCCACATGATTAATGTATTCTGCTAATCAACAGTCTGTATGTTCTTTCACAGGAAACTTCTTCCCTGGTAGTACTTATAGGCAAAGTTTTATTTTTATCAGTTAAAATCAAATGGCTTTTAAAAGTTGAAGCAATTATGAATTCCAAAGGTTGTGTCTATCACCATTTCAACTACATTTACAAGTTCATTTTAAGGTAGTGAAGGAAAGTTCAATCAATTTAGTTTTTCTTCTTTTTGTACTTAAGATCTAAGTACAAAACACCACCACTACTTCTACTTCTTAGAAATATCCTTTGTTTTCTTTTTACAGCCTACTAATGTTCGTGCTGCACATAATTATGGTGACTTGGATCCATTTAAATTTCGTTGGCTGATTCCTTTATCTGCTCTTCAAGTTCGACTGGGGAACACAGCAGGTAACTCTCTTGCAGTAAATACTTTAGGACTGAATGCTTTTCTGGAATTTTGTAATACTGCTTCTTCCAGATGTCTTTCTGAGCCTCTGGAAACAAGCAGGTGTAGAGAAAGTATTATCTGTCCTCTGTTGTCTCTGCACTCAGGGGATACAGGCTTGATACATTTACAGACTTTCTTCATTTGGTATGCTGACTTCTGTGCATTAAGGGAGATGTAACATGATGTGAAGGAATGACAGAATGGAAATTCCCAATAAAAGGCAGGTAGTTTACTGTAGTTGACATCCTGATGACACTCTAGTGCTGTGTGCTGATCCTCATGTTTTTTCAAACAGCAGAAAGGTGACTGTAATTTGTGGTAGTCAAGGGCTGTGGGTTTATTTTCAAGCTGATCTTTATAGTCCTATCCACTTCTGTAAAGTGTCACAAGGTTTTTAGAGCACACCTGGGTGAAGGCCTGTTAAGGCTGGAAAACATAGAGAAGCAGCAGGAATGGGGGAAAGCAACTCTCCTAGAGAAAAGTTATCAAAGACAGTGCTGGGCTGCCACAGCAAGGGAGTTCTCTGGGGTTCCTTGGCTTCCCAAGCTTTCTCTTGGGTTCCACCTTGGGTGAGATCTTCTGTAGCTCTACACATGGCTGAGTTAACACTGCCTTCTGGAGAGTCAGGAACTCTACCCTGGTCTTTCTAATGCCAAAGGTTTTGGGAAGTGTATGCAAAAGTAATGTTTCCTTCCATGCACAGGAACAGAGAACAGCTGTATCTGGGAACTGATTCATACCAAGTCAGAACTAGAAGGCAGGCCAGAAACAGTTTTTCAGTTGTGCAGCAGGTAAGCTTTACATGGAGGTTGTATTTTACAAATCACATCAATGGCATTTAAAATAAAGTATTTTCTCCTATGTAACCTTTACATCAGCAGTTTCAAAGTGGGACTCTTTACTTGAAGCTAGGCACTATGCCAATCTTTAACTGCATAAAGTATAACAAATTCAAATGGGTGAATTAAGTGTAGTGATCCAGTGTCAGAAATCTGCAGCTATATGAACATAAGCTCCAGTATGGGCAAAGTAACTAATTTAATTACTGTGAGCTGGTTAACAGAGATTACTTTCTCATAAAGACCGCTTAAGGTTATGATTCTCTCATACAGAAGCTACCTGTCAAGTAATTTTCTAAGAGGAAGCAACTAAGATCTCGAAACACAAGGTGTGTGAAATGTCTAGCACTGTTAAGATGTCCCTGCCCAGGGTAAAGAGGTTGGAACTTGATGATCTTTAATGTCCCTTCCCACCCAGAACATTCATTCTATGATCTTATGATAGCTTTAAACCCACTACTAAAGCAAGCTTTTGAAATAAAACACTGCACTAAAGCCCATCAGCAGAAAAGCAGTGGGAACATTTTATCCCAGTGTCTTACTTCAGCAAGGAAATTAAGTTTTGTGTTTTCTTAAACTTGCAGTGATTCTGAGAATAAGACTAACATTGTGAAGGTCATCCGTTCTATTCTGCGGGAGAATTTCAGACGTCACATAAAATGTGAGCTACCACTGGAGAAAAAATGTAAAGATCGCCTCGTCCCACTTAAGAATCGTGTACCTGCAACAGCCAAACTGGGTAAGAAACACCTGCTCAAGTGAAAACTAAAGCATCCAGACTCTGGTGCTGGTAGGGCGTTCACAATTATTACCACAGAGTGATCATAGAGTGACATGTGTCAGACCTACAAATCCCATTTCTTCGTTTTTTGGACTGGAGCAGGACTAATTTCTCTACCACTCAGTATGTGACAAGGGCTAGAGGAGATAAGCACACTGCAATGTGTCATTAGCTGTCTTCAGAAAAGACACTTAATAAGGCCCAAATTAATTTTGCTGGGAAGGAATAGACACCCTTTGCCATACAATATTAGCATTCTTTCCTCTGGGCTCCCTTTAGAAACTCAGCCCTAATAGCATTTATAGCTGGAACAACAGGGAAAAGGCATGGGGGTCTTGGTTCTTTCAGTGCACTAAATCTGCATCCCAGCTGATACTGTAATGAAGTACAGGATTCAGACATTTTAGTTAAATGAGTAGTTACTAGTATTTCAAGTTCTCTATCAGATCAGTCCTCTGTAAAATCCTCTTAATGTCAGAGGATCTGGAAGAGTTCAACTGCTGCCTACACCTGGGCCCTTCAGTGTTTGATGTGCCCAAGTCAATCTTTCTTTATGCAGAAGTGTGAGCATGACTACACTTTTTTGGAGGATTTGATCTTTTTTGGAGGATTTGATATATATTACACATGAAGGAAAGCACAGAACCCTAGGATAGGTGTAATGAAAACTGTGACATGAGGAACACACTGTCGGTATCAGAGTGCTGACACATCTGACTTGGAATGACTATATCCACCATAATTGTAAGTGGGATATGAAGATAAAAGGCGTAACCAAAGTTTTTTTCTGAAAAAAATAAACCTGCATTTTTACTCTGCACAGCTTCCACAAGATCCTTGAAGTTACTGAAGAAGTCATCCAGCAGCGAGTGGAACGGTGACCAGGGGAAAGGCACCTTCCCGGACTCTGATGAGTGCAGCCTAAGCAGCAGCACCCAGAGCAGCAGCTGCCACACTTCTGAGAGCATCCAGGAGCCCAAAAATTCATCTCCCGATAAACATGCAGAGAGCACTGCATCTGACTTTTCTAATGTTCTTGTCAAAGAATCTGACATTCTCAGTGATGATGATGACGATGAGGACTATAAGAAAGGCAGCCCTACAAAAGACATTGAAATACAGTTCCAGCGGCTGAAGATTTCAGAGGAACCCAGTGCTGACTCTGAACAGGATCAGGCTGCTGAAAATGAGGCAGAAGATGGCTTTCAGATAGCAGAGCATCCAAAGCTCGTGCGGGGCCATTTCTGCCCAGTGAAGAGAAAAGGAAACAGCACAAGGCGTAGCAGAGGAACTCTAATGGCAATGCAAGAACGTCACCAATCCCTTGACAGTCACTCTGATGCTGCAAACATGGATCTGAACTCTATTTTAGAGAGAGAATTTAGTGTCCAGAGTTTAACATCTGTAGTTAATGAGGACTGTTTTTATGAAGCTGTGGAGAGGCACGGAAAATCCTAGCTTAATATTAAAACATTCATTTGAAGTCCACATAAAATTCAACAAACATTTTGCTTTAAAACTAGTAAATTCATGGAAGCTGCAGGAAAACTACTATCTGATTTTGTGCACTAATACATTTTTGCTCAAAAACAGCTGTAAAGGATTCTTAAGTTATTTTAATTTATTGTGGATTAAAAATAGATTAAGTTGCCCCAGGTTTGTAAATTAGTTCATCCCTTTCAAGCATTTATTAAGACGATCTAGTGTTGTTGGGGATGGCCTCATTAATATTTTAAGTAATGTGGAAAAGGTGCTAGTGAGTGGCAGAAGGGTTTACAATGGAAAGTAGCATTGCAAACTGAAATTTTTAGTACCTTGGGCATTTTATTTCTTTGGTTTTCATGTTTGCTTTATTTAAAGCACAATTAAGTTATTTTAATGTGTTTTAGTGCACAACAGTGCAGAAGTTTCATTTTGTATGTTTCAATGCTGTTTATACTTTATACATATGTGTAAATACAAAAACAAAGCTTGGCCTGTAATCTTTTATTTGACTGTATTTTTTATTTTCTCTATGAGCCTGTACAGTAAAAGACAAACAAGTATTGTACTTAGCCATGTTTTCTACTTTTCATTGTGCTGCTTTTCTGTAGTTGGAGCTTTAAATCCCAAATTCTTTGCTTCTGCATAAATGAGAAGAGTATTAGCAGACCTTGAGGCAATTGGTGCACTTTATCCTCCAGTAAGCCAGTCACTTGAGTGTATTTATAAGAGTCTTGGCTTCTGTTTTTTAACTTACTCTGCACAGGAGGATGTTCCAGGATAAAAAAGCACAAAAACCCAAATGCCATCTTATGTAGTGATGTCTGAAAAGTATTTTTCTTCAATATCAGTAAAGCACTTTCATTCATACAAAATTCAATTACATCAGAAGTATTGCAGCTTAATTACCTTTCTCACAACGTACCTTGTTTCTTCGTATGTGTTCTAGCCACTCCCCTGAAGTAAAAAGAACTTGGATTGCCTTTTCCCTTTTGTCTGCTGCTGATTGGAACAGAGAGATGCCCTCTCTCTCTACCACTTTCTCAAAAGTAGGTCTTTCGTATCTGCCTAGATGTAGGACCATCTAGACTTTCTTTTACTGAGTCAACATCTGTAGATCAAGGAGCAAAACTAATAAAAAAAATCAGACTTGTGCTGTTACAGCTGATTTTCCTCTTCAGTCTGTTCAGGTTGACCAGTACTTCCAAGTAAACTTCTTGTCTTCTTCTTTTGCCGTAGTTCTTCTCTGTAGTTGAACACAAAAAGGCTTGGGTCTTCATCACACATTTTCCTGTATACATTGCACAAGTTTCTAAACTGTGACATAGAGAGCTGAAAAGGACGCAGAGTTGGATCAACATCTGCTGTCATCATCAGCTGTTCTGTTCTTTTCAAGCGCCCATTTTCAGGAAACAAGGTCCTAAAAGATATACGGTGAAGAAAAATTTCAGCAATTCAGACAGACAATTACATTTCCCTTAAGAGTAAAGTGGAATTTAATAATAAACCTACATTAATTATGTCACCATTTTAGCTCTTGCACTCTTAACACATCTCACAATCTGAGCAATGGAAACATATAAAGGTCCTTTTTCTGCTTATGACACCATAGAAAAGCACATACAAACATTATAGACTAAACACATGTATGTATGTTCATGTTTGTTAACATTAAATAGAGCTATGGGTATGGGATACAAGCACAGAGCCTTCTTAGAATTAGCCTCATATTTAGAAAGCAACAACAGATTAAACTGCACAATACAGATCAGATTCAAACAAATATGACTTTTTTCAGACTATTTCATTGCAATAGAAAAGACAGTTATCACTTGTCATTAATACCCCAATTGTAATATCAGAAAAAAAAGGCCAAGAAAGAGGAAAGGAGCATTTAATTGTCATTCACTTTTTAATATTTAGAATGTGGGAAAATGTGGCAGGAGTCCTTGATTTTGTTTACAGCTTTGTCACTGATCACAGATAGGCATATCTGTACATTTACTCTAGGGCTAGATGCATTATCACCTTTCTCTCAGAGGTTCCCCAAATGTGAATGAAGACTACTAGGTAAGTGATTGTTAACGTTACACAAAAAAATACATACTACACAGTGCAAACTATTGAAAGGACCAGCTCTTATTGCCAGTACTTCTCACTCTAAAATAAGCCAGAAATGCAAAAAAGCTGCACATGACTCATGGGCACTTTTCAATTTTCAAGTTCTATCTGTGCTATATACATAATACCTAAAAAATATTGTGCGTCTAATACAATAACACATTGCCTTCCATCCCCCCACCCACATGTGTTTGGCAGGTTGGCTGGATAAACTACTCAAAAGGCTTTGTAGAAGAAATGATAGTTGGTTCCTGGTAGGTACAGAGAACACGAAGTTAAGAAGGGGTTTAAAATCATAAGTGAAAAATGAAACCTCTGGGAAACCTGTTTGTAGTATATGTTACTTCAGGCCTTTGTCAAAATGATCCCATTAGTGCAGCATCTAGGTCAGCAATGGGTTATTTCAATATCTCTCTTTCCTTTGCTTTTGTAGTTAAAAAACATACCTGGAGCAAAGTCTACCTAGTCTTTTTTTACAGACTATGAACCATCATATAAATGCTGTGAACCAGAACTCAAACTACAATATGGACTTCATAGTGCACTCTTATATTTCACATCTCAAGGCCCAGAATCCATCCACAAATAGGAAGTGATTCTATTGCCTTGTTTGTATATAGTCTGTGTGATAGAGAGCCTTATAATGAACTTAAGAGCTTTTTTATACACCAGAATTTGCTATTTTTTTCAGGTCAGCTAAAGAATAAGAGGATTGTGTTTTTTAGCTGCACGCTAGGGCTAAGGTATGATAAGCTGCTAGGGGAATACGTGATGTCCAGAAGTTCAGTTTCCCCCTCCTTGCCTCAAAAGAATGTAAAGCAGTTATTTGCAATTTGAGATTACACAGAAGCTGGGAGGGTTTTTTGAAAACTTTGGTAACAATATTGTACACAACACAGATATGCTGACTGCATGTGCCTTTTGCTTACATTGTCAAGAGAGACCATTCCTTCACAGTAGAAAAAAAAGGAAAAAAAAAAAGAAAAACCACCACCACCCTGTAAGTCAAAAACAAACCAGTCTAGAATTTGGACACCTCATTTTCTAAACACTTTGAAATGCATACTCAGACTTTAACACAAAGAAATCTGTACTCATTTTAGATCCAATGTCTGCACCCCACATATCAATGGCATCTACGGCCTCAAGGAAGGAGAACCCAACAGCCCAAAACTAGATGCAAAATGCTTTGGTCACCTTTAAAACAGTGACATAGAAGGCTTGAAGTACAGTAGTAGCCATCCCTATTCTAGACTGCATCAGGGCCAAAACTATGCCCAGCAGCCTTCAGGGAGCCCAGGCTGCATGAGATGCCTCTAGTCATAACAGCATCTCTGTCACACGTTCTACTGTGCTGAATGGTGGGGGTTGACCGCAGTAAGTCAGACACATGGCAGTGTTGGAGTTTGAACAGGATGCTTGGCAAAAAGACTGCAGGTTTCTCACATCAGAGAACCTAATAAATTCTAATAACCTAATAAAGATACTGAGATTTTTTTAAAAGCCAGTAAGAACTCCATAAAAGGGCAAGCACAGAAACAAAAATTTGACCTTTTGACATTATCCCAAAGTCAGTAAAATTTCCTTCAGATGATGTTCTCCTCACACTGCCATCTTTGGTTCTGGATTTTGATACTTTCATTTTTTAACTCAATCATTCTGTAGTTTTTGTGGTTGGGCTGGGATTTTTCATTTCTAAGACAGACAAACTATTGAAAAGATGACCACTTTATCCTAGGGATTTTTAACAACTTCAACTGCACCAACAAAAATGCACAAGTAATTATTACATAATTACTTTAGATACTAGTCTCATACTTTTGTGTCCAGAAATCATCATTCTGATATAGAAAGAACTGATGAACTATGATGACAAATTTAAAATTGGAAGAATAAAATCAAATGCATAGCTGATTTAGTAGCTGGTGCATTTACAGAAACATTACCTGAGAAGTTTTCATTAAAAATACTTACTCAATTCCACGGAAGCAATATTTTCTTCTAAACTGAAAAACACTTTGAACCACCTTTTCTACCAGCTCAAATGGCTGCTGGATCTTTGGTTGCACCAGTGGAGTGAAATGCACCACAGCCACATCCACCTATATGGAAAAGAAAGAAAAATTCGAGTAGACATCTTCCTCTGAGACACATTACTTCTAAGTTACCCGGCTAGACATCAGCAAACAGGCACAATATAAGAAGGCATTCTTGCAGCAGATAAGCCAGCCATGCAGTGACTAATGGCATGGTATGGAATAGAAAGATTTGCCTTAGCTTTCAAGACCCTACAGAATTTTAGTCTTAGTTATCTGCATATTTCCAATTAGTTCACATGCCATCAGTACTTAGGACTTTTTACCCCCATGGCACTTTGTCCATTTAGAGCAACTTTCACGAAATCTGTAAAGTAATTAGCACTTCTGTCTTCAGATCCTTCCACAAGATAATTCTGACATAATACACAAATTAGATAATATTTGATATATAGGCTGAAGGGCAGCTGGAGAAAATTGGTATTATAATTAGAAATCAAACTCATTCCCTATATGTTTTCTGTTGCTCCAGGGCTTTTCTAAAATGTAAGCTAAGGAATTGCTTTTTAACGTATCAAGATTGCTAATCTATTTAAAGGAATGGCAGGTAGAAATAAGTGCACTCAGTTTAAGTGACCACACAACTCTGTATTTACACTGTGTATCACAGTTCATCCAAAATTACGTTTGAACAGTTCTAGAAAGACAAGCTTGTATATATTCTTTTGTAGTTCTCAAATCAGACTGGTTCACAGAGTAGTCACTTGCCCTGTGTCTGAGAACAGAATGAAATAATATGTACACACTTTTATGTTTTTTATATGTGTATATATCTGTGTATGTCAAGCAATTATAGAGACACTGTATTACATAGAAACTTTCTGAATTCAGACTTCTGTACTAAAAATTAGGAGCTGGAATAAAACTCCAGTTCTGCACAACAATGAATAATGCAGATCATCTTCCAAACTAGATATTAACAACAATAAAACAGAAAAATTTCTGTGTAGGAGCACATTGAAAATTTGTAAAATGTGTACAAGTACTGTACAAATTTTTAAGTGCCAGATTTTAAAAAATATTTAGTCTCTTATTAAAAAGTCTGCTAAAATGATGGGCAATCACTGAATTTTTAAAAAAGATTTGACAGTCAATACTGGCGCTCAGAGAACATGAATTTACCATCACATGTGCTAGTTCTGACAGAAAAGAGAGGCACAATCAGACCAAAGAACAGCTGCTGCTTGAACCACAGTCTCAGTGTACCAATTGTTCAAGACAACCCAGAGCATGAGAGTACTTCAAAAAACAAAGTGTTCCTCCTACCGCTTCAACCAAAACTGCTCATAGCAACCTCTGATGTGACATAATCTTACACAAAGGTGCCATCCATCCATTTTGTTCTTTCTGTGGGAACAGCTCAGCTGTTAAGTACATCTATCCACTACAAATGCTTCTACAACACAAATGTCAAAGGAATTCTAAAATCCAAACAGTATCAGTTTTTGATGTAGACAGAACTTACAAAGCCAAGCAAAAATACTGGCTAGAGAAAGGAAAGAAAATACCAATTAATGGCACTGATGAAGAAAAAACCCACAGCAAGTTTGCAGTGTTAGCACTGCTGATCCCAAGTATATACCACTGGAGTATTTTTCTTTAGTTGTCCACCTTCTCTGAAAGCTAGAGTTAAAAATACATCAGAAAAAATACTTAAAATTACTGAAATGTGAAGCACAAGAACTTATTTAAAAATCAGGTGACAAAATCACTTGACGTATAGAATCTGCAGTGAAGCACACATAAATTATTTCCCAAAGCAGATTTTTAATTTTTCAAGTGTCAGAGTATCTGCCTTTGCCATGGGTTGGTCGTACCAGGAAGATCACCGGGATATCGAAAAAAAAACTTGTGTTCACATTGAGTAGAAGAAAAGTTAATCTTTTTGAACAGAGCAAATACATAGTTCACATGTCCAATCAGCTCCTTGAACAGAAACACTAAGGGCACATGCATATGTTTACCTACATTTTGGCCAGGAAATATAACAATATTACCCCCACAAAATGAAGGGTAAGAAAACAACCATATGGCATCACCTAGTCACCTCAATTCTGCATAAATGCTCACAAGTGAGAAATGAGGGCTCTTTGGGAATTAGAGACACGTCTTGAACAAAAATTTCTGAAGGAAAAAAGCACATAATCTAGATACAGTGTACAGCTTCAGAGCCAAACAGCTCAATTTGCAATCTCAAGGCCAGTAGGCAATAATTTCTGCTTCTGAAACAAAACACAGCACTTCTCAGTTCCATTATAGACACTGTTTTCTTTGGACCCCAGGAAAGCTGCTTGGTTACTATAGCAACAGATACAGGGGAAAGCTTTTCATTTGTAAATGGCCACTCCTTTAAAATCACACATGCTATTTTCCCCATACCTTTTAATATGCATCAAATAGAGAGTAGAATTATGAAAGCCAATAGAGTACATAAGAGCACTTAAAATACACATGTTTATTTGATAATTTTACTAGTAACACTTTTCACCCAACCAAGTATTTTAGAAATATTTACAAAATAACACTCAAGTCTTACAAAATAATGAATAGCAAAATCATTCAACTGATACATCCCAAATTGTCACTAGTACAGCAATTATTCACCCCTTACTGTTTTAGTATAACTGTACAATGAAGGTTTATGTTCTGGTAGGGTAGGAGGAACACATAACAGAGTACAATTTAATTCACACAAGTCTGCTGCCTTGCTAATGAAATCAACACACTAAATCAGAATAAGCTTAAATGAGACAATTTTTACTAATTGTTGACAACAAAGGTCTCATAATGGGCAATACACGTACCTTGCAACAGGGCTGTATTAAAAGCAAACCCACATAACCTTTCCTCAGGATGTAATTTGCTTATAGGGAACTAAAACCGAACCAGAATATATTACAATTTCATTAAAACAGACTGCTTGAGATCCTACTGAGAAAGTTCTAAGCCAGCACTTTCACAATCCAAGCATTCAGTACTATTTTATCTGTCTACTACAAACAAATGTTAGGTCTAACACCAGATATGTGCAACTCATAGTGCAATCTTGTTCTGATAAGAGTTTACTTTTGGCTCACTTCCATTAGAAAGCAACTATGCTGCTACACTAATATAAATTATTTCTGTGCCAGAAGAGCTCTGCAGTAACTCCATTCACACCAGGCTCACAAACAGAATCACAAGACACCCAAAGTCAGGTATATAACTCACAGATGTAACCTGTGAGTATATCACTGCTGCAATGAGCAAGACCTTTCTCCCATCTTCTTGATTTCTCACACCAGCTTGTTGAGGCCACTTCTCTGATGTGCTGCATTTACCATGGAAGCCTTACCAGCAGCTTTATTCCCTTATTCTTTTATACAGCCTTACACAAAGGTAACAAGTTCGAGGATAAACTATGGAAGGCTAAAGCTATCAGGAACAGACAAGCAAAGCCTGCAGTTGAATAGGAGTGTCCTGCTGTTCCAATTACAAATTAAAATAAATTGCCCAGTTCTTTTCTAGGAAATTTAAACTCTTAATAAGATTATCTGTGATGAAAAGAACAACAACTGACAAACAAGAAAACTCTCTGGCTCTCAGTGCAACTTAAATGATTCTCCCTCCAGTCTGCAAGTCTACAGTTTCTGGATTCACAAGATTTTACTCCATTTAATCACTGCTCACACTTTCCATCACAGAACCTGGATATCATTATGTATTTAGGACTAAGGGCCGCCGTCTGTTTTATTCCATAATCTCTTTGCTTTCCCTCACTGAGTGTTTTTCAAACAAAACTCATTAAACAAAGTACTCCTTTATTCTCGGGTAGATGGAACTAAGAGAGGGAACAAACAGCAGTAATGCACTTGCTGTGGAGAACAGAAAAAAAACAACATTCCAAGAAATTTTGTTAATACATGCCAATGCAGTTTTATATGAGAAGGGATAGCTGCATTCAAGAGAAACTGCATTTACCAGGACATCTACAGTGAAGAAAACATCTCAGACCTCACGACCAGCAGTAAGTCCTACACAAACAGATTTGAAACATAACTGTATGTTTAATTACAACTGTAGTGCTTATACTTGAATTTATCATGCCTTTAACTTGGTTCACCCCATTAAATGTAATGTATGGCTACCATTTGCAGTGTTTTGTGTTTATGCTTGCGTGTTTTTATATACTGATTTTAAAAAAGGAAGCAATGAAAAAGGCTGATTCAGAGTACTAATTATCTTTTTCAGAATATGAATGAGAATATGAATGAGTTTTTGAATGAGTTTTGAATCACAGTCCTTCTGAAGGACAGAAGGAACTGTCAGTTCCTTCTGTAAAAGGAAGTTAAGCCATATTTCCCACGGGCCTGTACAGCAAATGATATGTATTTGCCAGAACAGCTCTTCCCAGCCTGAACAAACTGAAGGGATTTGGAAATAGGCAGGTCCTTGAAACAAGGTTTTAACAATGAACAGCTGTTAATATTTTCACCCTAAATTTAAGCATTTTTAATATATATATATGCTGGACACAGTTAGCACATCCTTGAACAATTACCTGAAATAAATACAATATAAAAAGATTAGAGTATAAATATATAAGTCATATATAGAGAGAGAATACAGAGAATTACACTATATATTATAATAGAGGATAACAGTGTTATACTTATAAAGGATAAATATATTAACTGGTTCAGAAATGCCATTAAAGACTGATAGAATACATACTGATCAAAATCCTGTTGTCTTATGTATAATGAACTGAAACAAGAGTACAATGCTACAGACATTTTGTATTCCTCTTATTTTAATTTTATCCCTTATGGCTTTTCAAAAAAGTTCTAATGCTGCAGACCAATTTTAATATCATGGTACATATTTAGATAAAAAGTCTGGATCGTGCTTTCTAAAACAGAAGCCTGCCCTTTGTCTACCACTGATAAAAGACAAAATGTGCCAATTACACAGCCCCACGCAAAAGGCAAAGCAGGGTACCACCTTCTAATCCTCCTCTCAGAGGTTTCAATCCACTGTTCTGCATCTGCAACCCCAACAGTCCAGCTGAGGTGACAGCAACAGTTCTGTCTTCCCAGCTGCACAGTTATCATTCTGCCCAAAATGTTCTCATCTGTCAAATGAAATTGGACACTGTATAAAAGAATAGCAAGGAGCTTTTTCAATGAATTTTTTAAAACTACCACTTCATGGCAGATTTGCAAATTATTTCAGACAGGTGACTGATTCAAAAAAAGGCACTTCCACAAATGAGCTGTTTCATACTAGCATAAAAACATTTTAGAAGCAGATCACATTCACTCTTATGACTTCCTAAATACTGCTTCTCTAAGTCAAGAAATGGAAATAACTAAAATAAACCCACCAACTTTTAAGTTTAAATAAAAAGAATAAAATAAAATATTGGTTTAAAAAGTCATGAGACTAATTGTAAAAATGCAAAAACTAAATTCCATTTTACTCTCCTCAAAAGCCAAGATATTCGTAACACTTATTAAAAAGATTAACAAGTAATACTTAAAAAAGAAATAAGGGGTTACCTTTAATTTAAGTAAGAGCTAGTACAACAGTGCCTATTATTATAAAGTCAACAGAAGCTGACAACAGCTATCAACACACTTAAACAAGGTACCTGAAGAGTACAGTACCTTTTCTACCAGTGTGTTTTCCTACCACAATGGCTTCTAATCTGCAAGTTTCTAGTGTTCCATTTACGTGCATCTGTCTAGTAAGCCTGCAATTTGTATGCTATTACCAAAACCAACCGCAGTAAAATAAGTTTTGCTTGATGGCTTGCAATCATGTATGAAAGGGCAGCAGCTCCTTTTTACAAGCAATTCTAAAGCACTGTCCATTTGCCATCATCTCTGTTCAAGTACCTTGTGTACAGCAGCTCAGCTGCTGCAGGGTCATTTTCAGATATTCATTCAGATAGCTCTAATTTTAAATGCAAGCTTTTTTTGTTTGCTGATTTCTTTTCCTTTCCCCCTCGAACTTCTCCTCCCCCCCTTTCCTCCCTGTTGCACAGGCGGCCACAGCTTGGCTACGAAGCTCCCAGTTACTCATTCCCACGAGAGAAAAGGCAGACAAAAGGTGACAGAACCATCATGGCATCAGCAAGCCTGCAGTTCTTTGCTTTCATTCTGGCTTTGTTTGGCGTTTTTGGAGATATCGCAGCCACCTTGCTCCCAAACTGGAAGGTAAACGCAGACGTTGGCTCAAACATCATAACAGCTATCACACAGATGCAAGGGCTTTGGATGGACTGCACATGGTACAGCACCGGGATGTTCAGCTGCACCCTGAAATACTCCATTCTCTCTCTCCCTGTCTACATCCAGGCTGCACGGAGCACCATGGTACTGTCGTGTATCCTGTCAGCCTTTGGGATCTGCATCACTACGGTCGGAATGAAATGCACAAGGCTGGGAGGGGACACCGACAGCAAAAATAACGCTTGTTTTGCTGGAGGAATCTGCTTCATTCTTGCAGGAATCTTTGGATTAGTACCAACGTGCTGGTACATGAGAGAAATTATTTCAAATTTCCTGGACCAGACCATTCCAGAGAGTAGTAAACATGAACCCGGAGGAGCAGTTTATACTGGATTCATCTCAGCAGGGTTTCTGCTTATCGCAGGTGTGATCTTCTGCTCTTCCTGTTTTAAAAGGCAGCAAGAAGCATGGATTTACCCTCCAAAGCAGCACCATTTCCCATCCACAGAGCAGGAGAGCAATGCAGGTTACAGCCTGAAGGACTATGTATAAATAGCTATTTCTATCCATTGAAGTATTTCTATTCATTTGAGGGGTTTTTTTGTGTGTTAAGTGTAGTTTGGTTATTTCAACAAATGTGTAACATAGCACTTAATCTTTCTTGTATCTGGGCTGCAGTTATGCTTATGCAAGGTATTTCATTTATAGGGGCATCCACAAAAAGGAAGGAGTAGTAAAAGATACTTGTCTGCTACAAGAGTACTTTATTTTGTTGATTTTTCAAACCCTTCTTTCTGACTTCACAACTTCTTCACAAGTTACACTTATTGAAGAACAAGGAACTATTTTAAAAACATAATTGACTGTACAATTTATACATCAATATCTTGTCACAGCAAAGATGATTAAAACCTGCTTTCTGTTTAGTCAATCAGACTTTCAATAACATAAGACGTTTTATAGTGTATTCTACAGTTTTATCTTGATTTTATTTATGATGCAAGGAATAAAACCCAGAAAGTATTTGTTCAAGAAGAGCAATTCAAAGGTTTTAAAAAAGCGGACACATCTGCCTTTCATTTTCAATTCTAAATTGCCTTGGTAACTAGATTTTGTTAAAAAAAATATAAAATACAAAAAAATCAACCAACCAAAACAAATCCACAACAAAAGCTCAAGGCTCCAAACTTTAGCTGCACTGCATACTCTGCATATCAGGCCGAAGGATCAGCAGTACCATTCAGCTCTTGCCAAACCCAGCTCTCCTGCCCCAAACTGCCACCTGCTGTGGGTTTCATTTATTATTGTTATAGGAAAGTATGCTGGATAGTCACCAACTGCTACTAATCTATCACTACACAGTGAATGTTAGAGATGAGGAGCAATACAACAAGAGAAATGTAACCACAACTGTGAAAACACCTGCAAACTGCAACGAGCAGGATAGAAACCAAACTATCTGTGTTCAAGAAACACCTGTAAATATTCTGGCTTACACTTGCTAAAGGCAGTTATTAACAGCTCAAATAAAACAGTAACCACTTATTGCCTTCTACATTTCTGACCTTCTGAAAGAACATTTTAAGTCATTTTAATTATTCCTGTAGGATCTGTTCCAGGCCCACTCCCAGGTATTCTATTACTGTAAAATGAACTGTAAAATATTAAACAGTGATAAAAGAGACAGCTTCTTTATTTTTTTAACTGCCTTATTTTCAATAATTACCTTAAATCCTTTAACCTTTTCTTTCACCACACAGATTTTGTTTTGTATTGGTCATTGGTAAAGTATGTTCTACCTAAATACTTCCCTAAGTGAGAACCAAATCAAGAATGAATACAGGTATGATACACCCCTTTAAATTCAGGAATACAATGCTGGATGAGTCTCTCAATAAAATCAGCTGCTATTTATTCTGAGTATTTATACACAACTTCCATTTCCCGCAGTACTAGTCTGAAATTTGCTAAAAGAACGTGAAGGAGCCTGAACATGAAATGTTTAGTATGTTGGAAAAAGATGTTTTATTACAGCATTTGGTAAAGTGGACTGTTTTATGGACTTAATATGTAAGTAGTTTACATCTTGTTTTTATTCTACTGTTCCATTCTACCTATTTTGAGTTTCCTATGTTTTAATCAAGGAGCTTGATTTGTCCTATTTCTAATGCAGCTATTAGCAGTTATTAGGTATCACAGAGACTTCATTATAACAAAAAGCCAATTTCCTTTTTTCCTAGACACAATGCTGTGCAGCACCACTCCATTAACCAAGAATCTTTTATGTCTCAACACTCATAGAAACGTTGAAATAATATTAATGCATTGAGCAAATGAGATAAACAACTCCTTCTCAAAGCATCTTCACCTTTAGAAAGGGATTTGACATGACAGTGAGCTGTGATCACTACCATGTAAGTTAGTTAAATGTATTTGCAAAAAAATTAAAATCAAGAGCATTTTTACAGGAGGGTGCAAGAAAAAGGTAATAGTGGCATACCATGAGCACAACAACAAGTTCACTGGTTACACATACTGCAAATTTTTCTTCCTGAAACTTTATATAAAGTAGCTGTACTTCATACAGCTATGAAACAAAAATCAAGGACAGAGCCATTTCATTCACACTATGCTGCAAGAGCTTTCCAATAAAACAGAGTCTATGAGAAAAAGGAACATCTAAAACCATGTTCAGTCTACAGCTAAAAAAACAAGGACAAAACACAGGATCAGTCTACAACAGGTGTGTGAAGGAAACAAAATAATAGTGAAAACAGGTGCCAGTCCTGTCTGAAAGAATTCTACTTTCTGCTTTTGCAATATAAGCAATACTTGTCTTAACTCAAAAAATACATTAAATAAAAACATGCCTGCCTTTAGTTGTACTGCTTTTTTTTATTCAACAGAGCACCAACTGACTCTAAGATGTTTTTATACTAAGATATTTGTCATAACTCCGTGTGTTACCTCTCTTGGTCAACTACAGCATTTTCAGTACAGGAAAATGGAAATATCAGTTACAGCTTCCCAATTCTGCACAAGAATTCCCAGTCTGCACAAGACTTCACTACATTAGCTTTATTACTACTCAAGTTGTACCCACGACTGAAAAATCCCCACCATAAAACTGGAATTTTAGCCTTACTTTAAAGTATTTCACATGTTTGACAGTGAGAGGGCATCCTGAAATTATTTTCCAATCAGCTAGGAAACAGGGGAAAAAAAACCTAAGCCAAAACCTCAAAGCAAAAAATAAGATTTCTTAAGCATGGTCATTTTCTTTCACAACAGATTTCTGTAATTTAACATGTCTGAACAGTTACTTGCTCAAAAAATACTAACAGAATTTTAAGAATTTTAACAGAATTATACCCAGACAGAGGCCTTAAAATTCATTGTGATAAATGAGAAAATAACCTTCCAAAGGTTCTCAAGAGATATGCCAGAAAAGTAAAAAGGACCAAGAGAGAGAGACTGATAAAGAGGAAGAGAGATGTATTGAAGAGCTGAACCAACCAATTGAAGAGGAACTTTCAGAAGCTGCAAGTTCACTTCTGAAACAGAGCAACAGTTTGATAGGACAAGTAGTAATAGTTTTAAACTCCCAGAGGGTTGATTTAAATTAGAAATAAGGAAGAAGCTTTTTACAATGAGGCTGGTAAAATACAGACACGTTGCCCAGAGAGATGGTGGATGTCCCATCCCTGGAAAAATTCAAGATCACATTGGACAGAGCTCTAAGCAATCTCATGTAGTTGAAGATATTCCTGCTCATTGCATGGGAATGGTACTAAATGACCTTCCTTCCAACCTAAATACTTCTATAAGCCTATGACTTTCACATGCATTTAGGGACATAGAAATCACTTAAAGTTAGGCACAAATTTTTACCAAAAAATCCAAACCAAACCAAAACAAGCCTCTTGTCCAAAATACTGAATTATTTCTTAATTTTTGATTCCTGGACAGACCTGGATTCTGTCATAATAGCTATTAATAAAAACTAGTGGCAGTAGATAAGAGGACAACGAAGACATTGTTCTTTACTCACTCAAGAATACATAAGAGGGAGAAAAGATTGTTACTTTTTTAAACAATCAGTGGGATACAGCTGACAAAGTGCTGTAGCAAATAGGAGGGAATAAAATATGCTGAAGATGACTGGGGTGAAACATAAAGATAATAGACATGGTAAAATTAGAGATGTTTGACAAAGTTGATAAAAGAAAAGCTTTTCTTATCACCCTCTTTCAAAAGACCCATCAAATTCTTAAGGCACAATTCCCAAACTGTTTATAAATGCATATGGTAAAATAGTAGGCTTTTGAAAAATACTCCAATCCTAGCAGACTATCCTGACATTAAATCCTAATCTCCCTCTCCAGAACACCCAAAGAAGTATGCTGACCTTGCAGATAGGTTTGAAGGTCAAAGCCAAGTTCTGAGGAATAAAAAAAAAAAAAAAAAAAAAAAAAAAAAAAAAAAAAAAGCACTTTCTCAGAAGGAGCATGCTTCATTTATAGGAATTTCACATCACTCCACTTCGTAATATAGAGATGTTCAAATAGAGCAGCCAACCAGCAATGTTCCTTGGTGAAAGTAAGATAAATTGCTTGACTTACATATTAACAAAAACCAGAAATAAATACAGGGAAACCTACCTCTGGCTTTGGAACAAAGGCTTGACCTGGAATTATGAAACAGTTTTCCACCGTGCAGAGATGCTGAGCCATGATGGACAGTCTGCTGCGTTGGTTACTTCCTGGATTAGCTGTGAGTCTCTAGGGGAAAATCAAAACATGTACATCATTGATACTGAACTGGCCAAGTGACCAGTTGTATTAAAGCTTGATTTTCAGTATAATGAAATTTAAGAAAAAGACACTAGTTAATCATTAAAAACTTGTATCAAATCACAAGCCCAGTTAATATAAAATTTTCTTCTCCAATATAGCAGCATTTCACTAAGATACCACACTGATTTACAACCTCAGCCCTGCAATCAAATGCACGTGAAAAGGAACTCCTAGAAATTCTGCAGATCTAAATGAATGTCAAAAAAATTTTGTATGGATACAAGAGAAAACTATTCTGACTGCAGGATTCAAAACAAACCAAACACCAGCTGACAGTACTCTCACAATCCTTTCCTTCCACTGTTTCTGTATAATATTACTACTCTTTTTCTTCTTCAAGATGAAACAAAGCTCCATAAACTCAAGATCGGATAGAAACCAAAAGTTCTTCATAATTTACTGGTCTACTCTTACAATATTTGCAAGGAAGCTGGGTCTGCTTTATATAAATTTAGAATGCCTAACAGTGAGAGCATTAAGTCTTAAAATTCAATTTAAGTATCCTCTGATTTTCCCATGATTTTTTTTACAAAATAGTAGCCTGGACAGAGGTTTCCTATGCTCTTGTGACCTGGCAAGAAACACATTTTATTGTGTTTTGCTTGCACAAACATAATTGAAACATATAAAGCAACTTGTAAAACAACTCTCAAATTACAGAAGTCATTTCACTAACACATGCAAAAACAGAATCATGATGATTCATGTTCTTATTGACCACCACCTCAATAAAAAAAATAATAACTGAACCCCAATTTGCATATCTGGTAATATTTGTACAGCATGTAGCTCCATATGAAAGCCTACTCATAAAATGCTGCCATGCTTATTCAATTTATGCCCGAAAACTAAAAGTTAAAGCAGTTGCCAAAGTTTCACATTTTTTCAAACAACTCTTCCTAAAGGCAGTTCAGCATGGAGCAAATAAAATATTTTCAATGACTTTTTGGAAAGAATGGTCAGAGATTCTTTTTGCCTATGCCAGCATGTAAAGCTACCTTCATTGTTGTGTCAGAGGAAATTATTATTCTCTAAAAAAAACCCAGACTGCAAAGTCCAACAATGCAATCTGACACGCACTTCCTTAACCTCTGCAGTGGAAATGAAACAGAGCTAATGGCAACACTTGTAGCAATACTTCCAGTGCCAATTCACACAAACCTATCTTTACTTCTCCCAGAAACCAACTAGCAAGTCTCAGGCAGTAAGCTCCTGCTTCTCATTTACAGAAGGGATAACTCAACATCTGGATAGTAACATCTTAAACCTCTTCAACCACAGCAGCAGGAGCACACTTGTGTGTGCACACAGCACCCACGCACGGATGAGCCACACAAACCCCCAGACACAGGCAGGGACATGCACAGCTAGGCCAGCTTGCTCAGAGACCTGACCTGCCTGACCTTCAAGGTTTCCAGGGATAGGGCACCTACCCCATCTCTTGGCAGCCTGCTGTGGTGTTTCACTACCTCACTGTAAAAAATCCCTTCCTTATTTCTAAATCTCCCTACTTTAGGTTTAAAATCATTACTCCTTGTTCTATAGCAACAGGCCCTGTTGGAGGATCAGTAATTTTAGAGTAAGTGGGCTGGAAGAACCTGGCCTAGGGTGACAGATTAGAGATGAAGCACTGAAGAATTGGGACAAAGCAAAAGTTCTTAACCACAAAATGAATAGCAATTTTAGAAACTTTAGAAAAACTACAAAGTAAAAAAAAATTATCTGCTTGACACTCCAAAGTGCTATTTTTACTGATGTGGGTACTTGGCCTTATCCTCATTAACAGCCCTCAGATTCAGCATATAAAATAACTGCTGGCTCTCATCAGCTTTAATCAATTTATTTATATCATATCAGAACACAGTGGGCTGCAGTTGTAGGTGTCTAGTGACATAACTCACACCAACATTGCTCTGCTACAAGGAAACAGAAAAGTAAGAATATATAACCAGCAAGAAAGGCAAAGGTATCTACTTCGCTATTACTTTGGCAAAACAAAGTCTGATAATAAATAAAAGAGTACATTGCTTCACTTTCCTACTGTTAACATCAAGTTATCCTAACTAATTATACAGCACATCACTCCATTCCATGATCTCATGCTTTTGCTGAGCTTATGACATATACACAGACTTGGTTTGATATTCAGGCTCTTAGCTTAGAACAGTAGCAACTCACTATGATCTGCATTACACTGTTCTCTCTTTCCTGATACTGACTAGGCCTGTACACACCAATTTACAGTGGTTATCTTAAGCAACTCCAGAGAGTCAGGAGAAAAGACACAGAGCCTAATTACTGCTCTTTCTCCTCATCATAAAATAAAATCATATCTTTAAAACAATTTCTTTTCATGGTATCAAACCAATAATGGAAATGCAAACCAAAAACCACGAACAAAAATTCTGTCTTTGAGGAAGACCTGTGTTGAACACGAATCAAGAGATCTCAGAACGCAAACTCAACAATCAACACTGTTTCACTGCATGACCTTGAACAACATACTCCATTTCCTAGTGTTTCTAACTCCTCAGTGTTTTAAGTACAAAAGCTTAAGTGTGCATGGTATTTTGCACCTAACTGAGCTCCACTGGGTGCAAAAGAACTGTAATCTGCATGTCACATTGGCACATGCAGCTGGGTACAGCAATGTAAAGGACAGAATGCTCTCACACAGTGTCAGGTGAACTTTTGCTGTCACAAAACTATGCATCTTACCTATCATCACCCTGCATTTTACATCACAGTCCATCACCCTTATTTTGCAACAAGGCCTAATCTCACCTGACATGAAGTCCTTTTGGGAAACAGACCTGGATTCTGTAATGCCTGAAACCAAATGAGCCCACAACTGAATTAAGAAATCTGGTTTATTTCATAGCAAATGTTTGTCCCTGGTGTTCTCTAGAGCCACCTACTGGAAATACTTCTTAAATCTTGATTGCAAGGCTAGGGCAATGATAGCACAATATGGTTTTCTTTGACCCAAAAAATGTCAGCAGACATTCCACTCACATATATAATTGTTACTAATTTTCACAGAGAAAAAAAAATCCTATTTGAATTTTTTCTTTGAAGGATTAAAATTAAAACAACACACACACTGAGGCTGCACAGACAAAACACAGTTTGTAACCCACAGTTACAAACAGTGGGGTAATAAGATGGAAATCCAGTTTTCAGGCTGATGTGCAACTCCTTTTTTCACTCTAAATGCAAGTGACCGCTTCCATAACTGCAAAGCAAAAAAGCTTTCCATTCTGTATGTTTTATATGTTTCATGCAATGTCAATAGAAATAAACTGTTAAGTCAGAAAGCACTATGGAGTAAGCCAACCTAGTATCAACTGATCTGACATTAACACTGCTACACTGCAGATCAGTCTGGCCTTCCTTGAGAAACTACTAATACAAAGCAAAATATCAATTTGCTCTTGGACTTGTGGTGACAGAAGTCAATTAAGAACTTTTTACACACACAAGAATGGTAGAATACATTAATAATTCTGATATCAAGTCTCATTCAAGAAAGTCAATGCCAATTTCCATGGTCTTGACAAACGCCCCCTGCGTTTCAAGTGCTTAATCACAAGTGTAAATAATGTTAACCTTCCATTTTTCCTTATTTTAAGGAAGGTGTTTCTTAAAAATTATCTTAATAAAGAGGACAAAGAAAAATATAAGTGTATTTCTTGAGATGGATGAAAGGTAAGAAAAAACAGATTGATGACATGCTGCACATATGACTGTGAGAGAATCAACATATTTGAAAAAAGAAGAGTGCTGTGCAATCTATTCATGTTAAAGAAATCAGACTACAAAAAAGAACAGAAAGAGTACCTTAATGAAGTATAACCCTGTATAAGACATAAAAAAAAAAAAATTACATTCTTGTGAAAGGATCAGAGTAGATAATTAACACATCAAAATTCATAATTTATAACCACATAAACTAAAAACTGAATTAACCTTTTCCTCTCTTTTCAAAGTCAACTAAGACAGGGCTTGTATTAACAATATGCAAAATTGAAAAACTGCCAAAATTTTACCTCCCCAACTTCCTTTTGGAAAGTCAGTGTCATCTGTGTCCTGCCGTAAATAAAAGGTCCATCCCTTTTTGAAACATTCTCAAGCCACTTGATGATGAGAGGAGTTGAAACACTGAAGGGCAGATTCCCAATGATATGTATATCTGGTGGTTCTGTTGACATTTGACAGAAGAAAAACAGCTGTGAAAATGTTTTGGGTAAGATTTTGCCAAGAAATAAAACACAAGAAATATACAAGCCTGTCAACCTAGACTTAAAATATGGAAACAATTTTTTATCGTGCCACACCAAAATGATGCCTGTCCATTTATACTCATCTTACACTGACGAAACTATACTACTCTCCTGAGTATTTACTTGGACAAAAGTGGTTAGGTCTAGTTCTCATTTACATTTGAATAAATCAGTAGCTTTCAGATGATTTTCAGCTGATGAGTAAATTCTGAGCTAATCTAGCATGGCAAAACCATAACTGTTCCTGTGATTTCAAACTATGACTATTAGGAACAGAGTAAATAGCCATACTCATACTTCTGCCCAACACACATCCTCCCAGAGGCATTTTACTGAGTCCTAACAATCCTCAAAACAAGGTCCTAACTGACACTGGACAAGAGCTCTCCTTCTGTATAGAGCCCTCTGAAATCAAAAGGTGTTAAAGTACAAGACTTGGCAATAAGAAGTGGTACCTGTTTTTCACTTATGCATCACATCAGTAATTGTGTGTGCTGTATGACACAACACAGGGATTTCAGCAGTAGGGACCCTTATGTCTAAGCAGGAGTACAACAGAAGTGGGCAAAACCCAAAAGCCAGTGTGTTGTTTCTTAGATATGACAATGTTTAATAACATGAATAAGAGATGACAATATCAAATTCAAGCTGTTTTTCTGGCACACTTTACTTATTAGCACTTTTTAGGCTGTGATATTTCTAATCTATCGGTGGTATTACACATTTATCAGAGACGGTAGCTTTTGAAACCCATCAGCTTTTGAGATTTTCATATGGAAATAATACAGAAGAAATGTATCTTGCCTCTAATTGGTCAGCTCAAAACCTAATAGTGACTCTATGTTCAAGAAAGGTAAATTTTTAAAACTACTCTACACTCTCACATGTACATTTTATCATAGTTTGTTCTGTGAAGCACTTACCTTTTGCAATGAGGCAAATACAACATATAATTTTTCTAGGTGAACATGATGTGCCATGGTCTTTTATGTCCTAAATCAGAAAGCACTTAACTATTCTTCAGGCATTGCAAAGAATGACTTTACCTCATATTTGGAAAAGGGGACTGGGAGGTTATATCTGATTTATCTAATAGTATTACATGTTTTGAAATGGAAGAGAAATAGTGCCCTATTGCAACCTCAGGTTTAAAAAAAAGCAAAAATACCACAATCCTGATGAGATGCTACTTTTGACAAAACATCCAGCTGAAACCAAAGCAATGAGAAAACTAAATTTTTGAAGGTAAGTTTTCCAAAAGTTTCAAAGCAAGTTACAGAAATTTCTTCAGTGGAACAGCAGCAGTGGTGATTTCTGACTTCTTCAAAAACAGGAAGAAGCCAGGAAGTGCACCATTTGATCTCCTTTTATGCTTTCCACAAGTCATTCCTGTACAGTCAAGACACTCTAAGGTTAATAACTGCAAAGCTCCTCAGTTTAAATTAAGGTCAATGTCACACAAATTTCACTGTTTTGTATTAGAAATGGAAGAAAGTTCTCTGCTTTCTCTAGGGAAAAAAAACAGTTGTCTCTTTATCTTCAACATGTACCAGAAGAGAGTAACACTGGCACTGAGTAAACTTCAGCTTTATCACTACTTAAGACAAACTCAGAAGCTCTAAAAACTGAAGCAACCCAAATGCAAATACTAACCATCCTCCCAGTTCTTTTTTAAGTGCTTTGGAAAAGCCTTCTCCATCTTGTAGGTCAGGATATCTCCATGAACAATGCGCACTTTTCCTGGAGCTGCTTCAGATAATATCTGTTGTAAACAAGCAAGCAGTGAGTGTTAACCAAACTGATTTCCAGTTTCAGCCACTGCAGGAATCAAACCGTTGCTATATATTTATCTTCAATATACAACAAAGCACAGTAGGAGGTAAAACTGAGACCATATTAGTAAGTATTTAATTTCAAAAAGCAAACACTAGGTATGGATTAATGTGTGATTCTGGAAACACTTAACTATTCACAGATGTAAAATTCTTGATAGAGATTTCAAACTTGCAAAGACTGCTAAGAGTCTCTTCAACAACAACAATTAAAAAGTCCCAGGTCAGTAGCAGGACCTCACCTGATTTAAGTAATAATGTAAGCAAGAGTTTTTGAAAGGTTTTTAGATCAATTACCTATGAAAAAAAGGGCTCATGTTGTTTATTCTGTTTCCCCCACAGCTTTAGGGATTATTATCCAATTTCAGCCATATGTGATACAAGGCTGCAGAAATACTAATTTTTCCTTTAACACGAAAAATGTGGAAGAGATTCTCTTAATATTCCCTGTAGTAGTCAACACTTGTACCATTAAAAAACAAGGAATCAAACGATGGAATGAGTATCTAGCAGGAGGGAAGATCTCAACAATTTCTATCTTCCTAGACATTACAAAATCATTTCCATTGTCAGCTTCTGCAGCCCACTTGCACAACTTATCTAGTATTTAATAAAGCTGATATGCAAACTCAGCACTGGCTGTAGTCTAACAACCAATTCTTTCATTTCTGGTGTCAGTTCCCACAATCAAAATTAGTTAAGCTTTACTAATGTTGTACTAATCTTTTCTCTTACACTATGAAACTATGCACAAACAGCACAATTAAAAAGCAGTGGAGACTTTTTCAAGATGACATTTGGAGATATTTATTGATCCTATAAGACAATAATGAGAAATGGCTTTAAGAACAACTTTGCTTTTCACAGAAATCCAAATTCATAAATAGTTAACTGCCAGTGGCCTAAGAGCCAAAATAAACTGCTCATCATTGTTAGTCCCGTTTTCAATCTGAATGATGTTTATATGCTCAGAAACACAAAGAGCTTTCACAATTCTCTGAGCCAAAGGAAAATACTACTTTCTCCTACTGTTCACATAATGTTGTCATGAAATTTTTTGAGTAAAAGTTTAGGGTTTTTAATTATCAAAAAAGCTAAGTTTTATGTACAGTAATAAAAGCTTAACAAAAAAAAAAAACAAAAAAAACTAAGTATTCCTACATGTTTTAAGTGCAATTATTTCCAAACAGAAAAAATAAAACTAATCTCAACTCCAAACCACTTAATGGACTTTTCAGCATTACACTAGCAATTATATGACATACAAATTCACTAATCTGCCATGGCTTGTCAAGCCTTTCTTTGAAGTTGTTATAAATGCTCTAGCAGGATTATACTGAAAGATAATGTAAGATTAATAAAGTTAGAAAATAGTGTCATTTGCTAATAACAGTTTTCTTATCAAGATTGAGTTTAGGGGCTGCTGAGTAACACACTTTATGTAACTGAGAATTGCATTTAATTTGTGACCAGAAAATCATTGTCTTATATTTCTAATTTGAAATAAAGACTTGGAAACCCAGTGAGGCTTTTTTTATTTGAAGGGAAAATTTGTGCAGCTCCAGGAGCTGCTGCGCATCAAGGACATCAGCCAAGAGTGTTCCATCATACACAAACTCTCATTCTTCACACACAAAAGGGCACAAAGGAACATAAGGGGCATGTTTCAAAGCATGAAATGGTGCTCTTGGAATAATTTAATATTCAATATATTCTCTTGCTCCCTTTATCAATCTTTCCAGCCTAAAAACTATTAGGGCATATGGCATAGAGAGGTTGGGATTCTTTAAGACTGAGACAGAACTGACAGACATTCAGCTGGTGTAAACTTTAACTCAGTACACATATGTTCTTCACTGTATTTGAGTTCTGCAGTAAAGAATATCCCCACTTCAGTTTTGTGAGAGACCACAGCTTGAAAAACAGTTAATGAAAAATGCTGTATGCTTTACACCAGTGATTTTAAAAGTATCTAAGAGACATTTTAAAGTAATAGTCTCCAGTTGTTATCTTCATCTCTGACATTTCCCCTCATTCAAATCTCAACCATTTTATGAGCATGAGTTTTGATAGTTTGTTTGGGAAACCAAAAAAATTATTACAACCTATATTATTAGAAAAGCAAGATTCACTGCTATGTTTCTTATTTGTATGGGAAAAAAGCAATACCAAATGGAACACTAATGGCTGCAACACATTTCTGGCTCATTCACATCCGCTGTTACTGAGTTATACCACCTCTATGTTCAATAACCTCATTCAGACATTGACTTCTACTCTGAGGAGATTGGCAATTAAAAATAATGACTAACATTATGTCACTTGAACAGTAAAGATAATTACATACCAAAAGCTCATTTTAGATGCCAAGAAGTATACTTTTATTCAGATAAAACTGTTGCAGAGGACGCATTTTGGAAGATCAGAAAAAAAACATCCAAGTACTTAAAAAGCTCTCTTAAGTAAAACAAGTGTCATTTAACCTCAAATTCTCTCCAGTCCCAAACCAGTTCTCAAAATCTAAAACAAAACTATTGATTGTCCCCACTCAAGTAAAAACTTGGTTTCACATTTCATAGGATGAATATGGCATATTATATGTTATTAATGGCTAACCCCAGAAAGACATAATTACATGAACATTCAAGTTTCAGGGCATGAGCAGTTTCATTCATACCTTACATTATTTTTATCATATAAAGAGACAGTAGCAGTCCTCAAGTGAACTACTTATTTATTTTCACTGCTGATTTACTGAAAAAGACACAGTGCAATTTAAGAAAAGCCCTTTGAATTGCTTTGAGATTGTAGAGACATAAGAAAACAAATTTTAAAATTTTTGGATTCTATTTTACTTGCTGGATTTATACAGCCAAATTCCATAAAGATCCAGCAACACAAATAGAGAGTGTTTGAAAATGGCACAATGACTTGTGAACTTATACCAACTTTAAAAGAAAGGAAGAAAAGCTTAAGAGTGTTTTTTTGAAAATGTAAAATAGATGCTTGATTTATTCTTCTCTACCTGGATGTTAACTCACATTGAATGTATTAACTGAAGCCTTCTCAATTTTATAAAGCATAATTATTAGGATAAAAATTAATATAAGACCCCACATAAGGACAATCAAATTATGATTTCACTAGCATGATGAAATGCACCTGAAATGTTTCAGCCTGAAAAAAAACCCACAAAACCAACAAGCCTTGGCAGTAACTCAGTTGCAGGATAAGGTCCTAAAGGGCCTATGAGAAAGCAGGAACAACGAATTGCTGTACTGTGTATCTGCAAGCAAATTATAGCTCTGGTTTCTGCCACAGAACCAAACCTATTTTCAGTGCTGAGATTCCAACAGGACACCTGGAATCTCTCTAAGTTCTCAGAATGTTCTTATTTAATGCTGCGGTTACATGTACACAAATTACTCTCCAGCTGGTACCTGCAATCCTGGAATAAATCGAGCATCTTTTTCAATTAAAAGGAGTTGTTCAACACCAGCACTGAGAATGGATCTGGTAATTCCTCCTGGCCCAGGGCCCACCTCGCAAACATGGGCATTCTTCAGCTCACCAGCCTGTTTCACTATCTTGTCTGCAAGACACAAAGAACACACTAAGCCTTTATTTTGCAGGAGATTCAGCTCACCGAGATAACCTCATTGTTTACTGTTACACAAGCACAAGCATGCTTATCTCAGAACAGACATAAACAGTGACACATCCCAGTTAAATCATCACGCACCCGCCAGACTGCGCAGAATTCAGATTTGTTCCATACTACAAGATATACTGAGCTATTTAAAAAAAACACCTATTTTTAGTTTTATGTCTTTAGCATTTGTTGTGCTCTTTACAGAGTCAAATAAAAAGAGAACATCACTCATCTGTACACTAGCAATACCATTGTGCTGCAAGCAAGTGTTTGTGTCCAACATCCTAAAGCCTCACTACTTGTCCTTATAAAGGAATTTCAGTACAGCAACCCTATTTAAAAGGCAATTTAAGAAGTAAGAAAGATACAGCAAAGCTCTTTGAAGATTGCATTATGTACAGAGCAACTTTATGAGGGAGAAACCAGACTAAATAAAGAGCTGGAACACAGGTAACTTGTAGCTATAGAAAACAGGGCAGTTGAAAGGTGAGGAGGGAATACCCACATGTAAGTGAAATGATACAACATTAGGAAATATTATAGACACTAAAGAAGACAGATTAAGGGTTATAAAATTTAGCTAATGAAACAAAGGGATCCTTGGGAAGCATGGAGTGAAGATACTGACAGAAATTATGCTGCTCACTCCATGATCTCTTAAGTTAAAAAATATCCAAAGACCTGTCTGCTTGTAAAGTTTTACTGACAGCATGCAGACATTTTTATTCCGGGGTAGGAGTCTGGTTGCTCAGGAAGTGGAACTGAGTTTCATGTTCTGAATTTTTATCAGTCTGAATTGTCAAACAAAATCAAATGATTAGCTACATGAAACTGCACTGCATTTCTAAATGCAAAATCTAGCCACCACTGTGCCAGTGAAGACACCCACCCCTGACTGACGGAACAGTGCCAGCTTTGTCACCCACCGCTGACACAAAGCTGGAAAAAAATTAATTGCTCAGAACAATGCAACTGGTTCAAAAAAGCCACACATCTGATAAACTGAGACAAATAACTCTCCTATCTACAGCACATAGCAAACTCTAAAGTGCTCAACGTGTCACATACTTTCTACGATACAGAATAATCTGAAAAAAATGCTGATTTTTAAGTCAAACTTATAAACCAAAATAGTACCCAAATGATACAAGTACTACTTTAGCTTTGATTTTTTGCATTTCAGTCAATAACCCATATTTAATTTAGGAATACAGTTTTAGAAGAGGTCTTTATTATAAAGGTTTACCATTGAGCTGCCATTACTCTGACAAATGCTGTTATGCAAACATCATGTCCTTAGCTGTACTCTGGATTCTGACAAAAACTGTGATACATAATCAATGTTAACTAAAAATATTAAAATAAAATATGTAACCTGTCAATCGCAAATCCAGTAGAAAGTTCTGGGAAAGCTGTTTCAGTGCTTTAAGGCGAAAGAGTTTAATAATCTCTCCAATAGTTGGCAGGGGAGGCAGACGGAAAGCTGCCACCTTTCCTGGAGCAGCCATAACACAAAACTCTCATTCCTTCCTCCTAGGGAGACACCAAAAACATTATTCTATGACAAACAACGAACTAAAATTAATATTAAAAACACTACTAAGCTTACAAACCAAAGCGTGATTTACAAACCACTATGGGAGGACTAAACTCCAAACATCACTACTTTGACTCCTGGGTGCAGTGTTTAGGCTAGGCACGAATTCGGGGTATTTGGGCAAGTCCTCTTTTGCAGACCTGCCAAAACCTCGGGTAAAACCAGACGCCAACCTTTCATTACTTTAGAGAAGCGTCCGTAAGCAGAATGACCAGACGGCACCATGTAAAAACAGAAACTGCTTCATTCACGTGTCCCTAAGAAAAGCCAGAACGGCTCCGCCCTCTGCCCCCGCCGGCTCCTGGCGGCACCGCCCCACTGCGCAGGCGCACACGCCGTCAGCGCGGCTGGGGCGGAGCCGCGCGTGCTGCCGCTGCACGCACCGGGCTGGGCCGGACCGGGAGCGCCCCGCCATCGCCTCACGGGCTTTCTCTCTCCCGCTCCCGCTGCGGAAAGGGACGCTCGGAGCGGTGTCCCGGCAGCGCCGCCGCTCCTCACGGGGCGCAGCGAGCGCCAACCCGGAAGAGAAAGGGCCGCGGCGCTGCGCATGCGGCTGTCCCTGGCTTACACGGCCTTACCTGGCTGTGCGCGGGCGAGACGAGGCCCTGCGCGCCTCCCGCCTGCGCATGCGCGGTGGGAGCTGGGGGCGGGGCTCGGCGCTGTGGGGGGGTAGGAAATTGGCAATGGAGAAGCGCATTTAATAATAGTGTTCGTATGCGTAATTACATTATGTAAGTGCGTGTGCTTACATATATTTGCAGCTGTATTTATATCTAGGGATGTATTCTTAAGGCGTTTTCTTGTTTTGTTCGTCCTGAGATACACTGGTCCCACCAAAAGCCATTTTGGCAGAGCATTTCTGCAATATCTGCTGTCACAGTGGATTAAGGAAGTTCTCTTTTCCCCAGCACTTTTAAATAAGTATTTTATTTTAAGGCTCTTTTCAATTTTGCCTTTAGTGTTCCATGTTATGAGTCCAACAATGTTAAGAAGATATTTGCTGGAAGCAAGACTATTAAAAAGCCAGAGGTAATAAAGGATATTACTAGGTAGATGTAAAGAAATAGAGACATTAAAGGATTTGCAAAACATAAGTTCTCACTCAGGAGAAATAATGGGAGTAATTCTAAATAGTTTTCTACATTAGGCATAGCTTCTACCACCAATGGCCTACTCCCGTTAAGTAATAACAGCAGATGCTGTAATGTATATTAGTGTTATCCTGTGAAGAAGTAAATGGAAGAAGGCTGAAACACAATATTTGCATCAATATCTCTTTGCAGCTGTGGGTTCAGTTTTGAGATCAATGAAGTTTATTGCATTTGAAACCTAGGTGTGTGAGATAGATGATGCGTGTATGAAGAACCGGGAAAAGGTGGTGTTGATAGGAGAAAGAATGTAATAGAAGGAACCACATTTACAAAGAAGTGAAAATGGATCTAATTACTCAGTCATTAAAAATATAGGGAACTTTGCAACTGGTTTCATTAAGAAGAGGACCTGGCCTAGGGTTTATTTGCATGCAGTGGAATATTGGCATAAACGATCATGCTCCTAGTCTTATCTGAAATACTAAAGTTTTGAGTCTGTGAGGTATAAAGTATAATTTTTAATATATATTATTTGAATTTAAAGTCATTATAAATTGAATATAAAATGTAAGCTCCACCTGTTGGTGAAAATGTAGGATTTCAAATTATATTTGCTACTAGCCCTATGATAGTAGCTCAGTTCCAAAAGGGCTTTACAAGAAATTGATAACAGGGTGATTTTTCTGCTTAAAATCCAAATAAATTTGAAGGAATATGGGCTGCATCTCAGGAGAAGCAAGTATGAAAATGGCATGGGATCAATCAATTTTATGATCAGCTGAGGTATCCAGGCTGTTTTAGCTCTCAAGCAAAAAAGATGCCATTTTAAGTTTTTCTCTATGTAAAAAGTCATGTCAGAACAATTTTTTAATAATGCATTTTGTACTTGATTGCCACCAAGGCTGAACTGTTTCATCTCTCAACCTCAAATCTCCTCAGTATTTGTATACAAGTATTGTTCTGACATAGTTAAAAGTAAACACTTTTTCTTGATTAGATGCACTTGCATTGAAATTTCTAGTTTATTTCATGTGGTCATAACTCTTACTGTAATAACAAACTATGATAGATGTAAACTAATTAGTTGAATGAAATCCAGTAATCTTTGCTAACACTTTCACCTGTGGAAACTTTTTGGTAGAAAAATTGCTAAAATAACAATTGCAGTTCACAGCTGAAATGTTTTCAGACCATGTTGTGGACCATTGTAACATTGGATCAGTCAGACTTCTGCAAGGAATTTTTTGTGTGCAATTCATCCTTGTTTATACACTGTTGTTATTAGTATTACTGCTGTGTGATTTGTTTTCTGTATTTAATTGCTGTTTTTCCAGTAAATTATTATCTCAAATAATAATCTCTGCCTTTTGTCCCTTTCTTATTGGAGGAGGGTGGGGGCAGTGTAAATGGCTGATTGGAGCTTAATTTCCAGCTAGTTTTAAACTAAAACAACTGGTCATTTCTAGAAGATGTCTCCAACTAAGTTTTGCATATTCTGCAAGAGGAAAAGTGAGCCTTCCAAGCTTTCATCTGTTTATTCTGCTTATTCCAGCCCTTTCATGCAAGTTAGGTAAAGCCTGCAGGAAGAGAACTTCCTTCTTGTGGTCCTAACAAAGTTCATAAAAAAAATGTGAGAGAAGGAAGCTGGAAGGAATTTTCCATTCCTGTGAATGCCTGCCACCCACCCTGGGACTCTCCAGTCTCTTTGTCTTTTGATGTTCTAGAGTTGTCCCTGGAAGATATTTACCACAAAGGTACTCGTGCTCACAACAAGGGATTGTGAGCACCACAATCAAGGCAGTCCTTAAATATGCAGAAAGAGGATGAAATATGAAGAGCACTTGTATAAATAGCAATAATAAAACCTTAATGATCTCCCAGACTTTGGACAAGTCCATTTTTGTACTGGAACCTTGCCCAAGAATCTACTAGAGAAGTTCTTTATCTGTTTTCTTTCATTCCTCCAGGCTTAAAGCAGTTGGAGAAAAATCATAAACAAAATAATGCAGAATTTTGGAGTGCTGGAAAAATGTTTTCATTTGCAAATGGCAGGAATCCACCATCTGCTTATTTCATCATTCAATTGTGTCTTAACCTTACATGCAGAGCCTGCTAATTTTGAAGCCATAGAAATAGTCAGCACATGCTCCACAGAATAGGTGGATGCCAGAGAAAGCTAAAGTGAGCATCTGAAGAAGCTCAGGGTTGGGTTCTGAGATCAGTTTTGCAGAGACACCATCATGGGATCAGCTGGAGTTCTTCTCTTGGCTACAGCTTCGGTTCAGGTTCACCTGCCAGCATTGCAAGGGTTGAAACCAAAGTTGTGTCTGCAATGATGAAAAAGCATGTTCACCAGTGCCAGGAAGTTAATTTTACAGACTTGCTGAGCTCATTTGTAGATACTCATTATTTAATGGTCCTATATTCAGGTTTTTACAGTTTAAAAATAACTCCCTCTAAAAGGAAGTACAGTCTTACTGGGCTAAATGTTTTGTTGCTTGGGAATATTGTCACTAGTTTTACATTATGGCATCTTGTTGGGGAAAAAGAGGATCCACACCATGCTTTTGAAATGCCCCACTCCACCCAATTCTGAGACAGAAAAATCTATTTGACAGTTGTTTTACATCAAGTTAAAGTAAATAAGATAACAAGATGTAAATGCCCAGATTGCATTGTAAAATGATAAGGAAATGTAACACCCAAAAGGGGTTAGAGAAAGAAAATCTTGTCTTTTTCACCCTGCTGGAAGTATTTTCATACCACAAGGCCTCTATTCTTCAGCTTGCTCTCAAAGATACTGTTTTCTATTGTTTGTTAAAATAAAATGTTTATTTTTTCTGTTGCACTGCCTCATAAGGATCCTAAATAGATGATAGGAGCCCATTGCACCAGGCACTGTACAAACAAGCACAGTGACTGCACTCTCTCAGGAAGACCAAATAAAATATTGAAGAAAATAAATTAGCAAATGGGAAGAAGTTTAGGGAATATAACAGCAAGGAGATGTACATTTGTGTAGTCAAAGGATTTTTAGATGCCATGACCTGCAAAAAAAGTGCAAACTATTATGAAACCTCTTCAGTATTAACTCTGTACAGGCTCTGTAATATATTTTCTTGCCCTTTGACAGTGGAGGCGATATATTTTAGGGACCCTGGTTTGAGCTAAATGTTTTGCTCACTTCATTATTTATACTCAATGTGAAATATACCTGAATATTATTCAGCTATTTTTTCTGGTAGAGCCAAGTAGTTCTGATGTGGGGGAAATTTTCTTACTTGTGTCAGTCTACCACTATGGTTTTGTCAGGCCACATTTTGACCAGGAACAGTGTTTTTCTTGTTGCCATTTCAATAATGTTGTGTAGCAAAAACTAAACGCTCAAAGAAAAAAGACTTCACATTAACAAAAAATCTGGCAGAAATTTCTGTCCAGACTGCTGGGTTCTTTCCTAACATAACTCAGGAAGAGCAAAGATCCATGGCTTTCGGTAATGTCATAGCAGATGGCTAAAAATCATTGTATTTATTTTAAAGTATTTGATTTTCTTTCATTGCTCAATTCTTCTGATGTGCCTTTTTATTTGTGAGCCACTTAATCAATTCAGGTCACATTTTAAGTCTCTAGCTGTAGCCATCCACACTAGAAAGTTTATTTTTACTTGACAGTTTTGACTTTCACTTCATCATGCCATTTTAGGTGCTAGGGCATTTATAAGAAATACCAGTTAATGCAAAATTTGGGTTAAAATTTGAGGAATGTGAGGAATGATGAGAATCAAGACTGCTCTCATTTACATTATCTGCTGGCTTCTGTAGAAATGGGGGTTTTCACACTTGCAAGTAGGACTTAAAAACAAAACCACAGATTCAGTACTACCAGCAGCTGCACTTTTCATCCATTTATGATTGGGAATTTTAAAGCATTGTGAAACATTGGTATTTTAGTGAGCTTGGTCTTGTTCACCCAATATCCAACTGTCTGTATTGGAGAATGTTCTGTTGAGGATAATAGTTGTTTCAATGCTAATTAGGCACTCTGATGTTCCACTTTTAAGCATTAAGTATCCCCAGGTTAAAAATATGGAAAGCTTTGTCACTTGCAACAGCTTCCACAAATATATTCATTAAAAATAAAACATACCACATCAATTGGAACCCAGATATTTGTACTCTGATCATAAAAAATAAGTACAAAATCACCTAAATCTTTGAGGAGCACACAGGTAACTGTTCATTGCCACACCACTGTGTCATTGCCAGCTGTGCCTCCTTTGCAATAGTTAATTTATGGTCTTAAAGCCCACCATGGACTAGGAGTGGCACAGAGTGTTGTATGTCCCCTACTAGGGGAGGTCAAAAAACAGGCTATGTCCCTGCATTTTCCTTTCCTGCTGCCACACAGGTGTTTTGCAGGACAGTTTAAAAACATGCTTACCTCATCTGGACCACTGAACAACATGTTAGAATTTTTAGATGAGGTCCTTGAACTCCTCATCTTCCTTGCTTGTGTCAGGCAAGTCAGTTGCTGCCTGATCCCTCAGAAATAAGCAATACCCTTTATAGGGGCCTGATAGCTGTGGTAGATTGTTTATGGACCCAGAAAATGTGACATGAAAAAAGATGGCAGAGAGGAAACCTTTCAGCCTCAGTTCTCTAGTTTCTGTCTTTCAAGTCCAGAGGTGGGATTTGGGTCTGGGAGCTCGAGCATGAAAGGATTTCTGTCTTCAGTATGTGGGAAGGGGATTTACAAAATGCAGAAGGCAGCAACTTCGGGACGCGAATGTTGGGCCGAGCTCTGTGACCACTGGGTGCCACTCTTGTTCCACGGCGAGTGAGCTGCTGTGTCTTTAGCAAGGACTGAAAAGTTTACTGACTCGACTGAATGTCCTCATGTTGAGTCAGGCTGCCAGAATACGAATGCCATATATTCTGCCTAGAGGAAATAAAAAGCAGAAAGTCAATGATAGATGCTTACAGTAAGCAAGAAAGGAAGATTCAGTAGGCAAAATCCAAGCAGTAAAACCTGGAAGTTCAGGTCTGCTGAATATACCACGTATAAGGGTGGGCTGTTAATCATAGTTGCGAGCTCCTAAGAAGTCAAGTGTCAGAATTTGTATATTTCTAAGAAAAGGGTGAAGAAACTGATTAAAAAATCTGTTTTTAAAATAAGACAATTAACAGATTTTAAGTCAGCTTTTTACATCTAACTCAGCTGGCAAAATAAAACGTAGCACCTCTGTTGAAACCATAACCTATTTCTATCATTAGGGTGCTGTAACAACCACAGCATTCTGATCATGTATTTCTGAGGGGACAGACATCCACCACTGCTGTAGTACTGAGTATGAGAGGTTAAAGCTAGCTGCAATGATTTCTCTGTCCAGACTAAGAGAAGTGCTAAACAGAAATAAAAAAATCATCGGCAAGACATTGCTCCCCTAATCAATAATGTGAGGTTTTTAAATAAATATGTTTTACTGAGGCTTTACCTGGCATAAATTGCTACATTTCTGTTAAAGTTGTGGTGACAGCACTGATTCCTAAAAGGTGTGAGTACTCTTTAATTCTTTTATGTCTTGTTAGCTTGATTTGATTTTAAACCAAAATATTCTAACATCTTCAAAATGCGGCAGTGGACTGCCCACTTCCAGATACATTCTGTCATACTGAGATCTAAAAATGAAGGTGGATTAAGATGGATTTCTTTCTGGCTCTTCACTTGTGGAATTCTTGTTTGAAATTTATTTGGAACCACAGCTCTTCTTGGAGTGCTAATGAATAGCCCTGTGTATTAAATAGATACTATTCAATGTTGTACTCAAAGCTTAGAATGGATTTTTTGTATTATAGTTACACCCAAAAGGCCCCAACTGAACTCTAGCACATCAGAAATTTTACTAGCACAGCAGAAGATGTGACCTCTGTCAGGGAAACCTTGCCGTGTGAATCCAAAAGAATAGGTGGAAGTGGATGCTGACAGATTAAAAGAATAAGAAGGTGTGGAGGTAGCACTGGTCAGCATGACAAGCTGTGGTCTCAGGAAGGCAGCTTTTTTCCTATAGAATCACAAAAGAAGGGTACAGTGACAGAACTCTGCTGATGTTTACAGGGAGGGCAGAGGGGAAGAAACATCAAGGTGCTTCTTTGAAACCTGGGCTGCTCTCATGAACCGTGGCCTCTCATAATAACTAAGTTTCCAGGAGGCAGCCTCAGAAATATTTGTACAGAGGCAAGTGAATGTGAGTTTGTGGCATATGTTGCAATATAAAAGGTGAAGCAGTGGAAGATGTAAAGAGAGGAGGGATTAGGCCAAAGCAAGAGGGAGGGGAGATATGTCTTGAAGGATGGATATGACGCGTGGTACAAATAGGCATTTATAAAAGCTAGAGGGAAGGTTTAATTTTGCAAAATATGAAGAGTTGAGAATTGGGTGAGAATTTTAGCTGTATTCATGAAAAAGTAACCTAGAGATTTTGTGGAGATAGATCTGCAAAACAAAGGTTGGAGATAAAGCCCAATTAGATGTCCAAGATGATAATGATAATCTGATTATCACAGTGATCAGAAAAAAGTATTGCTAAGAAACATAATTAAGGAGGTTTTTGTCCAGGCCACCCAAGCCTCATTCTGGACACAGAGGTTCCACACACTGAAATCTTCAGCTCTTGCTCCCCTATCTGCTAAGAGTAAAGTGAATTTAGATTAGAAAGCACTTGCAAAAGACTCCATATATTTGACAGCAGAAAGAATTTGGAAAGTGTTTGAAGGAAAGGAGGAGTTTACTAAGACTGAAGCTGTAAAATGAGGAGCATGTGAAAGCTTGGATCTGGCTGTGGTTTAGAAGGACAGCTGTGTATTGGAGAAGATCCGGCCAAGACTGAAGGTTTATTGCTCTAAGTACCTTGGAAACTTTGGTTTTGTTGTCAAATAAAAGACCTTGAACAGGAATTAAAATCAGCAGGACTCCAGGACATGGTTTTACCTGGGTCAGTAGCTCACTAACTTGTAGCATCACTGTAGTGAACCAAGACATCATAAGAAATAGTGGAAATAGGACATCAGGAGACTTTGGGGTGAAGATAAGTGGTTTATATTTGGTATGAGAGAAATGGAGATTACTTTTGATTAAACTCACAGTAACTAGGCTGCACAGGGTCTAAATACCTTTGTAGATATTACTGAAGCCTGCCGTCAAGTATGAGAGGCTGCTGGAGAAGAAGTCCTTAGAGACTTGAGGAGATCTCTGTGCAAGGACTCACTTTGCAAGGTGGTGTATCAAGATATATGTCTGAATATCAATAATAGCAAAATATGTCATCTGCAAGTTCCATCTAGTTGTAGCAGCAGGATGTGAAACAGATACAGCTGATATAGAGGCTAGAAAGGCATTTAATGTAACTTTTATTTTTCAGGAACAATAGAGCTTGCCAATATCCATTCATTAACTCCAGGCTGTTTTTTTAAATTACTGTTCTCCATGTCTCTTGCATTTTATGAGTCCAAGTGGGTCAGAGTGGGTCAAATTTAGCTACTTCATTTTTTAGTACCCCTGTAGTAATCAGTACAAAATGCAGATATTACAAGCTAAAACAATCGGTACTTTTCAAATGTCTTAAATAAATGTTTTATCTGCAACTGTTTCTTGGTTGTCTTTGATAACTACCTCACAAAGTGTTTTCTTACTCCTAGGCACTATATGAGTATATGAGTTAATTCATATAGTTAGAAAGGCACTCAGCCGACATGGTTATTATAAGCACATCTGACAGTGTCTTATCCTTAGCCAGTCATTTCCTCTTTGAGAGGAGGTACACAAGCTTCCTCTTTGAGATCTACAATAGCCTTTCTCTGAGGAGTCATGTAGGTCCTCTGCCAAGACCCATATTTGAATTGCTAAGGTTAGTTTGGACAGCACAACCTTGAATTTAACACATCTTCCTTGTTTTCCAGAATTGCTGTAGATTGTCATGGCCCCATTTCCCCACTAAACAGATGACATTTCCAGCTTCTACAGTGACCTTGGTATCTCAAATGAGACATGACAATTACTGACAGTAGAGTGTTGTTTTTCATCAGAAAGTAAAAATCTTATTTTGGTAAGTAGCTCAACACTGAATTACATCACCATTGAGAATACTGTGTAGGATGGAGGTTATTGGCAAAGGCTCCTGCCTGAGTGTAAATCAGATTACATTTTTACTTTTCGTCCCTGTTTTTTTCTCTGCAGGTACAGTATTCCCTAGTGCTGCCTTATGTGGAATAACGAAAAGGCAAAAACTTGCATAAATGGCCCTGAGACTTGTAAAATTGCAAACAGGAAATACAGCAATGTCTTTATAGTATCACAGAATCATTTTGGTTGGAAGGAAGCTGTTGAGATAATCTAGATGTGTGTTTCAGTTTGTGTGCATTTCCTCTTGTCCCGTGACTAGGAACCGCTGAGAAGAGTCTGGATCTCGTTTTCTTCATTTCCTCTCATGTGGTACTAAATTCACTGCTAAGGTCTCTCTGAGCCTTTTCTTCTCCAGGCTCTTTTGGCCTGTTCTCTCATGCACCAGATCAATAATTATTTTAGTGGCCCAGTGCTGGATTTAGTCTGGTGAGTTTGTCTCATTTATCTGTCTCATTTTGGGTAGCACAGCCCTGGACCACCACTCCAGATGTGTCTCACAGGTGCTGAGTAGAGGGGGATGGATCACCTCCCTCAACCTGCTCTGCCAAATGCTGCCCCAGAGGCTATTGCAATGGAATGGTTGTGTTTTAATTGAATCAAGGTCTGGTGTTTGGAAGTTCTGGTCACTTCATTCTATGCTATTCTCAGGACATCTGCCTTTTACTGGGGATCCTATAGGGAATAAGCTGGTATCTGGTTTGCTGGTCAACTGTAGAGTGCACTAAGCAATGTGAACTAAGCTCTTGGAATTTTGCCTGCCCCAAAACACACATGGTTTCCAACCTGAAGAGACTTCCAGCATACACCATTGTGTCCTCCATTCTGGACACAATTTGCATTGTTTTGAACTGGTAGGAGGAAGGTACATTTTCTTCTAGGCACAAGTGCACATAACTTGATTATTGATCCATAACAGACAGGCTCTAGGTAGACTTTCTCAAGTCTAAGCCTACGTGCAGCAGGGTGACAGCCCTTATCACCATCACCTTATCTGGCTTCAGTATCAGTGGCTCTTTGGCTACATGGTGGGATCCACAGCTGCATCCAATAAACCTACCTAGGGTCTATTACTCAGCTTTGGGGGTTCCAACTTGTCTTATACCTGTGTATTTCCACTGTAGTTCTAAAAGCTATCAACCTTTGAGATGCAGCTACTGGTGATCAACATGAGGATCCATAGACATTAGTTTTTGACTGCTCACAGTGAAATTAAGGACCTCTTCCTTCTACTAAGGTGGTCACCTCTCCTAAATCACTTTCATTGTCTACCATGATTCCCAGTGTGTATGGACAGAGAAAATTGATTCAGAAGGAGGGGCAGCCTAGAAGTTCAAGAGGTGTTGACAAACTGAAGAGCTCAAGACCTTAGGCTTTTGACTCCTTTGGCTGTTTTGAAGCCCAACTCAAAATTCCTGTCAGTTTTCTACATGCTATGTAATTTTTCCAGAGCTAAAGACATTGCCAGAAACAAAACTTTCCTTTGTGTGATGACAGATAGAAAGCTATTTCAAAATCAATGATTCATCAGGGGAACACGTTTCTGAGTGAGCTGTACAAACTCCTGAGCTGCAGTGATGATGTTGTCCTGAATATGAGTCTGAAAAGAGTGTTCCCTGCTTAAATTACCAGTAGACATCTGCAATCACTTTTGTACAGCCAGGCATGGCACCTCTATGCCCTGTGCTGTGCACAAAACCAACTCATTCACATCTGGGAAATTTATGGGCCTCAGAGATCACTCTAAAACATCTGTAAAGGAGCTGCTGCCATGTTAATACTCCCTCTCTTTGTGTGACATACCTGAAAAAGAATTATTACTAGGGCCTCCACCTACTTTACAGCCTCCTGCAGCTTATATTGCTCTACCACCCATTTTGCCACTGAGCAAGGCCTTGTTGTCCATGTTTGCTCCACTAAGGGACTGATCGTCATCTCTTCTGACTGTGACAGAGGATTGCTAAAGCCATGCTGGTTTGAATCTCTTAAGCTGGCTCAGTTTGCATATCACAACAAATAACACCAGGGAGAGGACAATAATCCCACAAGGCAGCCGGAGTAACACTTCCAGCTACTCCTGGTAGAAGGAAGAGCTATGTTTCAATGAACAGTGGTCTCTAGAAATGCTGTGCCCCCTCTTGCACTTCCTCTGCCTCTCCCTTTCCTTTGACATCTTCACAATTACAGTGTGCTGGTTCCCAGCACTGCAAAAGCCCTCATGCCTTTGACATGGCTTAGTATTGAAAATACTAATCTATATATGTCACATATTTATGTCACATGGATGCCTGCATTGCATTGAAAGTCAATGTGATTTAGTCTCTTAACTCAATTCCTTTTGAAATGTTACCTTTGATGATCCCATGCATTTGATGAAAAATCCAGTTCTAAATATAATTTTGATGTAGTTGATAACCTAGACAACTAAATGTTATGATTTTCAGCAGCTGTAGTGTCATTTAGAGACATTAGCAGATGTGGGTTTTATAGCCATATTCATCTGATCATCTTCTCCCAGCCTAAACACACACTGAAATCTTACTCTTGTCTATTTCACAAAGTAAAGTATCCAAACAAGAGCATTGAGGAATGCAAACGAAACATAAAGGCTTGTGAAATCACGGTCATGGACAATATCCCAAGTTAAAGTCATTTTGCTAAATGTGAAAATATCTTGCAAATACTGTAGATTCATAGTTATTATAAGAATGGTCTATGCTTTTTCCTGCTCCTAAGCTGAAGGGGTCTGCCTAGTCTAGCCTTGGTTTTTATTTTAATATTTTCATGTTTAAATTCTTCTAGACATCTGCACACAAAAACCATTCTGCTTTAAAAAATGGCATAGTTCACACTGTCAGTGCTGTCGTTGGACTTTGATACTTGGATATTCAAGTCCTTTACTGAAGCAGCTACGTAAGACTGAGCTGACAAAAATACCTTTTCTAGATCCTCTAAGCAGGGATGTACAAGGAGTAACTCTGTGAAGATAATTAAAGGATGTTTTTTTCAGAAAGAGCTTTTGCAATATAAAGTCATTCTGTATTTAAATATCTTAGGTAATCTCTGGGTTTAGGGAGATTTTTACTTTAATTGTTCATTTTTTCCCTTTCCATATCACAGTTTAATCATGTGCTCCATCCTTTTAAAGTGACTGGGTGGAATTTTAAGTGGCAGCATACTAAAAAAGTAATTCAGCTGTGGAGCTGCTATAATTCTGATGGTTTGGGTTCAACCCTACATGCAAGCATTAATTAGCTTCAGTTCATGAAGCAGGCTTTCAATGACTGAATTTCTAGACTGATATTGTCTTTTAGAATAGTTTTCATTCCTCATCTTAACAGTATGCTCCAATGCTTTGTGGCAGCTAGTTGAGTTGAACTTACTATATAAGGTATGAATGACATCCCCCCCCTCAAATTTATTTTATTAAAAGCAAATTTTGAAAATGCATAGATCCCTTTCTTCTGATGAGCCTTGAATCTTTGTATGCTACTTAACACCAATCAAAAGAAAAAGGATGAAGTCAGCATAATAAAATGCCTTCTGTTCTGTTCTTCCCATCACAACTGCAAGTGTTCATAAATGTTTTCTGATTAGTTCTGCAGAGGGTGAAGTGATCTAAATCCTTCCTTCCCTAGTATCGATATAATAGAAAATACTAGAGAATAGAATGAGAAGGAATGAATTTACTCTTGTAAATAGTATTATTGCAGACACAGATTTAATATACCTTTAAGTTGGGCAATAACCAAAAACATTAGTCTGGGTGACTATGGAGCCAATAAGTGAAGTGATGAAGAGTCACCATGAAGACTTCATGTCTGGTTATGTTAGAATTTGTTTTAAGCTGTTGATAGAGGATTTTCATAAGAAATAACTGGATGCCCCTTTGCAATCTTAGAAAATTTTTGAAGTACAGGCAAGGTGACAGAAATCAGAAAGCAAACAAATGTGGTGTTGCCTCGAAATGGTCGTAGAGACAATGAGTGCATCCCAGGAAGCTGAAGCAGAATGTTGCTTATTTACCTAGCTTTATTATTTTTATTGTATATTCTTGACAGGAATTGTTTAAAGAAGAGTTTTAATAATTGAAAATTTTCTGATCTGCCCTAACTGAAAATGAAATCTTGGCTTTCCTGACAGTACAATGCTGTGCTGTCTGGTATTTAGCTGGACCTTTTATGGGAGGCAACAAGCATTTTCCTGTGTTCTTTGCTCAGAGTAGGATCAGGCTTGAATCCAGCATCAAAATCTGTGTTCAGATATTTAATAATATTTCTTATTAATAACCACACACCTTGTTTCTTTTCTAATAAATATTTCTGTTTATTTGTTTTAGATCTATTTTAACACAGAAATCATTCATTGTCTGCCAGAGGATCTACTTTTCAAGCGCATGTGTTATATCACAGATAGAATTCTAGTAGTAAGCAAGTGTGAATCATACTGGTCTGAAAATCAAAGCACCTGCCTTTCAAACCATGCTGCTCAAATAACAATAGAACAGAAAATAATTCAAATCAGTTTTGTGTTCATTCAGAAACCTCACAGATATTTTTAAGGGTCATGTCAAATATATGTAATACAGTCTATAGGAGAGGGAGATTGCTGTAACCGTTCAAGCTATGGTCTTTGTCCTGAAAGCCTATTTAGTCCTTGTCCTGACATTCTTTTGAGAGCTTGAGGCAAACCACTTAGCATTTCTGTGATTCAGTTCCTCAACTAAAACTGGAAGTAATACATTTTCCACCTAGCAATGACATTGTGAGAAAACGTACATTCAAAGCATTTTGAACTCCACTTAGACTTTATTCATGGCTATCTATATGTATAGCAATACAACAATCAGCATGTAACAAAGCAATGGCTACTTTATTATAAACAAGTCAGACAGTTTAGAATGTTTTCTTTCCTTTGAAGTTCAGTGTTCAATATTTGCAATATATCATTCAGCACCGGTATTGACTAACATCCAAATTCTACTGTCCTCATTCTGGCAAAAACTCTGGTTAATTTTGTTGTCTGGACTCCAAATTTGATTCTGCAGAATGCTGAGCAGATACTGTTTCTTTTAGTTTTGCTAAAAGCATTTTCAGTTCAGCCCCTCCCAGCAGCAGACCATTTTTAAAGCATTTTCAGACTCCTTTATGAAAGCACAATGTTATAGAAGGATGATGGACTTGCTTAGATAGATGTTGGGTGGCCAGCATTTGTTATTATGCTTGATGTTTCTTACTATAGATACATCTTTGTAATGCCAAACACATAATAAGATAGTTGATGTACATTCCTGTCAGAGAAATTGTACTTGGGCATATTTGTATTACACAAAGTCCAGTTCAGTCAAATCTATCTGTTCTCCCCATGATTTGTATTTGAAGTAACTTCAGTGTTGACCAGTATCACAGCATACATTTGTTTGTTTAGTCCTCAAAGCTTTGATATTAAATTCAAAGTTGTCCAACTGTGCCTCTTAACTATCTTCCTTTTGCCAGTGTGGTAAGGAATCTAAAAAAGAGTGATCTTAAATGGCTAACTCTGCATTGGTATGCATTCTGCATAGCCCTCTGAATTTTCTTAGCAGCACAAAATCTCAGAAAATTACATGGATATTTTACTAATATTAATGAGAAAATAGTGGGCATTCTTAAATTTAAACATTTTTATCTAAATGTAATTGCATGGTAATGTATAATTAATGTGTGTGAAATGTTGCAGGTTGATTATGTGCCTGAGACCTTTTGAATTTGTCTTTCATTTTTTTAACCTTTGTGAATTCCTAGAAACATGAGAACAAATACACTGTGCTTGTTACAGTAAGAGGGAATTGTGTGTGTGATATCTAAAGCAGATAGGTATCTGCAAATTTCCTGTGTGCATCCACGCTGCAACTACTGTGTGTTAGCTTCGGCTTGGGCACACATCCTTATCTTTGCTCACAAAGCCCCATTTAGTTCAGGTTTTTGACAGTAATGATTTCTGTGAAGGTTTTTGCAGCCTGAGACAGCAGCAGGAGGAAAAATGTAGCTTTTGTGCAAAGAACCTGTCTCAAGCAAGGGCACAGGAGGTTCAGCATTTAAGGCAGTGATACTGGGGAATGGTCTGCAGTACCCTGAAGACCGGGAATTTTGTCTCAGAGGACAGGCTCTTATTTGCCCTCTTTCCTCCTTATTTGCATATATCCACAGAATAAAATGTTCAGATCTGCATATTCATCGTTTGGCCAAAATAAAAGAAGATAAAAGCTCTCTCCCCAAGTCCACTTTTTTTTTTTTTTTTTTTTTTTTTTTTTTTTTTTTTTTTTGCTTAATAAAAGCTGCAAGACCATTAGAAACTAGGCCTCTTATTAGAGTGTATAAGTGCAATCTTATCTGTGTACCTTAAGGCGAGCGTGATTGTAAGTTATCTTTCATATTCAGAATTACTGTACCAGAGAATTGGTCTCTAGACAAGTATCAAGACAGTCTGGTAGTGCAATAGCTGAATAATAGAGATCAGCCTTCAGGACCCAGCCTTGAGCCTGACATCAGTCCTCTGTGCATGAGCTTCAAAGGAAACCATATTTAGTCCTCTAGGATAGTAAAAAGATTGTTTGAAGTTAGTAAAGCACATGTGTAAGTATTGGCAGGCTCAGGGCTTTTATCCTCAATGAATACAAATGTCTTACCATGTTAGAAGTCATTATTGTTTAGAGATAATAGATGCAAATATTTGAAGCAGATAGCCTTTGAAAAAATATGCTGGTTTGAGTGGTTCGTTATACTATACAACTTTTGTTTCCTTCTGTGTATTCTGAAAGGATGCTAATATATCTTTTAACGAGTTTAAGCTTTTTTTGTCCTTTCTTGCTTTTAAAAAAAAGTGTGTTTCCATGTCAACTAGCACATTTGTTCCCATATATTAAGACCCATTGTGTAATTGAGATTTTTTTTCACTGCAAGATATGACTTGTTGAAGGACAAGTAGACTCCTGTTAAATAGACCTATCTGGTTAGAGTTTTAAAGTGCAAATCATCAGCCCTCATTTGAACATATTCAGTAACTTGTAAGTAGACTTAATTGAAAAATGTGGCTGCAGCTTTGATGAAATGAACACCCAGTTTTATTTTGCAGAAATGCAGAATTTCCCAGAAAATTAAGTGATGACACAGGAGGAGTCAGAGCTGCTGCTGCAGAATAGAGGATGTGACTGAGGTGGGAGAGCCTCAACTGAGCCAGGTTACAGCACTAGGAAGGATTAGAACAGCCAGTCCTTGGTAGGGTGTCCTCCACCTTGTTTGTGGTCACCAAGGTGACTTCATGCATGGTATGTGATTGCCTGAGAAGTGTTAGGAGATGCAATGAGGTATTGCACCTTCCAGCCCATCACCTGCTATGCTGCTTTGACCCTCAAAGGTTTGCATTCTTCCTTACTTGGTTGACTATGCATGTTTCATTTGAGCTTTTTGTATTTATAGAGTGAGCTGGGTGGAAGCATTGTCAGTTATTTCTTTTTCTTTTCTCTGTTGCTGAACAAATTCAGGTAATTTTCCATCAAGCAAAAAAAACCCACTGAAATTGTTAACCAGTTGAGATTATAAATCTACCATATAATTTAGTTTATTGCTTTTCTGAAGGCAACTAAGCTGCCTTTAAGGCAGTTCTTATAAAATCTCCTGCTAATCAGAAGCACTCAAACCTTTGAAAAGTTTGTCACTTTTTTGCAGTTAACAGTATTTCCACTAAGCCATTTGATTATACCTAAAAGCAGGAAAGAAGCAGGAGAGTCCTTGTAATAGTGTTGATATGGCACAGACATCCTATGATGGATTTTCTGTTAAGAGTGGCAGTTTCTCTTCAATATTTTAGTGTAAACTAAGGAACAAATTTACTAAAATAGTTTCTACTCCATACAGCTTAGGAGAAGGGGGAGAAGGGGGAAAGCCAGAACATATAAGCCCATGTATTTCAATTTACGATTCCTAGTGAATAAACTTAAATTATCATAACAAAACTTCAATCATTATAATAGCGGTCTTTTTATTGTAAGAGCCAAAGTAATTAATCTGTATATTTATGATCCTTGTCTGTGATTAGTTTTCTGTCACAGGATGTGGTGAGTCTGTGCTGTTATGACTATATTTTATTTAATAATATTTTCCTACACAGTGCTGAACACTTCCTGCTGAAGCAGCTGAATGGACAAATCCATGAAGATATCTTTCATTTTCCCTGACAGTGAATGATTTTTCCATATATAAACATAATAATAGAGTCGTTACATATGCACTCACATTATCATAGCTGCTGTGTGCTCAGTGTTATTCAAAACAAGGCAGGAAGCCAAATTTTCCTAGTTTCCATTTTGATTCAAATTGTATTTGTAATAAAGGGATTTTCATTCAACCTAAATGCAGTTTCATCCTCATCCAACAAACCTCCCCACTTTTTTTAAAATTATTATTATTTTTCCTTTATTCTAGGTCACTCAGTCTTGATGCAAGAGAAATTCTCCTCTGGTGGTGATAACAGCAGTGCTACTCAATGAACTATAACAAGGGCTCTAAATGCATCTCCTGTAGCATACCACAGTGATTTGCAAAAGTGGGAATAAATCAAAGCAGTGAAGAGATGCCATGTTGAGCCAGAAGCTAAATGTTACATCTTGTTGCATGAGGCTGGGGGGAGAACAGATCCTGTTTTTCTGGCAGCACAATATCTTTGTGCTTGTTACCTCCGATCCAACCCCATTAAGACAATCATTCAGAATCTGCAGGAAATTGTCACCTCTTTCTTTCATGCAATGGCAGCTGTTATTGGTGCCTACACACATTTCTCATTTCCTTCAAGATTTTCAACACACATAAAAAAAAAAAAAGCTTAATTTATATTAGAAAATGTGTCAGCTTACCCTGAGGCTCAGCATGGGCACCAGGGGAAAAAATAAAAGATAAATGCCTCTAGGTGAACTGGCAGAGGCTCTAATTCTCTCCTCACTCTACTGCTAACACAGTATGCTCTGCATTAATCATTTCACATAGGCAGGCATTTAAAAAAACTTCAACTATTTTAAAACAAAGATGCGTTGCCCTAAACTTAACAATAATAATACAACTGTATATTGTGGAACAATTTCAGTTCACACACACCATATCCCCTAGTAGAAGACATATAAAACAAATTATCTGTCATAATTTTCATTGTTCTGTTTCTTTTGTCTATGCAGTTATGTCCCCTCTAGTGGGCATTTTTTGCCTGTGGGTAAGGATACATATGTAATGTTGTCATCTGTTTGTCATTCAAATGCTGACATACACAGGATGTTTCCTATCTCCCATTTTTATCATGTGGCTGGATAAATGCATTATGTGGTCCTGGTGAACTGTTACACCTCAGTCCAACTCAAATATAGAGTGGTTTTACTCTCTGTGCTGAGATAGAGGGAAATATTTTTTCTCCCTTTTGTATCTTATGGAATGTTATGTGATGGGAAGGGAGTGGACAACAATCAAATGAGGAGGTGGTGGACTGGAGCAACAAATAAAGTATACAGGACGATGTGAACAGGAGAGATGCCACAACCAAAAAAAAACAGGGCAGAAGGGGTCTACTCCTAGGTATCCGCACAAACTAGAAAGTGTCTACGGAAAAGCAGGGTGAGGAAAGATCTAACACCTCTTTTTGAAAACTCACATGACTGGATGCCTTTCTAAAGTGCATGTACACTAATACACGTGGCATGGAGAGGACACAGGAGGAATTCAATGCCTAGAAGTTTCCCATGCAGTGTGGTCCTGTGAGAGGACCTGAGAGAAGAGGGGTCCAGGGGAACTGGAGGATTTTCAAGAATCACCTTCTGCAGGTTCAAATATGATCCCTCTTGCTGTGGACTAAGCCAAAGGTGGTGGGAGATCCATATGGTTGAACAATTCCCTCCTGACAGAACTGAGGCACAAAGGGAGGCATACAAGAGGTGGAAGCAAGGGAAGATGATGCAGGGAATATAGAGACAATGAGTGGGCAGGGATGGGGTCAGCAAAGCCCATTGGGAGTTAAATCTGGTGAGGGAAGAGGAGTTGCTGTGCATGCATCAGTAGCAAAAGGAAGGCCAGGAAAATGTTGCTTTGCTGCTGATTGGGGTGGGGAACTTGGCAACCAAGGCCATGGAAAAAGATAGAGGTACTCAATTCCTGTTTTGCTTCAGTTCTTACAGATAAGGTTGACATTCAGAGATCCCTGGCCTCTCAGGCAAATGGGAAGATCTGAAAAAATTCATGCTTATCCTCAGTAAAGGAGAAACAGGATAGGGATATTTTAAGCAAGTCCATGGAAGCTGATGGCATGCATCCACAAGTGCTGAGGGAACCTGCCATTCTTTATTTTTGAATAGTCATGCTGATGGGAGAAGGTTCCTGAGGAATGGAAGAATGCTGATGTCACTCTTCTCTTCACAGAATCAACTCTGAGCAAGAGGTTTGGAGTAGAAGCCAGGGGTGCCTTCCCACTCAGTCATTCTGTCATGAAGCTTTTTCCCACAGTTTCAGCTGCATGTCTCATGAGATCCATTTGCTGAGTGGAAAATATTTCCGTAGTTCCCTTAGCCTATTAAGCCTAAGTACATATTAGTCCATGGGATACACAGACACCATTCCCATGGAAATGACAGGTTTAAATGGTGCATAGCTTGGTAGGGCAATACAAATGTGCTCCTTTGTAATTTGACAGGGTGTATAGAAATACTGTTGCTGTGGTACAAAATGTAATGTGGATATGGATGTGTGTGCAGTGGGAGTGTAAAATCAGAAAACCAGGAAGGAAATGCTTTCAATGGGCATGATTTAAACTGCAGGGATGTACTGCCTGCAATCTACACAACAGCAAAGTACAGCTCTGAGTATCCATTTTACTCATGCCTTTTTCTTCAAAGGTTATGGTTTGTGTGTGTTTTCACACAGGTGTAGAGGGATTCACAGGATCATTAAGTAAGCAAGGATAAGGCTAAGGAAGGGGTCCAAATCTTTAGCTGCCATAGATGGCATTTTTCTACTGAAGTCAATACACCTATTTCAATTTGCAACTCTTAATATCCGGCCTGGATGCTGCAGAATGAGTAGAGGATAGGAGAAGATGGGAAAAAAAATACACAGTCTGGTAATATCTATTATACAGCTAAGAAGTACAGCCTAGAAACTTTCTTTGTTATAGTGAAACTGAACTCCTCTTGGATCAGCTGACGAATATGAGTTGCATGTCTTCTGCAGGATCTTAGAGAGAGCCTTGGGTCCACAGAAGAACACACCAATGCTGTTGCTGGAATTACAATAACACCAACAACAAACGTGAGAGTAGCAGGGGAAATGGATACAACTGTGCTTTTTGGCTGCCTTCAGCTTTGCATCTTTTCAAATGGCTTCTTGAGAAATACATTTGAAAAATCTTGCGTTACTGTATACTTTGTGTTATGTACTGTATAATTAGTGTTGCTACGTTAGAGTATAATAATTTTAATACTTTCATGTTTATTATGTCTCATTACATTATTTATTAGATTGCTGTATTAGAGGTCACAAAATGTTTTAAATGGTAACTGTTTGGTTTTGATCTTCACAGCTTTTTCAGAGAGGCAAACATACTGCTTGCACTGAAAATTTTAAGTGCTTTTTCTCCAGCTGAGTTAATTTTTTCCTAAAAAATTATACAAAATGCTCAGTTACTTCTGAGTTTTCTTCCCCTGTCTGTCCCCCCACCCCAGCCCCCATGCCACCTAATCTAACACTTTTCTGCCCACAGACAATTTTTAAATTGATGATTTAATAACAACATTTGTAAATAGGTACTTCTTATAAAATAAGGACGTGACAAATGTAACAAACAATTGCATTCATACGTGCACGAGCACGTAGGAAGCTGGTAACCTGGCAGCCTGCTAGAAACTGCCCAAAGGGTTTGCCTATAAGCACACTACACATATTGCTTTAAAACATGTATGCAGACACAGATTCACAAATGTGCTGTGCTGCTGGGGAAAGATCAATCTGCAGAAATGCAGAGGAAGTGACAAGTGATAGAATGAGTTTAAAAAGGTTTGTTCCTGCAAAGGAGGGGCTGTGGATATGATTCTGGAGCCCAAGCTGTAGCCCCCAGAAGTCACGCCCAAATTGTTCTGCTGCTCAATTGCACCAGGTTTAACCTGAAGTGGTGCATTCCTGCTAATCTGCTAAAAGACGCTGCTGCAGCCAGGGGGAACTATGTCAACCTAGGCACAGGGACTCAAAATTTATTCAGATCCTAAAAGCTGATTGTTTCATCACACAGTAGAAACTCTTCTGTTTGACTCTTGAATCTTTTGTAACTCAGAGCAAGGAAAATCAGGGTATTCTTTTCTCATAAGGAATCCTTATTTCATGCAAGGTTTTCTTTAAAAGGTTCAACATTGACCGTAAACATGGACATATAGGCTCACAAAAAAAATTTGAGATTTTCCTGTCAGTTTAGGACTGGCTTTCTATGGAACTACCTCAAGATCCAGTAGGGAAAGCTAATGCCCATATCCCCCTGAGCAGCAGAAAAACATTTTTATCTCATCTGTACTTACAGCTGCAGAAGTAACTAATGTTAAAAAGTAATGTTTCAACTATAACTTTAAAAGCTCTGTTTATATAGTAGAATCCCTATGAAAGGTCTTTCAAAAGTCATATTTTCTATTCTTGGCCTTTTTATGCTTTTAATCTTTCATATTTCCTGATTGTATTTATTTTGACCTCCATCAACTGAATTCTCTATTACTGTTATTTTTGCAATTTTATGGTATTCTTGTAGCTTACTGTATTCTCTTTGATCTCCTCCCTTTCAGCTTTTTCTTGGGTCTTTTTCATCTTTTAAAAGAAGTTTTCTGCTTTTTCTTTTTGTATCTCTGTCTTCCAAGTGCACGCCTTTATTTTACATTAGCAGGTAAATGTTTGGAAATCACAAAGTCACAAAGATTCTGGAATTTTCTACTGCTGAACACAAAATATTTCAAATTCTTGCTTCAAAGGCGTTCAGGAACAAAGAAGCTTTTCTCAGACCACTAGCAAATCCACCAAGTTCAAATGAACTGTCTTTGCCAGCAGAGATGAACTAATAACAGAACAGCATAGTCTTGCAAGAGCGGCCAAATATGTTAGGGGAACGAACATATCCTTGACATCATAAGAAAAAAAATCACAGTTTATCTCTTTAATAACCATCTTCAAGGGAAATTAATGCTACTTTGTCCTTTGTGCAGAACAGTAATTGGATTGTGTGTTTCAATTATATCTGGACAAAGGCCAGGATATTGAAATACTTCTAAATATTAGATTTTCTTGTCCAAAAATTAGATTTTATTGGCATTCTCTTTCCGAGATTTCTTCATTAAAATCTTCATTAAGCATAAATCTTCTTTCCACACAGCAAAAAAGAAGAAATTGTTTTAAAAGGGTCATTTAGAAAGGTTTGCTCTCCCCTCCTCCCACTGTTTATGCTGAGAGAAGAGTTATCTAACAAGGTTAGAAACCAGCCTGCCTTACCTAGGATGGTTTTCAGCTAGTTTCTTGAACTCATTGTCCCAGTTTGGCCTTCCATACCAGGTTTTCTGTCTCAAACCAGTAATTACATCCATCTTGTCATCACAATGTAGGGCTATGTGAGTAGCCTAGAGGCAAATTTACAAGATAATAATATTAGAGTAAAAAAACTGTATTCCAAGTGAGAGGCAACAGCAATGATGCTGGGAAAGATGGAATGACGGACAGGACACTCTGCAATTATCAAATGAGGAGAGGAGAGGGAGAGGGAGAGGGAGAGGGAGAGGGAGAGGGAGAGGGAGAGGGAGAGGGAGAGGGAGAGATGAGTATTTGAAAGTTCACAATATTACTAGAATTGTGAAAAGCCTTTCCAAAACCCCTAAGAGCCAAGTCCAGAGCATTCTGGTGCTGATGGAAAACCCAGTGGATATACCAGCTCAGCAGGGGTAAAAACAGGGGTCCAGTGGAGGACGATAAAGATGATGAGGGGTCTGGAGCACCTCTCTTATGAGAAGAACTGGGCCTGTTTAGTCAGGAGAAGACTGAGAGGGGATCTCATTAATTCATGTAAATCTTTCAAAGACAGCTGTCAGGAGGATGGTGCCAGACTATCTTCAGTGGTGTCCAGTGGCAGGATGAGGCTCAATGGCCATAAACTCAAACACAAGAAGTTTCATCTCAACATGACGAAGAACTTCTTTATCCTGAGGGCAGCAGAGCACTGTAAAAGGCTGCCTAGGGAGGTTGTGGAGTCTCTTTCTGGAGACATTCAAAGCCCAGCTAGGCAAGTCCCTGTGTAACTTGCTCTAGGTGACCCTGCCTTGGCAGGGGAGGTTGGACTGGAGGCTCCATCCCTAACAATTCTGTGGCTCTGTGTACAACCCTCAATGTTTTGAATTTTCTCCTCAGGGAGAGGTAGGTACAGAAAGCGGATCACCTCAGGTGAAGCACTGAACCAAGTGAGTTTCTCAGCTCCCAAGTGTCAGAAAAAAATCCTTATTTTCATGGGCATTTACTGTCCTTCACCTTCTATACTGCTGTGCTGTCTGGGTACTTCCCAGGTGCATTTAAAAACCAAAAACCACTGTCACTCCTAACTGTACTGCTCTTGTGTAGGAGTAATAGGCTTGTTTCCACTACAGACTATCATCATTGCTGCCACTATCAAGAAATTAACAGAGGAAAGTAAGTTAATAATGGAGTTTGCATTTAGTCCAGGCCCTAGCATGGACTAAGTTTCATAATCATCTTTTGCAGAAGTGGTTGCTGAAATTTAGATCCATTTTGTAGGAATACTATATATTTCTTCTTCTAATGATCTTCCATGTTCCTTACCAACACAATTATTCTTGTCAAGCAAAGTTGTTACAAGAGATTGTGTTTCTAAAAGCTTCTTCTTATTAGTTTGAGCCACTGTCATGAAGGATTTGGAATAGTCTAAGAAAGACCTTAAAGTGTTTGGTAAGAGGGGGAGGTAGAAAACTGCAGAATTTTTGAATTGTTTGCAGCAAAATTGTCCCATTGATAAGATGGGGTGTTCTCATTAAGTGGAAGTTTCCCAGGATTTTTGATATTAGCCTTTGCAATAGCTCAGAGTGCTAAGGTTGCCTAGGAGTCCCAGGGGTATTGCAGGGACTTGTCCGAGCAGAGGCAGACCTTGTCAAGCCTCATCTGCTTGACCATCTGCTGCCAACATGGAATCTGCAAAGAGCTCAAAGCATTGAACAAACATGCCTGAGGAGTAGACACGTGTCAGAAAAGGAGGGTGTACTAGAAGGTTTAAAATGCCCTTCTTCCTCCTTGATTTCAACTTCACTTGACCACTGGTCACCTATATGGTGAGACAGGGAGAGAACCCTGAGAATGTTGTTTTGTTTTTTTGCCAGGGGAGAACTAACATATCATTCAAATATTACTGGTGCAGAAGCTCAAATTTTGAGGAGTGATGAACAGGAATTTACTAAAAATAAAGTCCTATAAGATTAGGGAGCTTTGTGTGTATCTGAAGAAGATGATGTTACTGAGCATAGTGCCCAGGACAGAGTGGGAGAAATAGCCACTGAAGAACCTTCCTCTGACAGGAACTGAGAGAGATCGTGGGGTTGAAGAGAGGAAGAAGTCCCTTCGGAAAAGTGCAGGGCACACAAGTGAAGACAGACAGACACCCACTATTGTCAAGAACCATTGTCACCCTACCTGACTTCTGGCCTGATATTTGCCCAAGAGGGAAGTGAGGTGATAGTTGAAAGATGAGGGCAGCTTTGTGGTTTTTAGGTTCCCCAATAGCTTCTTTAAGAGCAGGTTTTAGGTAACACCCTATGATATTGCTAATGCAGAGCAGTAGTTTCTATAACTGCCATATACTTCACAATGGGAGTGGATTTTTCTGAATACAGCTTTATGCACATACCTCATTACTTGACAGAAACTCTAAGGAAAGCAAAAAGAAACAATGGGGGTTTTGTATCAGCAGAGGCAGAAAAGGAAAAGCCCTATGAAATCTGTATTTTTTTCATCTCTACTAGGCAGTCCTTCATTCAACAGAGACAGCAGGAAATAAAACAGTAGAGCAAAGACTTCCCTGTTAGAGTTTTTCTGGCAGGTGCCTGACTTATCACTGCATGATCTGAGTGATCCATTAAAAAGGGAAGAGAGAGAGAGAGAAAAAGAAAATCAACACTTTTGTGTTTAGCTAAAGACTAAAGAGGTTGAATAATATTGACCCAGTCTAAGAATTAAGTGCCTGAGGTGGTATGATCCAATGAAATTATGAGATGGCAAATTTAAAGTCAATCAGAGAAAATGTCTTTTCAAACAACATGAATTAGACCATGGAGTTGGTTGCCAAAATTTTCAAAGTGTAGTACTTTACAAAAATGCACTGGATACATGTATATGTATATGTATATGTATTTATGCATATATATATATAGGGATTACTACAACAGAAGTTGTATTAAATAATAAGAGTAAATGAAACCTACACTTTTTAGACAGTTGTCAATATTTCAGCACAAAAATGACAGAATCTAATGAAAGACTGTTCCTAAGACATAGACAAAATATCCCTTGATGAGCTCCTGAAAGCTCTCTGCGCTTTTCTGTGAGACTCCTGGTAACCATCTTTACCCAAGACAAGATGCAGGATTGGAAGAATCCCTGGCTTGATTTCTCCATTCCTGTTTTCCTAAATGTGAGATGTAAACAGACGTCTTAGGATCTTCATATTTACAGTTATTTTTCTCTCTGCTTCATCCATCATTTATTCAGCTGTTCTTGTTCCATATGTTACCATACTGGAAAAGCAAGGTACATTAACTCTGACTTGTAACAGTTTCATTATTACCTGACTTTCATCCCAGCCAGTAAGAAATATGTGATAGCTTAGAAAATCATTTTTCCATTTTTCAGCCATTTTTGTTTCCAAATGGAAAAGAAGATCAGCAAACCACTCAAATGCTGATGGGTCTCGACAAATCCAGTAAAAATAAACCTGTCAAATAAAGTAAAGAGATTAAACAAGAAGCAAACTTTCAACAAAACTTCCTAATTACTTGCTCAGCTCATTAACCATATAGTGTGTGGATCTTCACCACAGTAAATTTATAGTAAACATAATTGAACATCATTTTGACATTTTAAAATTTTGATTGTCATCTTAAACAATGAGTGAATTAATGAATATTAATGTGCTAGTTTAAATAGGCAATGGGCAAGCTTCCCATAAAGCCCTGCCAGTGCATCTCTGCTTTGACATGTAATACCTAGCCCTTCATTTCTTGCAAATAATTTGATGATTATTTGAAATTTTGGATTTATTTAGTTTTAGTTTTATTCAGCATTGAAGCAAGGAATTCCTTGTTTCTCAAGACCTTATGCCATAGGCTAACTCTTGATGTTGCCAAAAGGTATTTGAGTTTTCAAGTCATATGCCCTGTATAACACAGGTGAGAAATAGTCCCTATTCCTTTTTTAAAAATGTATTTCATGTTTAATTTGGAGCATCTAGTTCCTAGGGAAACCTGAAACTGAATTTATAGTTGCCAAAGGGGTAAAATGAACTACTATTCCATGATTTGTTTTCTATTGTTTGAAACTCTCCTTCTATCAAAAACTGACACAATTTATCTCATCTAGATTTTACTAGTTTCACTTTTCATCTTTTTTGTTTATTATCTGTTGGGTTGGAGAGCCTGCTATCAAAGTTTTGTTCTACAAGTAGAAATTAGAGATCAAGTCATCCTACAATTGTGTCTATAGCAAACTAAATGTTTCTGCCGCTGAGAGGCATCCTTCAATCATTGCTATGACTTATTTTTCCTACTCTATTGCAGTAAATCAAAAACATAGCAGAGTTTGCTGTTTTTTGATTTTTTTTTAAAGAAAGAAGCTAATTTATTAATATCTTGGCATAAGGTAATGCTTGCATAGGAAAAAAACCCTTTCAAATAAGACTGTTAGTCATTGTCCATATGATGATGAGTTTCTATTTCAAGAGTCCTTCCTCTGGCATCTTCAGCTGGAACAGTAGGAGCCCACAAGAACCTTTTTCTGCCCAGTTTTTATAGCCAGCTGGCCCAGGGATCATTGTGACCACTCCTGCAAGTGCATGATCTATTGTGATCAGTTGTCTTAACTGCGTATAAAGCACCTTCTAACTAATTAGCTATTTCTAGAAGGCTGTCCTATATGACCACTTCTGCAGGATTGGTTTCTGATGACCATGTGCAAATGTCTTGTCTGTGTACAAGTTAATAAAATTTGCAGTAGGAACTGCCTCAGCGCTGATGAAATTCCCTTGTCAGGATCTTATCAGTGCACTGAAACTCAGTCACTCTTAGATCCATCAGGAATGACCTTAGGGAGTCTTCAGCACCATCATGATTTCCCAGTTGGAAATCTCCTCTCACAATGTGTGCTGTGTGGAGGACTGGGACCAGTCCATCCCCTGGTTTCAGCTCAGTGCCTTGTATGAAGCCATTACAGATATGGAGACAACTCAGCTGTGACTTCCTGTCCTACCCAGAGGATGAATGCCTGAAACTCCCAGGCTGTCTGTCCAGGCACTGCCCTGATGGCAGTCTGAAGCACAGTTACAAGATAAGTGTGATTGCAATTCTTATTACTCAGATTCTGCAGCTCTTGCCGCACACTCTAGCGTTATTTTGACCAGATGGTGCCAAACCTCAAACGGGCCTCTGCAGGCTGGGTATTTTCAAAATTTATCCAAAGAAGAAATTCACAAACATGGAGGAAGTCTAAAACTACGCCGTTTCAGATGTGAAAGGAACAGCAGGAAGGACAATGTATAAGTTTATAAAACCTGAATGATTGGAACTTATTTTATTATGACTGTGATTTTCATTTTGTTGAAAAATCCTTTAGCTTTCTCCAACTCATCTCCTTCTCTTCTCACCAGCCCCTCTGTCTTTTATTGTACTGCAATATCAAAGGTGATCTGGAAGGCATGTTTCCAAGGCAATCATTAACTCTTTTCCACAGAATCAATGGGGTAAAAATGCGTATTGGACACTTCTGAAATGAAAAACCAGAGAAAGAAACCAGAAAGCTATAAAGAGATTTCCCAAAGATTTAATATATTCGGTTGTCAGACTTCTGGTAAGGTGGTGGGAGAAAAATGTGGTAATACCATGCTTCAGTGGAGATTTGGTGAAAGACACTAACAGTAATTTGAGATGTTTCCTAGATCTGAGTGTACTGTAAGAGACCATCTGTGGTTTATGTAAGAAATATAAATGATGTATGATCCCAGAAACAGAGATAAGGCATTCAGGGTTAAGTAGGGTATTTTTACAGCCCAGAAATAAGACTGTCTGTGGAACTTTAGTACTAACCATCTTGGCTGTTTGCTTTTTCCCCTTCTGTTTCAATATTTTGCCTTAAATATGACCTCATTGCTTTATGGAGGGGGGGTTGCTGCTGATTTACCCTGGCATAGGTTATGAGGAAAAAGCAAGGCCACTGATGTTCTAGAATTTCAAATTTGTGGCCAACAACAGCATTATTTTAAATTACCAAAACTAGGTAAACTTTATAGCCTTAACCTGTATGTAGCTTTTTTGTGTCTGAGTCCTAAAGTTGTTCTATATACTCAGCACCTCGAAAATCAGCCCACTGAGTGCTGTCAGTCTGTATCACACCATAGCTGTTGATTTGTAGTGAGAAATTTCTTCCCCCAGACTCTACTTGATCATCTTATTTCTCAAGTTTTTTCAGCAGTGCATTTGATGGAAATGTATATTTAGTACACGTGTGTGGAGAGGAGGTATGTGTTTCTAAATGAGAAAAGAAATGTTCATGGGGTAGCAACTGGGAGCATGTGGGCAGGACTGGGAGATAAGCGCATTCAGCGAAGGAGGAAGGCAAGCTAGCCAATGAGTTGAGACAATACAGTCTTCAAACTGGGGAGCTGGTTTCCAGAACAGCAGACTATGCCTCTTGAAGGAATGCTTTTAGCTGTTTGCAGGCCTGGCTGTCACAGGAACAGCCAGTCCCACTGGTTGGAACAAGCCACCTCTGGCACACTCCTCTAAGGAGAGAATGCAACTTTCTGAAGCTGCAAAAATTCCTTAAGCTCATCCCACGACACCCATTGTGTTGCCTCTGATTTTCACATTAAGTGGTGGCAGGCATTTGGTGATGCAGAAATACTGTTATTGTTAGAAGAAGTATTTTTGGCTGTGATTATAATCTTAGAAAGAAAAGAGATAGTGAAGAAGCATGGCCTATGGGTAAAAGGAATTAGTTTCCCTTAGATCAAAGAGGACTTATAGTCTAATATGCTAAAATAAATGGTGTTTACAAAGAAGTCTTCCTTTCTTTACACTGACTGCCCATAGCATAGCACAACATATTACATATATAATTAAAATACAATAAATGCACCAAAAAATTAATCCTTATTAAAACAGTAGAATAAAGTAGCTCCAGTGCATTTATATAATTAAATATTATTCTGAATCCTGTTTTTTTCTTGTAAGCCTCATGCTATTAACTGACTCCAATTTAGGACCCTTAAAAATCTGGTTTAGATTTATGTTTCATTAGTCTCCACCCACCCTACTGCCATCAATTGCATTTATCAGCTTGATGGCTTGCCCAAGTAAACTGTCTTAAATTTTCCAAGTGCTCTTTTTGCAAATTGAGTTAGATGCAGTATTGCTATTAATCAGATCAAAGCAGGGGTTTGAATAGTTGCTTATTTCTGCAATGCTCTTGCAATTCATGGATATTTATCCTTCAGTTTTCCACATCCTGTATTTTGTACAATGGACAAGAGCAAGAGCTGTGTTACCTCTTTGCTCTAAGGTGAAAGAACATTCTTTGTAAATCAGCTTCCATCATGAGGATAGTCATTAGTAATTATCTGTTGGCGAGCATTCATCTGTTTCTCCCTGCTCCCTGAGGGCAGAGTTGGAGCTGCAGCTCTGGGCAAAGCCAGCTTTTCACTTAAGGAGTGTCAGAGAAGGACACCCCTCTTCCCTGTCCCTTGCTGCTCTCTCCTAGGCATGAATACCACTGCAAAAACCTCCTGCACCTGCAGGTGGGCACCTCCCTGCAAGACTCCAGTCCTTCATGCTCTTGGGTATACTGCATTACCTGTGGGCTGCAGCATACAAAAACAAACAAACAAACAAAACAACAACAAAAGAAATCTCAGAGGTCATGCAGGAGGGGGCGTTTGGCAGCCTACAGGAGGCACTGACTTAGGGTGGCAGCAAACGGCCTTTCCCATAAATGCATAACAAGGTTCAAAATCATATTCCTAAATTTGAGGCAAAAAGCTTAAACTGTTATCAAAAAAGATCAGAAAGGTGGTTACATTTGACAGAAGAAGGAGCCTAGGTTTTTAGGCCTTCGAGACAAGATTTTTGTGCAGGACTGGAGACTGGGGCAGATATTTACCTCAGGTGTGGAAGTCGGTCCCAAAGCAAATGGAAGAGGCTGATTGTGTTTTCCTCTCAGTAGGTAGCTGAACTGCCACAACATGCTATGGTTGTTTAAGGTATACATGGATTCAAAAAACAATTAGACTACTTCATGGAAGAAAAAGCCACAAAGGGATATTAAAGACAGAAGTACAGCTCTTGTATCAAGGAGTTACTGAGCTACAAGTCACTCAATGGTGAGGAAGTGTCCTGTAAAACCAATCACCATCTGATTTTTCTGGTGTCTATACTTTTCCCTAGGTGTTCATGAAGAGCCACCATTGGAGACAGGACATGGGGCTAGATGGATATTTGGTGTTACTAAATAGGATCTTTCTTATGTCTTTTGTAGGGAAGAGAAAGTGGATGTTTGGTAACACTAGAATCTGGTGGATCAGTACAATTTTATCAATTTCAGTAGCAATTGATCTGAAAAATGAGACCACTAGTGTGAAAAAAATAAATTGTATTATGCATAACTAGAGCCAGTAGAAACTTTCCAGCCATGCCTGGTAGTACATACAAAAAATTATGGGGAAATGAGGGCTCTAAGGCTATTTAATTGTGAAGAATCAATTAGATAAATGTATACTCCTTTTGATTTGTTGGTTTTTTTAAATTATACAGCTGCAGACATTATGGAAACTATGAGTATTTATATCTCAACCATATGTGGGCAACACTAAGAAATATTAGTTCAATAACCGTAATGATAGCTGTACTCAAATCAAAACGAAGTTGTTAAAAAAAAGAAAAACCTCTTATTTATTTCCTTAATAGACATTTCTATGGTACTCATCATGGCAAAAAGAGAGTGCTGAATACTTTGAGGAAGATTAAATTAGTTGTAATTATACTACAAGTGGAAGCTTTTAACCAATGGAAAAAAAAAAAAATTGGAGCTACCCTGAGATTAATCGCTCTCACTGCTAAATTTTTTTAAGTAATGCTGTGAACTTCCCCATGACCTTTCATCCACACTTTCAAAATATTTTACAAGCACTGATGAAATTTAGCCTCATAACACCTGTGAAAAATAAACATTGCTATTCCCACTGCACCAGTAATGAAGCCAAGATATAAAGAAAAGTAGAAATCCTGATAATTTTGTATTTCACAAGAATTCAGAAAAACCAAACTCTATAGTAGAAAACCATGGCAGAATGCATGATGCATTTATTTTTGCAGGCACATTTAGCCAAAATTCTCCCTAATTCTCCCTATGAATGAACACCTTTAAGTATTCTATTGATGCATTGTTAAATTCTGTTCTTTTCCCCTTAAGATAACAGCAATGACAATAATAACAACAACACTTTTACTTGTATACAGGTAGAATATACATAATCTACATATATAAAGTTTGTATGCATGTGTGTAGCTCTTCTTCCAGTGAAAAAGATCATCCTGGTATAATCATAGTGTTTGCAAATACACTTCTTTTCCCAAATAGCATATATTTCCATTTTTATTTCCCTCCCTTCTCAGTGCTTTCTCTGCCTCAAAGATCCCCCCTGGCAATTTGAACCTGTCCTCAACTCCTCAGTTACTAAAATCCCAGATGCTTTTTCAGTGGCAGCTCATCATTAAGATGCCAGTTTTAACACTCTTTCATTTAAAAAGATCAGCCCCTTGGTCCTGCAATCGGCTCCAAATGTATTGACCCTTTCAGAGATCTGTCTCTTCCAATGCAATTTCAATGTTTGTCCTTAAATGTGAAATGTTGAAAGTTCCTGATTCAGCTTTTAAACTGGAAAATGGCCTAAAAGTTGTAAGGTCCACAAGCTACCACTTGCCATTATAGATATGGAAGAGAATGTCTAATGCTGATTTTTTTCTATGCTACCTTCTTGCCCTCGCCTCACTTCACCTTTTATCTCTTCTTCACCTATAGTCCCCAGTGCTGCCTCACATGCCATTAGCAGAAGGTATGTAACAGGTTAGAAAATTAAGAGTGTGTTAATTAATTTGGTGCCATCTTTACCTTATAGATCTGAACATATTTTTTTCAACAAAATAATTAAAGTGGTGCGAGGGAGTAATATGCATTTTGATATATGCATCTCATCCAGAGCTTAAATGCCTTTTATATTCCTTCTGTGCTGGTTAATATCCCAACTTTGCAATGTGAGAAAAGCAGCAAATGGTTGCTGAATGCAGCCTTCTGGACCAGGACATGCTGCTGAAGGACCCTCGTGAAACTTGCACCTGGGCAAAGAGCAAGTGCTGCCCTTCCCTTCTGATTGAGATGACATTGCAGGATTTATTTTTCATAAGAAAGAGGCGAAGTTTCTCTTGTAGAAACTGTCTAGCTGCAAAAAACATTCCACAGTTATCTCCAGTTGCTATTGAAAATCTGATCCTTCAAATTTTACTGAAAACATTGCAGCTTGGGCTACCTCCTTTCTTCGAGAATGACACTGAGTTCGGGGGACTTCACCCCACAGCAGTTCCTAAGAAAACTGGAAAGGGAGTGCCTGCATCTCAGAGCAAGTCAAAGCACTCAAGTGAGACTCTGGCTTTGAATTGCCTCTCTCCCCTGGCTAAGTAGGCTCACTTGTGGAACTTTTTAATGAAGCAATAAACTTTTCCACCTACCTTCTGCAGTGCCAGTACTGTGTTAAGGTTGCAGCATTTGTACCAAATGGATTTTAAAATAGAGGCAAATGGTGTGACTCCAATTCCTGCTGCAATGCACACACTGACTCGGTAGTGGAAGATGTCTGTGGTTGCAGATCCATATGGTCCATCCACAGCCAGTCTACAGCAAAAAAACATTCAGGCAGGAGTCAACAACACATAAAGTGACAGAAAGGTTAACATTTGTTGGGCTACACATTGTCAGAACTGAATTTCTGTTTAAATAAAAGAGAAAATACATGTCTAAGGCAGCCCATAAATTGCTCATACAAAGACATTTAATTTTCAGTGAGTGCCATTTAATCGCAAAGCAACTGTCTTCTCTGAAATGAGAGAACAAGAGCACCCATGTGGATTTGGGGCCTGGCCATCTATTTAAGCATGCAATTGCAATTTTCTGGCTTTCTTAAATGTGATTAGTCATATAATTGCATGTCCAAATTTAGCTGTGGAATTTGCATATTTAATTATGAATTACTGAAAAGCATCCTGTTTTAGAGCTTTATTTGTTATATTGTACATATCAAAGTAAAGAGGAACAGATTATATTAATCATTTTTAGAAGTTCTGTATTTGAGTTAAAGTAATAAAGGAGAAGGCAAGAAAAAGGTCATCATATGCAAGAGAACTACTGTTTTCTCAGCTCTTTCTGAAAAAGCAGTATTTCAGGAATACATTTTTGGCATAATACTGTACTTAGTATCTGATGTAAAGGCAAAAATGTGTAAGGAGACATGCTTGTTGATATTACTGCCTCCTGTAATCAATGTTGCTGATGCCAAGAAATTAATTTTGGTCAAAATTAGAGATGAGAAAGATTGTTGAATAATCAGATTCATTCCTTTAGCTACATGAAATGTAAATACACACAGTACTTTGGAGTGTTCTTTCCAGCCCTGTCTTCATACAACATACAGGCTTGGAAGATGGTTTCACCAACACCCAGTCCTTAGGAAAAAAATGGTTTTTTCTTACTTTTAGATTTTCTGTTGTTTTGTGCTCTTTACTGCATGAATCATCCTTAAAATATATCCTTAAATAGTACAAACAAATAGGCACACATAATTAAAATTAAGTGTTTTAACAGGAAGAGAAAGGGGGATCCCCAAGCAATGCTACGCACAAATATAGGGACACAATGTATCTCAAACCTTGTTGTTACTTTTTTAAAAGTCCTAACAAACATTCACCATTTTATTTCAATATTCAAAATGCAAGTGCAGTAGCAAACAAAACAGCTTCTCTGGCATAATTGCTAGAAATCTGACCCTAGACATAAAGAATTGTTTTGTTTTTTTTTTTTTTTAATATGTACAATTATTTAGATTATTGCCCAATCCAGTATTTTTTGAGCACTCAAAAATTCCTGCAAAATATGGTTAATTTATGGTATATAACTATAGTGCCTAAGAACAGCTTTCAGATAAGCCTTCTATGTAGTTCAATGTGAGGCTGGAAGCAATTCTCATTGTTGTCAGCAGATTGGGGAAAAATTGATCTGGAAAAAATTTCAAGGATTCTCTAGTCTGTTGCTGTGCTATAAGACAGGTTCAATTATTTCTGAATCATCCCTTGAAGAGATTTGTCTTGTCAGTCTGCTCCTAAATCCTCAGGTGACAGAGATCCCATCATTGCTTTGAATGCTTTACTCAGCCACTGCTTTACAGCTGAGCCAAACACAAAGCCTCAGAGAAGCAGGGAGGAGAAAGAGGAGAAGGAAAACTGAGCTATGCAACTCATTAATTTGATCTAGACAGAGTGGACAAAGGTAGGACGATAGTAAACAAAGAGCCAAAAAATATTACAACGTGTTTGCCAAAGAGATGCAGAAAACAGGGCTATGGACTTTCTTACTGTGGTTTGGATTGTCCATATTCTTCCTATCCATTTCCTTAGAAAAGAAATTAGATTCATGGGGAAGGCAGGAGAAATATTTAGTTTTGAAAGGTATTATTAACAGATTCTGTGATTATTTTTAGAATTTAAGCATTTGCTGATCAGCTTGATGATTGTCTAGTACTCCTGACTGTGAAAGCAGTTAGATTTTGGGGCAGTGTATTAAACCAGCAATTAAGTCAGCCAAAATCCTGAAGAGACATAACATGGAACTTAATTATTTTCACACTAATAGACTATTCTATGATTTCAGCTCCCAAATTTTTCAGAAGTCACAATTGTCTTTGCTACCTATATATAGGTATGAACATTTACTTAATCCTCTTTAACTAATTGAAAACCACACATTTTATTCTTAACCCTACCTTATTATTCAGTTGCTCTGTCTTCTGCACAGAAGGTTATTTTTTAATATAGTCACCAATTTGGTGTATAACTTTAGATATTGAAACTATGAAAAAGACCTGTTTTTTGTTTTATTGCTAGTTTAACTATTGAAATATTCTTTTTAGTACATTGCAAGAAAGAAACTGAAGGATGCCATTAGGCACCCTAATGAGATTAAAAAGAGGAGTGTTTATATATGACAATACTGTTAATTTCAACCTTGCATTGTGGCAAGCAACATTTGATAACTTTTTTTCTCTTCTTCATTTTTTACACTTGCTGTCAATCACTTTGAACAATTTTTGCTCCAGTTCTGCTGAAATGGCATACTTCTCATTCCATTTGACTTTAACAAAGGCACTGATTTCATTTCTAATTCTTATTAACTGATACAATGCAAGGACTGGACCAGATTTTCCTGTCTGCACCCAACCTCTAATAAAACTCTGCAGGCAGTGGTGTCTATGAGCTTTCCAGGGGGAAATCAGTCCCTGCAGTCCCAGGCCCTACACACTCCACTAGAATTTAAATGATCCTGTGCTGGGCTCTTCTTTGCTGAAAATCTCTCCTATTCCCACCAGCAGTGCAGAAGCAGAGCTACGTGGTTTGAATCCATTCAGTACAGAGCCAGATCCTTGGCTGGAGTAATTCAGGATGGCTCCTTTGACTTCAGAGGATCCCTGCCTGACTTGGAACAACAGAGAATCAACTTTTTGCTTGTATAAAGATGCCAAAAATACATAATCTGAACACAAATAACCTTTATAAAGTTTAGCATGGTTTGGAAAATAGAGACAAGATCAAAGGAGACAGTCAGAAAGAAGTAAGGTTTAGGCAGATGTTTCAGGGACCACAAAATATCTAAGTAACTGAAAGGGAAAAACTAGAATTTTTGGATATTAAGTGATGGGTACCATAAGCATAGAGGCACAAATCTAGCAGATATCTTCCAATGTAATTTATTAAACAACTCTCTTCCAAAATAGATATCTTTAGGTGTAGATATAGGTGTTAGAGATCCAGATAGAAGCAACAGAGATAAAGATATTGATATGGACTTTAAGTCTTGGATTAGTCATCACCTCCTCTTGGTAGCTTCTGGCCCTAGTTCATGCCTAGTAGTTTGTGGTGTTTTTTAGCATGTTCTATTCATGAATCCAAAACTACAATCTAATAATGTATCATAGAAACACAAGCAAAGTTAATTAAAGGTAAAATGTTAGCATTTACTTTAAAATGTAGAAATTACATTTTAAAATATGTTGTCTCTTATTCAAACCTTGGTAACATCCACAATTCCTTCAGAGCTTTTTCCTCTGCTCCAAAGGCCTTGAAGAGGGCTGCAGTCCAATCCCCAACGAGCCGTATGTGGACGCTGAAGTAATCCTCCTCGGGAGCTGAGGTGAGGGTGAAAGGGTGCCACTCCAGCTGTGAGACTGACGGGCACTGTAGGAATATATATTGGCCAGCTCCCATTTTAAAGCCGTGTTTCTTCATGTGGATCTCAAGGACTCCAGAGGAATGTGTCACTACCTAAAGAATGATAAAGGGACAAATTTTATTCTCATTCAGAATGGTAAATGTTTGTTTTCATTAGGTCACGGATATCCTAACCTGCATGTTTCAGTGTTATTTCCCAATGGCTTGAGAACATGTACAGTGTTGTATATATTGTTCATGTACAGAGATTGTAAAGTATGTACTGTGGTACAGTTTGACTTCTGAGTGCAAGATGCAGAGAAAAGGCTGTAACCATTCAACAATTTGTCAATTTTCTTGGTATTACCTGTGCATAATATAATTCTGATATAATTAGAATAATTCCTTAATTCCTAGTTTTGCTCTCATGTAACACTGATAACTCTGTGGGATTACAAATAAAAGGCACAGTGAGCTCAATTCTAATACACTTTTATAAAGAGGTAATCTCAGTTAAGCAGCAGTTTTGTACGTCACCCGTAATATACTGAGATTCTCAGATCACAGCCACTGTGTGAAATCAGCAGCAGGACTTATCCAACATCCTGTTCCCCTCACACAAGGTACACCTGTTCCTGATCCCTGGCATGACACACATGGACTCATTTGCTTCAGTAGCAACATCCTCAATCTATTCTGGTGTGATTTAAATAGTCCCTTGGCACAGAGATGGGGGAAATTGTTACAGTGGTATTAGTGGAGCTTTGACTATATATGCTAACTGATCGTGTAACCCTTCATCTCCTTGGAAGACTCCAGATTTTAAAGTAAAAACTGTGTGCTGCTACTGAAGTCAAAGTAGTCTCTGGCATTAACTGCAGTGGAACGTGGTTTTAGTTCATTAAAAAGGGAGACCACAAACAGATGTTTGTGATGTGGTGGTGTGAAGTCCGGTACTTCATTAATCAAGTTTGGTCCCATATGGAATATTCTTATGGATTTGCTATTGGAATAAATGCAAAATGTAAAATCAATACTTGGCTGAAAACATGGTAATGATTGAAAAGTTGCTGAAGCTAGGAGTGAAAAATGAGGTCCCTAATATAGAGAGGTTAACTAAAAACAATAAAAAACAATTGACATAAGGTTTTTTTTTTTTGCAGATATGCGAGCTATGTTACATACCTTAGTAATTATGACTTCCTGTCGAAATCTCCAAAATCTAACAATTCTTTCACAGATGTACAACACCATAGGACTTAAAACCCACTTCCAAGCCTGTAGAAAATTCCATATTAAAAAACAATGTTTATTTGAATGTCTACAAAAATACTTTGCTTTTCTGGTTTAAATCAGCTGGTAGCCTAAAATTAAATTACTTGATTTTCTGTGATTTTTGGTTTAACTTTCTTAAGAGAGTATTTGTGTTGCTGCTGTAGCTGTTCTGGCTTTGTTGTGGAAGAGACATATGGGACTCCCTCATAAACACAGTCCAAAAGCAGTGCTAATATCTCTCGGTGCTCTGGCCAAGAAGAGTCCCTTATAATGTTTTTCTATTAAAAGGTAAAGGATTAATCTATTTAGATGTGGTTTACATATAGTTGTAATTGGACCTGAAGGTGTATGGATGTGTACAGTTATACAATATTACCCATAGACTTACCTTTTTTTTTTTTTTGCCCAAAGTCTAAAGTATTTCAAAGCAGGCAGATAGGAGCAGCTGTTATGGTCAGCTGTGAGTTTTCTGATGGTGTATGAGAAAACGTTAAGTCCCGAATACTCAATTAGAGAAATGGGATACATTTCCATTTAATCCATTAGTCAACTCTTTTTCAATAAATGGGGATTTTTTTGATCTGGGGTACTGAGTTGGTCATACTTTTAAGTATAGCAGATGATTGCTGTGCTTGTACTTGCTAATCCTATGTACTGATCCGTAACAATCAGAGATACTTGGCTATTCTAGTATACGAACTGATCATTTCACTGAGTTGCACTGATAGCTAAGATAATTAGATATAATTGAATCTTCATGATTTAAAAAGAATGTGGGGTTTTTTTCCCAGGAAGAGACACTGCTTTATTTCCACTTTCGGTAATTACACTGCTTATTCTAGCAAACGGGATACTCCACAATCATGTGGCTTTTAAAATTGCCAAAGAGTAACTTTACTTGCTGAAACATTGACTTTGCTCCACAAGCTGGGTAGCGAGGGTTATAAAGTATCTTTTATGAGAAGCAAGCCATAAAATTATGTGACTTCCTTAGAAAGCGCTAAGAGGATGGAGAGGCAATTTCCCAAGGTTAATTCTTGAAAATTAAATTAAAAAAAAATAAAAAGAAAACAGGATTTAATAATGGGAAGAAACCAGCATAAGCCAGAAGATTCTCAGCTAAAGCAGAAACTCAACACATCCGCTGTCCCTAAATACTACAGGTGTCTGTGCGCAGTGGGTAATCTCATGTCTTGAATGCATTTGCATATATCAAGGCACAATAATGATGAGATCTGTTTTTCCTCCCTTCCATTTGTGCTACCTGTAAATAAAAGCATGTGACAGGAATGATAAGGTTGCAGGCTACCCTGGGTGAGAGCTCAGCTGGGATTTTAAATGTGCCATCACTCCAGGGCAACGGAGCACTCAATCCAAAATGTCTCTTGGCTGGGCTGGGACAATGGAGCATCCACCACGGGCTCCTAAGCTACATGGCTCCTGGCTGGCTAATCAGGGCATCAGTATTCTTGCCCAGGCAGTGTTTCCTCCTGCAATGAGAATGAACTGACACAGGGCAGCGATGACGCAGGTGAGGCTGTGAGGACAAAAGTCCAGACGCCTTGGGTGCAAGGGAAGTGCTCCATCATCCTCAGCAGAAGCCAGACTGGGCTGCTGCCTCCCTGCCGAAATACGGAGCAGGGGAGCAGGTGTGGTGGGACTGAGAGAGGGCCCTGTCGTGGGGGCTAGTGGTCACTTCACAGTGCCCCAGCCGTGCACAAGGCTGTCCCCTCCCTGCTCCAAGGCTGTCCCACCTGTGCCAGCCCCTGCCAGCGCTGCACAAACCTCTCCATGGCTTTTTGGCCTCTGAGTGAATCTGTGCTGTTTGTCAGTGGTGTCTAGCAGGTATCACACCATAGCACATTACACACCCAGCAAGGCACTGTTCATATAGATGATCTATATGCCATATGGTATTATCACAATTCATTTAAAGTAATGTGACTTTGCAAGTATGGCCCTGGGTAGGCAGGAAAGTGTGACAAAATAGGTTTAACACAGAGAAGTGGAAGTTCTTTCCAGTTAGTTTTATGATAATGAATGTCAAGGCATGCTGTTGGAAGCAAGCTTGTGTCTGTATTCATGGTGTGTAGCCATGTATTGATTTTTATGGTGACATTGTAGCTGAAATTTTTAGAGAGGCATTCATTTTCTCATTAATATGCAGGTTGGATAGTGGCTAACAATAGTTTAGTTTAAGAAAAATCTATGTCAGCCATTAAAAGAGCTACCAGACACTGAATGCTAATTTTTCTCCTTTAGGATTTCCTTTGGTATGTTTTTTTTCTTTTTGGAAGAAACAACAGAAACTTGCATATGAGCAACCTAAATCTTGAGCTAAAAATGTTAAATGATTTTGTTTGTATGCAAGACATCTGACATACTGTACAAGTCTGCTACTTAATTACCCCCTGTGGATTTGCAATCTTGTTCTAGCAAAATCACCCTTCCGTGGGACGTTTTTCCTGCCTTTTGCCTTTCCCTTTCATAATTCATTGTTTCAAATTCTCTCCTTTTTACCTAACTTAAGACATCAAGACTGGACAGTATGAAGTGTGTGCCCCAAAGCAAGGACATGATTTTCTCTGCACCTTATTCTCCCTTGGTATTTAAACTACCCATGCTAAAGTACTGTTAGTTAAAATAATAATATTAATTTGCATCCCTAGCTTTACAGGTCTATTGTATTTTCTGTATTTTCTCTACCCTCGTAAGGTTTTCACTTGGAGGCTATCTTTGTGCAATGAGCACATCAAGCATATTTGGGATACTGAATTATTAAAAAAAAGTATACAACAGATCAGAGAGAGTACAATTTTGATATTCATACCCTTCAAAGAAAGTGTTAGTGTTTTCTAACTAAAGGACCTTCCAGAAATAAAAAGACAAAATTTTGCTGTTAATGACACCAAAATTCGAGTATACAAAACTCTTCACCTGCACTGATTACAGAGGAGTTTGGGAGCACTATCTTAGTGCACAGGAAGAGATCCTTGAAAAGGAATGTGGAGCTACTCTCTAAACACAACACTAAGTGCCAGTCACCTCAGCCCCCTGCTCCCTAAGACATCTGGCCTCCCAAGAAGGGACAATATGTTAAAAGCAGAAGACAAACATCACTCTTACCACAGGTTTGTTGCCAGAGAACTCTGGCAAAGGGCACTGAGTGGCGTTCTCCCATTCCCAGTAGTGATCTTTACAGTAGGTGACGTTGTGAAGCAGCAGACTCTGGGGTGTCTGACCTCGGACAAGCTGACTGAAAACAAAAAGGTTCATCAATGATGTGTTTCTTTCCAAGGTTTCTGTGTTTGTCTAGGTTTTGCAGTCATAATCAAATGCCGGTTCTGAGATAAATGAAAGTTTGAGAATTGGCCATTTCATTTCAAACCTGTTCTGCTCTCATGTTCAAATTATCTTTCCTTTAGTTTGCAGTGACTATTTTTGACCAAAGGCAAGAAGTGTGCTGTAGTATTTGTGTCCATCAGTGCAGCTGAAATGGAGAGAGCCCTTGCATAGAAAATGTGCATTTTACTGTATATGGCAAAATTTGATTTCCAAGTTCTTTGGAGGAGGCTCTTTGACTCCTCTGTATTTGAGCATCTGGGAGTGTTTAGTAAAGTGATAAAATTTAATAGTGACAGACCTTTTCTTTCCTTTACTGCTTTCTAAATGTATTTTTAAAAGCTATGAATAAAGTTGGAGGAGTGTAATTAAATGTATAATCTCTAAATACACTAAATTCTAGCATGCTTAATTCTGAGAATGTTAATGATCTGAATTTTAAAAAATATATCAGTCCTGACTGTTCAGTTTATATGTGTTTCACCTGGTGTGTTGATTATGGGCAGAGAAGGAAGATTTTTATGGGGAAATCCTGTTTGTTTCATATTGTTTCTCTGAGTTTTTCCTTCCACACTTAGCTAGCCTCTGATGCCTGTTCAGACAGAAAGAAAAGGAGTTAGTTTTGAGCGGGGTTTGTGCAGCCACCTGGGAAGGAGGAAGAAGTGGAAGGGGAATGAAACCTGGGGGTTTGACTCTTTTTCCATTAGCAGGGGTTGTTCTGGGGCAGGAGGAAGCTCTCTTGCAGAGCACTCCCAGCCTGGAGCAAGCAGAATGCTCATTGAATGGTATTGACAGGGTTCTTCAGCCAGTGCCCCAGTTCTGGGGCAATTTCTGGCTGAGCAGTGCTGGTCAGCTGGCTAGAGAGAGGGAGCTTACAAAGGTTTCAAAGGGTTCATTAGAGTTGTTTGAAGTTAGATTCTAAAAGTTTTGCCAGAGAGGGAGGGGGGCATTTTAATCAGCCCAGCATAAAGTCTATAGTGTTTGCTTGCAGCTCTGTGTCTGTAAAATGGGACTAATTAATTGGGCCAACTTCAGGAACACTTAAAGCCAAACTGGATGTGGCAACTCTCAAACCACAGGGGAAGAGGTGGGGAAAGTAACACACCACAAACCATTACACTGGCCTGTTCCCTGCCTCATGATGAAGCTTCCATGTACCTCCAGAGAGCAGGCACATGCACACACTGCCATGGGCCAGGAAGTTCCACTCTCTCGAAGAATCCTGGTCTGTACATACTTTAGTGGTGGGCAATAGCATCTGAATATTTTATGAAATAGACATAAAAAGTGTATTATGATCACAAGGACAGGCTGGTAGGGGTTTTAGCAACCTGGTCTAGTGGGAGGTGTCCTTTCCCATGGCAGGGGTGCTGGAACTAGATGGTCATTAATGTTCTTTCCAGCACAAACCATTCTGTGATTCTGTGAACACCAAATGACTGCCCTTGGATCCAAAAATCTTAACTACAGCTTGCGGCTATGTGCACACAAGCTAGCCAGCAGGAAAAGATCCATGGAGCAAAGCAATCTTTGTTGAGGGCCCTTCACAGGACATTGTTGAGGGCTACCTATTGTCGCAGATATTTTTTCACAGAAATCCTTTCTTTCAGATTTCTGCGTCTTCTGGAAGGCAGAGGCCTCAGAAGAGAATGTAAACAATTGTTATCAGCTGCTGTGGAATGCAATAGGATGCACCTGATTGGCTCATGTTCCTATGTTTATAATTAAGGGCCAATCACAAAGTGCAAGCTAGGGACAGAGTCCCTGGACACAACTTTGTTATAGATTCATTCTTTCTATTCTTAGCTCAGCAGCAGCTCTGCAAACTTCTCTCTTTATTCTATTTAGTATAGTTATAATGTATTATATATCATATATCAATAAATCCAGCCTTCTGATCAAGAAACAAGATTCCATCTCTCTCTCACCCTCAGCGACCCCATGCAGGGTGCCGTAATAACCTATGGCTTAGGACCAGGTCTGGCTTGGTCCTGTGAATGGATCACTTGTTAGCTCCTGGAACACAGCAATGTGTTTCTGTCACTGAATTTCCACCCCAAACACTGGTTGTGCAGCCAGGGACTGTACCTTGGTATGAGCCAAGTCCAGGAGGTGAGGAAAAGCATGAGATTTACCTCAAAACTTCACTCCCTGAATGAAAATGTGAATGTAGATTAACATGAATGCCATCACACATAATGAGAAAAGGAAGTGGAGGATAGCACACAAGGGAGAAGATGATGCCAATGGAGCTGGAAACAGAAGATGGAAGTGTTTTCAGCTCTAAGCACCTTGCTGCTCTCACTCTGCATTGACAGAGGATTTATCAGTCCCTGAGCTTCTCAGAGAAGGTCCCATGCATCTGCTCTCCCTCACTGTAAGAACCAGAATCCTCTACTAAGAGGACAGACCTTTCTTTTGTGCTGAGGGACAGGGAGAGAAACAGCAACCAGGTAGTCTCTCTGTCCATGAAAGTTATCTGGCTGGGCTAGTCATGAGCCTGACTTGTTTGTTACTGTAGTGCTTTAAACCTGATTTGTAGTATAGTACCTAGCACTGGTACAGAGTATGTCTGTATGGTGAAGAAATTTGGGGTTCTGGTCCCTGCAGAGAAAGGTCAAAATCACTTTACATTTATGGAGGGAGAAGAGAATGGCCACAGAGACACCTACCATAGGGTAGATGACATGGTGAAAGCTTCTCAAGCTTTTACAAGGTCTCTTGAAAAATGCCTAACAAGAGCTATGAGCATAAGGTCCATCCCTTACTAATTTGAACCTACAAAGTTTTGATTCCTGATCATTAATGTCCCCAGTTCCCAAGCATGAAAGTTCATTCATTGATAAGGTACAGGTTGTAAGGTGGTAGAAGAGTGGCTGAATAAACTGAAGGATGCTTTAATTCCTCAGAAAAGGGATATATTTTAATTTCAGGATGTTTTCATTTTGTAATCTCACCAAAGATCCCAGCAGTTTGTTAGTTGAAAAGCATGGGATTGTGGATTTGGATGGTGTTTCATCTCAAACTGTGTACATATACCCCATGTAGTTTACACAAACACTTACCCCATACCATGGACTATTAAACCAATGAAGAAAACCACAAAGAGGTGGTGGGTGTACCAGAAAACCTCATAGCATGACTTTCTGATGAGCTCAGTGGACGAAGTCATGATCAGAATTAAAGCCACAGTTATCACAACTCCAGTTATTCCAGCTATTGTGGTCAGTACTTCTCCTGTTGTGTTCTAGAATAAGAATACATTGTTAATATTAGTATTATTAGTCAGTATTGTTATGAATTATTTTTATTACTATTTCTATTACTTTTATTATTGTTACTGTTTTTGCTATTACATCTAAAGCCAAAATCTTCAGCACAGGAACAAAACCAGAACAAGACATGGAGGCAAGACAATCCTTCATTTTACCACAGAATGGCATTGAAAGACATCCCTCTGTTCCATTTCTACTCAGGCTTTTTCCAAACAGATATTTAAATATTTGCTGCCACTTATCTGTTTCAGGGATTGAAAGGAAGAAATTAGATAGTCTCGTTTGTACTTTGATCAATTTTACTTACTTGCCCACATAATGAAAATGTGTCATGAATAAAGAAAAATTATTAGAGAAATGAAGAGATCAAACCTAGAAGTCTAATAAAGAAAACAGCACTAGAAACCAGCTTATTTTTGTGAAGTGATAATGTGAGGTGCTAAGCACCTGCAACTGTAAAAGTGTGGAACTCTTTTGTGCTTACTTTACTTCAAAGTTTGTGGGGCTGTAGAAGGCCTGAAATGGTACACAAAGATGTCATACTCTCATTTACCTAAAAATATATCTTGTTTACCTGTTCCTTACATTTATATGGAGATACACTGCATAATACTTGGGTTTACTTTTAAAAATACATATTTATATTAACATTTTTATACTTGTCAAAGAATAAACATTAATATGCTGGGCTGGAACATGTTCTTTCTTGTTCATGAATCACAGATGTCAACACAGGTCTGGTATATCTGTGTAAACCCACCAAAATAAACTGAAGTGAGAGTGAAGATGTATTTTGAACACAACTGTCAGATGTTGATTGCAGTTATAAAGTGCAAATCGTGAAGAACAGCAGTAAAACTCTCACACTAAAGATGAGAATCAAGCTAAATATGCCATCAGATTGTAAATGAAGTCCCCATTTGGCCTACAAAGCATGTATATCTGTTTTCCCAGTGCTGATGCACAGGAATGAAGGAGCTCAGCACATCTTCTGGATCCTGATTTGGTTCTACAGCTTAATACACTAGGAGATAAAAAAACAACCCTCTATTGTATTTGTAAAGTGCACTCATTTGATATGGAAATCCTAGAGGTGATAAAATTCCACAATGCCATTTTTGCAGTCACTTTTTACAGTAAAATCATCCTTTCAAATGCTCACACTTGACAGCACACAGTACATTTTCAAATGGGTACCTGTGAAGAGCGTGTTCAGATCCTCTTACATATTAACAGGATTGATCTAGGTGATATTTTGAACATTTCCACTACAGTGGCTAGTTTGGATATTGAGATGAAAAAAAGCAAAATGTCAAAGACAGTACATTGCTTCAATGGCAGTAGGATAACACTGAAAAGAAAGCCTGAATTGTTGATCTCAGAACTTTCTTCTCTGAAGTTAGAAACAATCTTTTGTTTGCTTCCCTTCATAATTTATTAATTCTGAGTTTAGCTGAGTTTAGTGATAAAAGAAACATAAATATTAGAGGTTAGAGTAAAATCTAGGCTGCAAATTGAAAGGTAATTGTGAAGTGTATTGCTGTGAGAAATTTGAGAAAGAATCTCAAAATATCCTAACCTCCTTCCTCAAGGGTATTTAGGATCTTAATGCTAATTAGAGGCCTACCTCACAATTATATCACTATGGGAATGATTAGTGGAGAAAGAAAATGCTTACTGAAAAATGGTAAGGTCCTGTTCAGAGCTGGGAGCTTTGTTCTGCTCCTGGGGAGCACCTCATGGCCATGCAATGGAAGTGGTCACTGAGTGTACTGAAGGACTGGGAAGCTGAGCCCTTGGCTTGCTGTCCTGTTCCGATGAGCCTGACTGCTTTGTCAACACTAACATGAAGACTTTAGCCTTCATACCACTGACTGCATCAATTGGCTTCAAATTTGAAATGGGTTATTTGTTTATTTCAAAAGATGAAAACCCCATGCTATCTAAACTGGAAAGGAAGTAAGAAAAAGCAGGATAAGCCTTGCAGCTTAAAAGCACTGTTGAATCCCATCAATGGTTCTCCGGTCATCCTCTCACTTGGGTTCTTGTTCCAGTGGAGCACATCACTGTTCCAAAGAGCACCAATCCATGGTGTTCAGGCAGTCCTTACTCCATGCTGACTGTATGGGCATTTTCTAAAGAGCAGAGCAATATACATAGGAGTCTCACCAAGGCCAGTTCAGCCCTGGAATATGTAACTATGAAACAGGATACACAAGGAAACATCCAGCATAAATGTGATGTGTGCTACAATGGAATGTGGGGGAAAAAAGGCTGATTAACTTTTGCATGGTTTACATGCCTCCTCTGCACGTTCAGCTTCTCTTTATGCTATGAATATCTTAAGGGAAAGCTCATAATGTTGTTGTGGCTTATCCAAGAGAGTGGACAGGGGGCACAGTCACTTTTTTCCCCAAAACAAGCATAACCACTTATGGGTTGAGGATCTTTTATCTCTGCTAGTCCGTGAAAAGCACATAGCAGCTCTAGATTCCCCCTGCACTGCCCCCTGTGTGCAGCAACCCCCTGGATGGTTTTGAAGGTGCTCTTCCCTGAGCAGCCACAGTTGACATGTCATGAGGCAGGATCAGCCCCCAGATCGGGAAGGTGCTACACCACCATGGGGAGAGACAAATAGCAAATGCAAAAGCAATTGCGATGTGCTGCTGCTGTTTGGTTATTTTTCTTTCTAAAAAGAAGTTTTACTTGTTCCCTGTATTGATAGCTTAGTTTTTGGGTTTTTAAAAATTCTTTGCAGGTTTATTTAATTGCCTACTCTTCACAACACTCCTTATCCTCCCCCCACCAGCTGTCTCCTGACAAACTAATTAAAATACTATAGACATTTCTTTGAGCTTAGTAACCTGAAAATTGCAGCTCTGAGTAAGTGTTTTCAGCTGAAATTGAGGTTAACCTTTGGCAGCACCTTCTCGCTCTGGTTAAAAGGCTTTGAAATACAGTTTTACTGGCAATAGAATCCACAGAGGAAAACTTTTTAGATGAGGAAACCTCAAAAGTGACATCTTACTGTTTCATAGGTCCTGATTGGGTTCAAGTAGCTTTCATTTGGGCTCTTGCCAAGACCAGAAAGTTTATTCCGTAACTCGCCAGCTTCTTTTGACTGGCTGGAATGATAGCGCTCGATGTTGATGGAGTGGGCAACAATATGGATGGCTGCAGGAGAGAAAGAGTGGTGTGAAATTACAGCACACTTGTATGTGCCCACAGTGCCAGAAGGAACTTCATTACTCACACTGTGCACTATCTGAAAAGCTCAGGCATAAATTGAGAGTTTTGCATGGATTAAGCTGACAATAAAAAAGAGAATTTTATCAACTGCATGTCTAATATGAAGTGACTGCTTCACAGTAGAGAGGATAGGAGCAGCAGCAGCCTCACCTCCCAGTTTTACAGTCAAGTGCCCTGCAGTCTTCAGTGTCATCAAAGGAGGACATCTTGAGAGTTGATATAAAGGTGTACCCCTCTGGCTTTAAATTGTTCAAAATTAGTTAAATTCATTAAAATTTCTATTTTTAGTTAATATACTAGGATGTGCCATGGTTTACCCTTGCTACACAGGACACTAAGTTGACTAGTTTAGGCAAGTTTGCAACTTGCACCAGAGACGCTTTTAAAATCTGTCCCCTATGAACAAGCAGCTGTAGCATTACTTTATGCAGGTGGAGCCTGGGGAAGCCACAGGAACTATGATTTAAAGGGAGAAGAGCAAATCTCAGTGTTAGATCTGATTTGTCCAGAGTATCACATATCGCCTCTACTTCTGGCCTGCCCCCAAAAGGTACATGAAATGGTCAGTTTAGAAAAATTCATTAGCTTGAAGTAAAAAAATCCCCTGTAACTATTTTCTTGGGTGGAAAGAGTATCATTTCAAGAGCAGAAAAGGAAGGACTTTGTTTTATTATTGGCTTACATAGATAAAGTTGTAATCAAGCTAGGTGCAGGGTTTCATTTTTCAATATGAGAGATTCTCAAATCCATTACATGCAAGTTGTAATTAATGCAAGATATTAAATGCCAAAGGATGAAAAAATGACAATGAAAGATAATTATATGTTTACAGCACAGCTATTTCTAGCTTTTATAATTAGCTTCCTGTTATCATCTCTCCTTCAGTGGTTATCTGTTTCTGTCCCTGACCATTTAAAAAACCTTTCTAAAAGGCAGTATTTGTAGTAAACCAAATATTTTTCTTCTCTGAAAAATAGTCTCCTAAAATTTTTTCTATTTTCTCTTCTCTTCTCTTCTCTTCTCTTCTCTTCTCTTCTCTTCTCTTCTCTTCTCTTCTCTTCTCTTCTCTTCTCTTCTCTTCTCTTCTCTTCTCTTCTCTTCTCTTCTCTTCTCTTCTCTTCTCTTCTCTTCTCTTCTCTTCTCTTCTCTTCTCTTCTCTTCTCTCCTCTCCTCTCCTCTCCTCTCCTCTCCTCTCCTCTCCTCTCCTCTCCTCTCCTCTCCTCTCCTCTCCTCTCCTCTCCTCTCCTCTCCTCTCCTCTCCTCTCCTCTCCTCTCCTCTCCTCTCCTCTCCTCTCCTCTCCTCTCCTCTCCTCTCCTCTCCTCTCCTCTCCTCTCCTCTCCTCTCCTCTCCTCTCCTCTCCTCTCCTCTCCTCTCCTCTCCTCTCCTCTCCTCTCCTCTCCTCTCCTCTCCTCTCCTCTCCTCTCCTCTCCTCTCCTCTCCTCTCCTCTCCTCTCCTCTCCTCTCCTCTCCTCTCCTCTCCTCTCCTCTCCTCTCCTCTCCTCTCCTCTCCTCTCCTCTCCTCTCCTCTCCTCTCCTCTCCTCTCCTCTCCTCTCCTCTCCTCTCCTCTCCTCTCCTCTCCTCTCCTCTCCTCTCCTCTCCTCTCCTCTCCTCTCCTCTCCTCTCCTCTCCTCTCCTCTCCTCTCCTCTCCTCTCCTCTCCTCTCCTCTCCTCTCCTCTCCTCTCCTCTCCTCTCCTCTCCTCTCCTTTTTCTCCCTTTGTTTTAATTGTGACTATGTGGATGAAAATAATGTTTTGCTATACTACTCAGTGTTTAATCATAGATGTAAATGAAGGATTAAATGCATAAGGACCTTCATATTGTTGGTTACTTATGAGCCCACTCAGTGGACTCACTCACTCCACATGCTGGAGTGCAGCTCCTCTTCAGCACCTGGGGAGAGCTGTGTCCATGGAAGCATGAGCTAAAGTAAGATGCTGGCCATGGAAATGGTTAAAGCAGCCAGTGCAAGAAGGTAAAACATTGCCCCAACAGTAAGTTATCCCAAGTGTCCACACTGGAGACAGGCTATTTTCACTCTGTACTTCTGAGGTGATCCTTCTAGAGCAGTAGATGTGCTGTGGTTGGTTGATTATCAGGATGCACGTAATTCAAAATGTAATGTTAACTTAGGGACTCCCCCCGCCACTTCTTGACACCTCATTGCCTCATGCTTAGATATTCACTGGGAGATGAAAGACCTATTTAAAAATCCCTGTTACATTAAATTTAAAGTAAGGCTTTAAACCAAATCACATGTCCTAGTAGCTGGGTTGACTGGTTATTCTCTTTTGAGCTGTCTCTTGATGAAGCCCTTAATAAAAAATAGTTCAATATTTATTGACATAGGTATCCCAGGTGAGTATCCTGAGCACCCAAACTGCAAAATCAACCTCCCATTTCTCCTGAATCTTTGTCCCAATGAATAATAAATTATTTGTACAAGCTGGAATAGCTTCAGCAGGATGGAGACCGAATCCAAATTGGTATGAACTGCAGAGAGATAAAGTGAGCCTGGAAATTAGAAGACAGTTTCAAGCCATCAAAGGAATGAGACTCTAAAATAACCTTTTGATAAACGGGATAATGGGATCAAGCAATCTAAGCAGCTTTCAGCCCAAGGTTGGTCATTTTATGAAATGGTGTGCATGACATGACTGTGAGCATCAGAGGGTGTTGGACTCTGGCCTAGCGTGTTCTGCACGTGTTGTTATGGGTTAGTGCTGCATGTGAAACAGCCTTGCCAGCATCAGGTGAAAGATGCTTCCTGCAGCCTGTGCACGAGGGTGTGCTCCCAGCACCCCAGCAGTGCTGGGATCACTGGAAGGAAGGAACACTGGACCACAAGCAGCAAATGAGATGTGTGGATTTAAACTATCAAAACCCAAGAGCCCAAGCTCTGAGCTGGATGGTTTAGGTGGCAGCTGTGTGGGGGCTGTGGCAATCTGTTCCCCAGTGTACAACTGATGCATAAGCAGTATATAAACACTGTTTATATATTTGAGTGTAACAGCACATTTAAGTGCTGAGTAGCAAGGGGGGAACTGTTCCTACAAGGGGCATTCAGAACAGATGTGTTGGCCTGGTAAGGATGCTATCTGATCCAGCTGGAGGGGAACCAAGTCGCTGTTTGATGAGGACCTGATTTCTTTGACATCTGAAAGAGCTCACTCGTAGGACAGGAGTGTGGGGTAACAGATTTCTGTCTTTGGTAAGTTGTAGAGTTACATGCTGCACATTGTCTGGTATGGGCTAAGGGGAAGAGGAAAGAAAACTTTCAAAGGATAGACTTCTACTGAGTAGTTTTATTTTGGCATCTATGAGTGATTACTGTAACTTGGGCTTCTTGCCCTCTATACCTACAGGATGCTCTTTATAACTCTGGTATGATGTAAGAGTCCCCATAGCCTAGGGACCAGGAGAGTTTCACACAGTTAGGATCCATAGTGCTGTTACACCAGACTGCTGTTGCCTGCAGTCTGTCAACTGCAGGTTTTGGATTATTTTTGCTCATTTAGAATTTTGACATTGACTAATTGTGGAAGTTTGAATCTGTGTTCATAGCAAAAGGCACTTTGTACTTTCACCTTCAAAACAATAGATTTTTTTAAAGTGATACTGCAGACTATAAAATATTCACATGAAATGACGACGTTTCTGTTGTTTAGAAAACTACAAAAATCTATTATTTTCCCCAAAGTACAGGATTCTACATGATTTGCACAAGTTCTAGTCATATCAGCAGTAACAGCATATCTAATGCTCTCTAGTAAATGCTGAGTGTTGAGTGGGAAATGAGGTGCTAGTTTTCTCCAGACAGGCAGAGGTCCACATTTCCTAACAGAGCATTTCTAGTCTTGGACAGAAGAAGAATGGGTTGAATGGATATAGTTTCTCAAGAAGGTCTTGAGACTATATCTGATGAGGAGTACTGATGCAACTTTCCCCTGGGAAGGAGAGATCCAGTTCTGGCAACGTAGCCTAGTAAGGTTTTTGTGCAGGCTATCAGAGGACACAGTCTGTTCCATCTGCACATTGTTCCTTTTCCCCATGTTTCTGTCAATGGAAACATCATCATAGATTCTTTGGGATCCAGCACACCTTCCCTTCTGGGTGACATTCTCTCCAGCTTTCATCTGATAGGTAGAGGAATTTACAAGTATAGAAGACTTCCAGAATGAACAGGAGAGTTGCTGTTGATGTTTTTATTTTCTGTAAGCTATTCTGTGGTAGATGTTAATGTACAGAAAATAATGATACATTGAAAAATATCACATTCAGACTAATGATGTACTCAATATGTTGGTTTACCTGAGTCTTCCATGATCTTAGATATTTTCTGGAGTATTATTAGATTAATACTTCTGATGGGGTTTTTTTGTGCTGCTAGCAGAAAATGATGCAATCTAAAAATGAATTATAGCTGGATGGTAGAGTAATGCAAAGATCTAATTCCATTTTCAGTGTGGTTCATTTAATGTATAATAGTTGTAGCAGAATAAAAATTCTGGCACCGAACACATCACCATTAACTAAAATATTTTACATCCCTAAAGTGCATTTTCTGAAGGTCTTTGCATCTGCAGTGTATAAAATTTACTAAGCAATTCCAAAATTACATATGCAGATTCTTGAAATCTCAGCTTACCACAATTGGTAGCTATTTGCTCTGCGCCACTTATCTGAGTTAACCATGAGGGCAAAGTTTAAGGGACTACATCTCAGAATTTTCAGTTCAATTTTTTCCTCATTCTGCATGTCCAAATATAACATATGGAATAAATCACCCAATCTGTTAAACAAATCTCTTTTTTATAACAGTTTATGAAGAATGAAGGATTTTTGTTGCTTTTAATGACATCTGGAACCTCTGAAGCACTTAACATACATTACTTTGTATTTGACCCTCAGATGTTCTATCTAGTCCACCTCTGAGATCAAATAAAAAGCTTTATTGGAAGGAGGGAGGGAGGAAAAGGATTGCTATTAGATCATGGTGTTTACTGTACATATCCTTAAATACAAAGAGATATAATTAAATTATCTTGAAAGTATGGTCAATTTAGCTACTCTTATTCAGCCTATTGTGCCTTCAGTGAAGCATGCACAACTCTCATTGAACTAAACAGAAATTTCATGTGTTTATCTGAGGACAAGATTTAACTGTCTCTTTTTCTGCATGCCTGTACAGGATAATAATCAAATTGGAGCTTGCTGCTAGCAGTTAAACATTTTGATTAACCAGCCTATCATGATAAAATCAAAGGGTCAAATCCTGGCCTTTCTGCCCACAGCAAAGAGAACAGCTTTACAGGCAGATAACCCAGAATTCTGCCCCTGACCAAGGCTGGGGCTCTTTTTGCCACCGCTTGTCTCGTGCCGTTCCAAGTTATTCAGAACCCCTAATTCAATTTCATGATGTCTTTGTGGACTAAAAAGGCACAGGTTGTATAAAAATTAGAGTAGTGGCCACACATGTGCTTGCATTTTATTTTGTTTTTAAGAATGGTTATAAACGTCAAAGAAGAACTTGGATGACTTGGACCATTTTTTTATCTTAGCTGGAAGCTTACAATCTTCAATTTAATATTATTTCCTTCCTAGTACTTGCATTAAGTCTGGATTTAAACAATCTGACTAAAAACAAAAAAAAAGACATTTGATGGAAGTTTGATTTTCTGTAATTTCTGAAGTACAACACAGAGGTATCAGCTAGACCTCTTTTGAAGATAGGCATCTACTTCCCTGAAAACGTAATAATTTACACAAAAATGTGACTCAGGTCATCAAAGCCATTCACATAATTTACCAAGAATGGGTTGAAAATGGAAAGGTTTGCTAGTATTTTTAGCTATAGATTTTTCAGTGCTTGTCAGAAGCCAAACACACCTGGCATCACTATACTTCTTTCTGCACTTTGCATGTTTTTAAAGAAGAACGCATTGCTGGAGTTTTTAAGGAGCAGGAATCGCCATTTCAAACAGGAATCACCATCTCAAGCAGGAATCACCATTTCAAACAGCCTAACTCCAGGCAACCTTGCTGTCCTTCCCCTGTTTTCCCTTAATTGCTTAAACTTTATTAATATCATAATTCAAAGGTTGATGGATCAAAATATCTATATGACCTTTCTGCAAATACCAAAAAAATGCAAGCAATTTCTTATTTAAGATAAGCCCAACATATCAAAGTAAAGAAAGAAAAATGCCCCAACACTCCCCACTTCAGAAAATGTATGAATATGCTTTTTTGAGAGGGTAAAAACAGTACAGTGAGAAGTAGGTGTTGTAGAAAATATTGTTACTATCTCTTGTGGTGTCTTTAAGTTTCAAGCCACTGTGTCTCAACTGAAAAGTCTCTTTCCAGTACAAAGCACAGAATTATTTGCACTGATCAAACTGAGAGTGCATGAAACTCTGATTTTATTCTAGCAGAGTTACGGGTCTATAAGGAAGATTTATTAGTGGCTGAATAACTCCTAGACAGCTCTTATCACAGAGAGGCATGCAGAATGCAGGAAGCCAAACTAAGCAGAATTCCCTTTACTGAATTTTCAATGATGCCCTTGATTATAGATAGCATTGTTTACTCTCTCTCTTCCCTCCAACTTCCCTCTTCCACTAGTCTCTAATTATATTCCTTTATGACCTGACCAATTAAAGCCTGCTCTTGAATTTGTATTAGAGATGATGAAAAATTAAAGGCACAGATGTACTCTTTCCAAGGCCAGGCACACCTCCGCTGAGCTAGCTGCCTGTTAGAAGCCAGACAATACTAATGTTGCACTGATATTTTTAGCACACTATTAAATAAATATGCCAGAATAACACCACATGGCAAGCCAAGATGAATACATGTTGCTTTAATAATAAAGGAGTACACAATTTTATATTGTGAGGCTAAGCTTACTGATCTGATCTTCAAATTGGCTTAACTTCTTGCTACCACATTTAGTCTATTGATCATACAAGATTGTACATCCATTTAACTGAGAATTACTAAATTGCAATAGGCTAATAGGAGTTGACTATGTTTTTGTGTAATAAAAGGCAGTATAGGTAGTACTAGGATAAATAATGTGCCAGTTGAGAGGAAAATGGCATCTATTTACACCTCATTTTAACACTGTTAGATTTTATTGAAAAGGATTCAGTGTATTGTGGGTACCACTCTGAAGTGTTGCTTTTCTGTCACAATGTGTTCTGTAGACTTTTTTTTTTCTATGAACTTAAAATTGAATTTCAGGAAATTGAGTTTCTGGCCATTCTTTACACAACTCTAATGCTATTCAGTGATGTAGTGTTTTTCCAAATATGATAAATGTTTCTCGCTTGACTGTTAAGGAAACAGGAATTCATAGGTTGTCATGCTTTGTTTATTAGACTTCCTTGTGTTCTGTTTTCTTTCTCAAATATCTCATCAACTATTTTTCTATTTTATATTTTAGGAAAAAATAAACCAACCAACCTAAATAACAACCCAGAAACAAACCTTTGATTTCTCCCTAGAGAGTGATTTAAATTAGAATTATATGAGCATGCTTTCTGTCATTTCACGTTGGCTTCTGTGTCTTTTTCCTTGAAATTAGTGAAACCATTAAAGTAATCACTTTTCTGATAGACTTGCACTTCCCAAACTGTCGACATTAATACACTAGCAAACATTTTAATATTAATGTAAAAACAAAAAACATAAGAGGTTTGACTGTGAAGTTTTGCTTTCTTTTTGGAACATGACCTATTACACACCAAGTAAAGTTGGTTAATTTATATTCCTGGGTTGATTTATTAATTAAAGAAGCAATGTTGCACTCTGTAGGAATCTGTTCTGTAGTGAAACTGAACTCTGATGAATGAGTGGACATGACAGATAATTAATTCATCATAATACACTGCAAGATGAATGTTTATATCCCATAGCCTTCCCCTTGGAATTCTTTAGCATGACATACAGAAGACAAACTTTAGCTATTGGTTCCTGTTGGCAATCCTGACTTCAAATTCTTACCTCATGGCATGAGGACATTAACAGCCTACACACACAAAAGCAGCTCCCTCACACAGGCTGAAAAAGATATTGGGACCAGAATTCACCCTGACAGCCTAGGGGTAGAACAGTTACCCTGCAATGCCTCATGCTTGCAAATAGCCCTGATTAATTCCTCTGTCTCCTCCCCTTTTTCTAAGTGAACTATCTATGTAAGAGGTCTATCTATCTATCTATCTATCTATCTATCTATCTATCTATCTATCTATCTATCTATCTATCTATCTATCTATCTATCACAGAAACCTTTCCATCTCTGTGTGCTCATGTCCTTCTTCACACTGGCTTTTGTTCATTCCTCTCTGTACATCCTTTTTCCTCAAGCTATCTCCTGTTCCCCTCATGTCTCCTGAATTCCTATAAACTTCTCCAGGTCCTTTTACTACTTAGAGAACAGGAAGGTGTCATGTCTTTTTCCCAGCTGGGTGAACAAGCGCCTCAGTAAGTCACCAGGGCCAACAGAACAGAAAAATTTTTATCTCAAGTTGCTGTTTTCCCCTCAAGAGAGCCATTAGTTTCCTGGATCAATCACCTACTAAAAATAAATATCTAGAAATCCATTGTTTTTGAGACACCTGCCTCTCTCAAATTCAGATTAAATTTATTACCTGGTTGAAAAATTAGTGAAGATGTATTGGTGGGCAGATTTGTGGTGTGACTCATAAGCATCATTTCCTTACAGAATCAGACAGTAATGCTATGTCATCTCCCCAAACATCTACCCTCAGGGATTCAATAAAAGTTATTTACACTAAATTTTAAGGGCACACAAATCGTTCAGATTAACTAAGTGGCAAATGGTGTATACTATTCAAATTGAAAGTTTATTTCCTTAACAGCCAAACTCTTCTCAAGACAAAAGATTACAAATGGTTAATCAGATGGGACTCCTACACACATTTAAAGCTGCAGTCAACAGTCAACAAATGATTGCACTAAAATATCACATCTCAGAGCTGATGGGATTACAGCGTTAGGCAGAATCACTATGAAATTCAAAACAGTTCAAAGGCAAAGAAGAAAAAAATAAAACCAAAAGAGCTTACTTGCATTTAACGCTATTCCATAGGCAACCATCTTGTGAAATGTGATGTTTTTGTCAAGCTGTCTCCTCAGTGCTCCTCCACAGTACTTGGTGAAAAAGCAGAACTTGTTTTATATCATTCTTATTGGTGTTTACATCTCACATTTTGGAGAGGAGAAGAGTTCAGTACATTTGAAAAGGGAATGCTGAAGGAATTCAGTGGAAGTTTTGGGTTAGTTTTAGGACTCAAGTAACTTTCCTGAGTGGCACTCCAGGGTTTCTGAAGCTATTCATCCTATATAGGGGCTCAAAAAAGGGTTTGATAAAGCTCTGCTACACTTAGCTGTGATTTGTGAGTGGTTTATCTGAGCTGACATCAACTCATTTGCAGGTGTAAGGACACCAGGCTGGGCCACCACTGCTTTGTCAGCTTAGCAAAACAGAGCTGAAGTGCTGGTAAAGCCGGCTTGCAATGGAAACATTTTCTCTGCTTTCAGGAAATGCACACCCCGGGAGGGTGAGGCTGTCTAGACCTCAGGTGGCTGCATGCTGATGTGTTACTGAGCCGTGCTCCCAGCATTGGAAGGGCTCAGCAGTGATGTGCTCAGGGCCAGCTGCGTGCCCCGGTGCGGAGCCAGCCTGGGGCCGGCTGCACTGAGCCAAAACTAACACATTCTGCTGGAACCCAGACAGCTCTCATGGACAGCAGGGTTCAGGCTCTGGGTGGTGGTGTGGGTGTCTGGATTGCTCACATGACCTGGCATGGCGCCGTGCCAAAGATCCTGGCATGTATCCATGTTGTTTCCCAGCTAATAAGTCTTCCAAAAATCTGGAGCACCACAGGATATTATGTCAATACACAGCACCTCCTTGGAGAGGCACTGGATCCAGCCCAGTGCTGGCCATGCTGGAGCAGTCAAGTTGCTCTGTACCATGCTCCTCAAGAGCAGAATATTGTCCAGAATAGCCAAATATTATCTGTGAGAAGAGTTCCAGTTCTCTGAGTTCTTACTCAGCATCTAAGTGGGCATGCATATATTCTGTGCTGATTCGCAAACTGATTCAGAAGCCCAGGACATCTTTTCTCTTTTTTTTGGTAAATGTTCAATTTGTGATCTCAAACAATTATTTAGGTGTTGATTCCCAGTCTGAAGACTGCTTAATATCTAAGCCTAACAATCACAGAAACAAAAAATGGCAGAACTGAAATAAGAACCATCTTACCATAAAATAACTGTATCTTACCATCTCTAAATTCCTGTTGTTCCTGGAGTCATGAAGGGATCAGTGATTTTTTTACGCACACATGTGGCATTGGAATTGCTCTGACTGTAATAATTCAATGCAAGTTGAAGTTATAGCTAAAGCCTTCAGTACTTCCCATGCATGATTCCAAGGTTAGTGTGAATGTCTGTTACAAAAATGCATTTACCTCAAATGAAGACCTGGGTTGTGGCCACTCAGGCAGAAGCATTTAAACATGTTCACTATTATCCTTAGAACATTTTTATCTATCTGAACATTTTATTTCTCCAATTTTCACTTTGCAGCTACAGAGAATACACATGATGGATATGAATTTTCTCCATTTGGCCAAGTGGCATTATTATGTCCCTCTTTTGTGGCTTCTCACTTTTCTCTTCATGACACCATGCTATGCAGCAGCTGCCGAAATCAGTGTTGCATTTAGAGCACTGTGTTAAACAAGTCATTTGTTTCTCTTCAGTCATGAATACTGACAATTTAAATGGTAATAACTAGGCAATGGTGTACAGGCTTCTCTATCAAAAATTAAAATTCCTTGGAAAATGTTTGATATGGATAATACTGCTGAACTACAGAAATAAAAAAAAAAAAGAGAATAATATGGCTATTTGAGAAATGGTACTTACAATGCTTGCTCCTCTTAAGAATGAAATAAGGTTTCTACAGACTGGTAACAGGATTAGCATGCAGTTAAAATTAAGGCACGTTGCAGAAGCTCTTGCCCAAGCCAGGGTTGACTGTACATATAACAGCATAAAGAAATTAAATTACAAGCTTGGTATAGGAAGAGCCAAAGAAAGAAAATACTATATTAATATAATGCTCTTATATGGTAAAATTACTGTTGAAGCATCAAAAGTTTTATGAAGGATGTAAATAAAATCAGACTATGAATACATTCTTCTTGTGAAACTCTTTAACAATCAAACACATACTTACTCCCAGCATAATCCGTGTATAAATGTAAGCATTGTCATCTTCATACCAGTGGAAGGTATCAATAAACAAATAGAAGTTCAGTCCCAGCCACACCAGCTACAAAGCAGAGACGCTACAGATTAGTGACATTTACAATATTTTTTAATGCTTATAAAACTGGCTATGGTTATAGTTTTAAGACAAACTGAGAGATGTTTCAGAATCAGTGTGCAATGCAGTTCTTGCTCACAGATGATAGAAATCAAAAATGCCTGCTGGAGTGTGGCTGTATTTTAGCAAATTCAGGGTTACAGTCCTACCCCCAGATCTCAAGTAAAGGATATAAATGATGTTTACTGTGTCATGGTAAACTTGCTTTTAAGCACAGGTCTTAACCTGGTCTCTAAAAAGGAAATAAACACTAAAATTAAAAAATCATAGGAACTGAGGGAATTAAGAGCTAATGAAATTCTTTTCTCTGCTCTCCATATACAAATCACCAAACTGTCTTAAACTAAATCAGAATATAATTTCAATTATAATTGCAAACCCCTGCTCCCTTTACCTGAGGATTAAAGTACATTGATTTAAAAATAATTAAAAGTAAAACACTAAGATTTTAAATGTTTTTAAGACTAGTTATAAAAAGGCTGCTGAATATTTTATAGCAAGTTTTACATTAAGCTTGGGAGTATTACTGTAAGCAAACCATAAAATGTCTTTTAAACATGCTTAAAATATTTATATATATCCAATTAGAATTTTAATGCTGAAAATACTCACTAGTAACAGCACTGATAGTTTTTCATTCAAAATCCAGCATCCCATCCTGAGTGTCTCTCCCTATGCTAGCAGCAGCTGACTCTTGCCTTTCAGTGTAACCTGAGTTCCCTGTCCATTCCTTTGGCTTTTCTACCGACTCTTTTTGTCTTTAGTTTTTAATAAGCACCTAATGGGAGCATGAGTTCTCTCTAGGAATTTTCTAATTAAAGACTGCCTGACAAGAACAGATCACCCGAGTGACATGTCTCATGATCTGTGTAAATAAAATGCTGGTCATTGTCCAGTCCTTTTTCTCTGCAGAGTTATTTCTCAGCAAATGAGAGATGCTGTCATTAAATTGTCCTCTTGTATTAGCATGTGTTTGGGTGGGGGTTTTTCCCTTTGTTTTTGTCTTTTGAACAGGGTGCAACATTTCTTCATGATTTATCTTTTAATGCAGTAGCACACGGCAGCATCCCTGATGTGTGTATAATATGAGAATATGTCCTGGTGAGGGCACTGCATTTACCCTTGGTTCCCCTTGCCAGAAGCTGTGCAAATTCTGCCTGTAGTAATCTCGTTCTTTCTCTAGTAAAACCATTTCCTTAAGGCTTTCCTGACTTGCCTGTGAAGGAGACTCTTCTGTGACAAAATAACTGAAAATTTCTGAAAGCTGAAATGCTATCAAGCTCAGCTACTTTTTAAACCAGTGCTAATGGCCTTTAATATGAGTTAGCAGAACCATGAGAGTGTCATTACAAATGCTTTGAATACAAGCATTTACAAGGGATTTGCTTTGAGCTTTATTTTCCTTGGATGGTAAAATTAAGAATTATTTAACAAACTTTATGGCAAGCCATGTGCAGTAATTGGCCCCTGTCCATTATGTAACCCGATATAGGCTGTCCCCCCAACCACCCCCTTTATGGCAGCCTTGCTGGTGCAGGGGCTAACAAGCTAGTGAATTTTGCTGTGTTTTTCAGAGGTCAAAAGATGAGGAAATAAGGGAGAAGGAAAGAAGAATGTGCAGATGGTAAGGAGAAATACTAGTAAGGTCAGATGCCATTTTTAACTACTTTGAAAAAAAAAAAAAAAAAAAAAAGAGGGAGAGAAAATCCACTATCTGGATTAGCTGCACTTCAAAGGGAAATGCAGCACTGCGATGTTCGGCTTTGAAGTTCAGCCGATCCAGACAGCAATTTTCTAAACTGAGTTAAAACTGGCATCTGAAATAGATTTTTTTTTCAGAGTACAGCAGATTCATATGCTGGTTTAGGCTCCAAAATTTGTCTGGATCAGCAGCTGTACTTCAAAGCAGCACATCTCAGTACAGCATTTGACTTTGAAGTGCATGTGCTCCAGATGCCAGTCCTCTTAAAGGAGCCAATGAATCAACTGCACTTTAACTTTTCTCTGTTGAAACAGCTATGCTTTTTCTCATATATAATGGTAATGTGTGTGGTCTCGAGTATAGCATCTCTCAATAAAAACATAAAGTTAACAGAAAAGCTCTTTATTTTGTACAAAGGACCTGGTCAACATCATTTTATTATACTGATTTGCAGTGATCTCAGCCAATTTCTAGCACAAACGATTCAGACAAGACTCAGGAAAGGACACTTTATTGATTAAAGATGTAATAATATTCCATTTTGTTATTGTTTTATCATTATGAGCTACAACTGCCCTAAAAAAGACATAGAAAAAGGATTAAAAGGGGTTTATTCCAGCATTTGGGTAGAAAGCAGTGCTGGCCATGCTGAGTTCCTATGCAAGAGACAAGCAACTCTGTCATTAGCTTAAAAGGTCAGTTTTTGCATGGAAAGAGGTTTATGAGGTGCTGAATTGTTCCATATAAGTATCTCAGCATTAATGTCAATGTTTGTATCAATTACTGCTACAGACCTCAATCACTGTTAGCTCTATTCTATTTGACAGCAACCTCTGTCTGAGATTGTTAGTAATTTTTTCAAAGTACTTTGAACAGTGCTTACCCTTTGCAAGACTAATTATTAGCATGAGACTGCACACACATACCTACACATATTTCATTTTGCTAGGCTATCCTATTTTTACTATTAGATATGCCTGCCTTGTTTCTCAAAGGCAAAATCATTTCAGTTGGCTCTGAACTCTGCCCTAGGCCTTTCATAATTTTCCTGCTCTTGGCTTTTTGTCTGTGAGTAACCTGGGTGAACTTTCTAAGCTTCTCTCTGTGACTTTCAGAGATGGATTTAGGTAAACAAGCGATCCTGAGACTCAGAGTGCTGTAAGTTTTCAGACCTGCTGAAGCCATTTAATTGCTGACTGTATCAGAGGATTTGCTTTGTATCAGTCTGTACAAAGTGGCAGCACTGCTGTGTTTTCTGATTTTTACATTATCTTGGCTTAATATTTCACAAAAATGTTCAAGAAGCAAAAGGCAGATTTGTTTTTGATGAATGAAGAAGATAAGCAATATATTGAATAAAACATTCACTTTTGTAAATAGAGAAACTGCTGAAGTTAATTAGAGATCAAACCCTTTTTTTTTTTTTTTTGTTTTGTTTTGTTTGGGGTTTGTGTCTGGGGTTTTGTTTTAGGTTTTGTTTGTTTGGTTGTTTTTCCCTATGAAGACAATTTTGAGGGAGCAGAGGCCAAGGTTCATCTTTGGTTATTCTGTAGTGCTGATTCTAGCTTTACAAAAGAACACTGAATTTCCATAAACAGTGGCTGAGTGACTAGTAGCATTAAAAACCAGCTATATAATTTTTAGAGATTTTCTCATAGTGGGGCTTTATTTTTTATATTTAACTGCCTCATTAATGTTAATGGATTTTTTTTTCTTTTATAAACTGCACTTACATTATGGATGGGAGAACTGTTTTGCAGTTTGAGAACATTCATAAAAACCCCAAAGCTCTAAAATACTGATGTAATTCCAGCCTTGTTAGTGCCAGAGATTCAAAAATCATCAGAATGTTCTAAAATTTATGAAAGTAAAAAATAGAGAGTGTGCAGTTTGAGGGACAGTACTGAGACTTCAAGGGCATCTGGCTTCCCATTTGCAGATTTTTGTCAGTAACAGTGTGTTTATTTTTTAATAAAATATTAAAAATCTTGGCCCTAAGCGTGGGCTTGAGCAACAACAAAAAAATGCAGTTACCAAAACACTTGTGATGCAGCTGGCAGAATTATCAAGAGTATTGCAAGTATTGACTACATCCACAAACTCAGTCATTTGTCAAAAGGCAAAAAATTGAGAGAAAAACTTCTGTTTCTATCCAGAAAAGTAGAATAAAGTTTCATAACCCCATTAAAAAGAAGAAGAAAATTGTTCTGGTTGTAAATTCAGATCCTCGTGAACTCCATTAGCCAGAGCAATAAAACAGCTCCTGTGCCTCTGTTAGCAGACCTGATACTGGTATCAGGGATATCTCACCTGATGGGCAGTGCCAGGGTCTGGAATCACAGTGTATGCCAGGGATGCCTACAGAATCAAGAGCAGGAGTCAATAGCAAAGCAAAAATTCAAAGGGTCTGGGATTAAAATCATGTTGGAGGCTAAAAGGGAGTGTGGAGTGTGCTCCCAGTGTGGGAGCAACTATTGTTTCTGCCTAAAACAAGGCTCAGCACCCTGTTTGCAGACTCTAACACATTCCTCAAGCCAATAGAAAGGGTTATCAATGAGAAACATAACAGTTCTGTCTTGGGAGATAACCAGTTCCCAGAAAAAATATTAATATTTGAATCCAGATATTTTCTCTCTCAAGGGACTCTTTTATTGCCATGCTCACACTGTAATCAAAATATATTCAGGAGCAATTTCAGATGTTCAAAAGCTATTTGTTTCAGTAAGTGCCAAAATCTCCCAGCTTCTGACTGTGCATCTCCAGAAATAAAGTATCATACTTTCCTAATCACATGTGCAAAATTCTAGTTTTCCCACAAGAGCAGTTTTACACCTTAATAACAGGAAACAATCCTTCAAAGCAGCTGAAATCTTGTACAAATAGATGTGTCCACAGGTTACTCAGAAAAAAATTCCTCTTAGCTATTTTGTAGGCAGCATACTGTGGAAAACAGTTTGAGTTTAGAAAAGGGAAGAACAAGGAGCAGGAGGAAAAAGGGATGAGTAGCATCCATCATTTACCTCCCCTAGAGCCAGGGCATCACCAACACAATGGAAAAATTTTTGAGAGAGATTCCATATAAAAGGGTTCTGGTTGCACATCAGCACACAACCAATTCTTTAATACTACTGCACATATCTAATCCTCTCCACACTCTCTAGCATTGGTCAGATTAAGGAGGAGACCTGGTGACAAAGGACATGGCAAAGCTGAGGAGTTCAGACCCTTTTCCACCTTAATTTTGACTGGTAAAACTGACTTTCAGTTATTCCAGGGCCCTGAAGCAACCTGGAAAGTCTAGAGTATAGAAGGTGATCTTTTGGTGAAGGAGAATCAGGTTGGGGAACATTTTAGCCAACTGGTCCTATGCAAGCTTTCAGAACACACTCAGGAGTGCTGACCTGGCTGGTGTCACTGTGACAACAGTCTCCATCACCTCTGAAAGATCAAAGCTGCTGGGTGAGCTCCTAAGGGCTGGAAGAAAGAAAGTGTCCCTTGCTCCTGCGAGAAGGAGCATCTGGGGAACCTGAAGTGGCAGCCTCAGCTCAGTCCTGAGGAAGACGATGGACTGAATCTACCTGGAAACCATTTTGAGTCAAGATGGGAACAGTCAGCATGACTTTACAACAAGCTGGGCTACCCAGTGTATGAAAGACGTGCACTTGCTGGAATGAGTCCAGTCAGGGCCACAAAGATTATTAAAGGCCTGGAGCATCCATCCCTCATGAGGGGGAAAGCTGAGAGACTGTTCAGCCGGGAGAAAGAGCAGCAGCCTCAGGGGGATCTTGTTAATGTGCATAAATACCTGATGGGACGGTCCAAACAAAATGAAGGCAGACTCTTCTCAGAGATACTCAGGGTCAGAGGCAGTGGGCTCAAACTGGAGCATGGGAAGTTTTGTCTGAACATCAAGAAACTCTTAATGTGATGGTAACAGACACAGATTGCCCAAAGAGATTATGTCCTTGGAGATACTCAATAACCATCTGAACACAGTCCCCAGCAACCTGGGGTAGAGGACCCAGCTTTGAACTCTGAGAAGGGAGGTTGAACAGGGAGATTTCCAGTGGTCCCTTTCAATATCAGACATTTTGGATGTCTGAATTTTCCATTTAGTTTACCAGAACAAAGTGAAGGGAGAGTTCTGAAGTTCCTTGCCCTAGACTATGTGCATATTTAATTTAACTAAATTAATTTGTCTTTCGTTAAAATTTTCATGAAGAAGTTATTAGATTAGTCTGATTTTATTTCTGGTCTAATTCAGAACTTTGTGATCTCATTAGCAGTCCGTTTTTACGAGGAGAATATGTTTTGGAGTGCTAGATTGAGTATTTTCAGTGGAATATTTTATGACAATTTTGGTTGATGCAGTGTTAAATTTTTCACTGGACACACCAAAAATAGCAAGAAGGACACAGAGGTATTTAAGAGACTTCATATAACTTTAAAATGAACAGCAATGACACAAATAAAGACTTCAATTTAATTAATATAAGGTCTTGTGTATAGGTGTGTTTTTATGACTGTGTGCTACAAATCATTTTTTAAAAAACACATAATCATGCAAATTCCTTATTTGCATAGTAGTAAAATTACAAGAGTTGATAAAACAGTATGTTACCTGAGTGGTTTTCAGTGAATGATTTCTCCTCATTTAGACTTTATATTTTTTCCTAAATTCATTCTGAGATTATTATTAAACCCTATTTCATGTTAAATTAAAAATGAAATACAGGTTGCCCAGCATAGGAGCATTAAAAGGTCACTCCTATGTACTTCTTGGTGTCAGTAATCATGTGCGCATGCAGGAAGAGTAGCAATATGTACAACCTTTCCAGATGGCTGTTCACAAGTGTGCCCAGAACAGAGGTCAAGAGCTAAGAGTTCACCTAGTTGAAAGCATTTTTCTAGGATGTTCAAAGGGGAAATTGTATTTTAAAGTAATTACAGCCCATCATTTTTAACACTGCAGTATAGCAATGTATAAAAGCATAAGCTGTAAGTGTTCTGGACTTATTTCTCTACCAGTAAAATGTTATTCGCCTCTATTACCTGAAATTCAAATAAGTCGGTGGCACTGTCTATAAAGTATCTCTCTGTTGTGGGAAGAAGCCATGAAGAGGCATAGGCAGGGGTGAGTAATGAGGATTGAATACATGAAGAAGAGGTGAAGAAACAATGAATAAAGAAAAAATAGGAGGATGACATATTTAAAAAGTATTTTCATATTTTAAGCAACAAGGCTCTTGGGAGCAAAGCTTTCCAATGGATGCCTTTCTCGTTTCAACACTTTCTCCCCACATATTTCTCCCCCATCCTAAATCTATTCTAAAAGCAGTGGTTTTGCAACTAAGAATAATTAGTTCTATGCCAGACTTCTCCAATGTCTCATGCCAATGATGCAAGTAAGTAAGAAGCCTTGCAATTTGTGGCACATTTGATTTAACTTGCTGTGGGCAAAGAAACAAATGAAGTTTTAGGATAAAAGCCTTAGTGGCTGCATATGCTTAAACCATCTCATTATTTGGTCCTTGCATTTAAATTGTGAGTCGTTCCTTCTAATGAGACCCTGATTTCATTCATTTGCACCTGTAATGGAGTAATTCCTAAGCAGTGGGGGCATAAGGCTAAGCATGGAGAATGAAGCAGTGGACCAGCTCAGGTTCTTTTTTCACCTTTGGGTGTGGTGTGGGGACTTCTTCCTCCTATCCACAGCACAGGCAGGCTGGCCCCCTGCCACGCTTTATAAAGAAAGAACACAAGCAGCAAAATCAGCTCCCATCAGTGTCCCTGCTGATGCAGCACCTCCAGCAGCAGCCCCCACTGCCCTGGCCCCATTTCCCACCCACGCCTGCCCTCCGCAGGCATCCCCCTCAGCAGCATTCCGGGAAGTCAACCCTTACATCATCTTGCTCCTAATTTAGATTAACGTTGCAAGTTCTTCAAGGCTGTGAGATGCCTGCAATTTCTGTGGAACTGTAAATTTGCCGCATTGTGAGTATGAACATAAAGGTAATGGCAAGGATGTGGTGATTATAGTATTTAATCTATGCCTGTTTGTACTGTAGTTGCAACTTAAGCTAATGAATTCAGGTTCTTTAAAGTCTTTCCCAACGTAGTGCTTTAAACCAGAAGATATTAAAGTTGGTTTATATTCAGATATTGCTCATTTCAGATCTTGTAAAGGTTCTAACAACTGCCTATGGTTTGAGAATTAAAAAATTAAAAGACACTTAAAGGACTATAAGTAAACTGCTACTAATTTAAAAGTTGAGTAACATTTTTATACTGTATTTTATAGAAATATAACCTTGAGGGAAGCCTATTTACAAATCATGCTAGTTTTAAAATTGTTTTAACAGCAATTCGGTTCCAATGTTCTGTTTCATTTGGTTCAATATTCATTTCATTGTATTTGAATTCTATGCACTTTATTATATAATTTTTAACTCCTATAATAATATAATTTTATTATATGATAATGCATTTTTCATTCAAAACATACACTCATTTTTGGTGGCTCTTGCCATGCTTAAAGTGCTGTTCAAATATTTCTATTTAGTCTTAATATCAAATTCTGTAAGACAAAGATGTCTATTTTTAAAAGAAAAATCAGAAGGGGAGTTTAAGTGACTTTTTGAAGAGTAACAACTATGAACAGGCTGTGACTTATGAGCAGTTTATAAGTCTTTTTGCTATTTGTATGCTGTTTTGAAAAAGCTGAAACATTTTTCATATGTGACATAAAAACTCCACTCTCAATTGTTATAGTAAAGAAAATGTAATATATAATCACTAGACTCAAATGTTTTTTAATGTGATTAGATTGATCAACTGAGAGAACGACAGCAAGAAACAAAAAGCCAGATGACGAGAGATTTATTGCTTAATTTATGATTTGTCTTCTAAAGATTTTTGAGCCCATGTAGTATTAATACTTTTTAAATGGGAAACTGCTACCATAGCTTGTGAGGGCTGCTCCAGCATCCCTGACCTGACATTATGGCTGATACTGGCTTTGGAGACTGAGAACTTTCCCTGGAACAGGGAGTCTGTTCATCCCCTGCCCAGCCTGGGGAGGTAATACCAGACACGTTCACACGCTGTTTAATCCTGCAGCCTGGGCCATTTCAAACAAAATGCACTCTGAATGTCTGTTTATATATGTAAGAATAAAATTGTATGCACAGCATGAAACTTTGTTTCCTGGCGTGCAGTGACTTGAGAAAAGTTTGTGGTTTTGAGCATAAAACTGACTCTTTCTGAATTCCTATTACAGTGGGCGAGACAATGGCTAAATGATTGTGAGAGCCCTGAGTAGGAGTAGGAATATGACCTGCTTTATAGCATGGTAAAATCAGTAGAGGAAAATGCACCAGAACCAGTAGTCAAAAATCACATAGAAAAATTGGTAACAGTAGAGAAGATGGCCACAAAGATCAGGGCTGAAGACTTTGCCATCCTTTGAAAAACTTCACTTCTAAATATTTTTCACCCTCTTCCCAGGAACAGGGTTCAAGATTGTCAGCTTTCAGTTGACAAATAAATGAACCACATCCTAGACCTTGTTGTGATGACAGCCTTGAGAATATAAATCAAGAGTAAACTGATCTAGTGGTGGTTTCCAGACCTTAAAGACACCACGGAATGATTGCTGAGGAACATGAAGTGTCCTACACATATGAATGAACTATCAAACCTACAAATGACAGCCTATGGTACATTGAAAACTGAAACTGCATGGACAATATGCAATAAATGTAATTTCAGACACACCATATAAATCATGCTGTGCACAACATTATGTACTACTATATTTAATCAAATAAAAAAATCCTTAAAAATAAATGTTTGATATAAAATTCTTACTGTATGTCTAAAATCATAAGTACCTTTCCTCAGATCATGCTTCCAAGACAGATTTGTCAGAGATGTGGTAGTGAATGAATTTTCCATCACAGCTGGCCTAAGTTTAGTGTCATCATAGAGTGGCAGGCTGTAAACTGAGCCTGTCAGAGAATGGGTGCATTTATTAAAATGCAGTTGATCACTGAATGTAGGTTCTGAACCAGACTGGTGTAAATTGAATGAGATGGAGCAGAAGAGCCTACAAGAGAAAAGCAATGATGAGGGTAGATAATTAAAGTTCTAAAGGAACAGATTTTGACTTACACCATCCCATAATTTGTTTTTCTTTAATGACTTCCCTCTGTCTCCTATACATGTAAATTTCACTATCTGAATGTCCACTGAATACTAAATTGTACCTTTTTTTTCTATTTCATTCTCTTTCATCCAAAATCTGGTTCTCAAAGCCATTAGAAAGTTTACTGATTTTTGATTTTCCACCACAGAATAATATTTGGTCCAGTCTGTATTGGTCAAAATTATGGCATTATGTTTGACAATATTTGTTCACACTGATATTTTATATTCAAAACCAACTAATGTTTTATATTTTTTGAATTTTCCATTTTTATTTTTTCTCTTTGAAAAGAACACTGTCAGGAATTACATTAAAATAGTCAAAACCAGATGCTTATATTTTGTATAATTAAAGTAGTTTAACTGTCTTAAGAAGCTTTGGAGATGAGTTTCATGAAAATTGTTTCTTCACACCATTTTGAATATTAAACATTTCACAATCTGAATTTTTTTTGCAATGCTGTTTATATACAAAGAAAACGGATCATTTGATATGATTGATAAATATGATGCCTCTCACTAAAACTGTGTGGTACCTATAGTCATCTGCCTGATAAAGATTTCATAATTGTGACTCTATTTGTGTTTATTAGTTTTGGCTTTTATCTGTGAATTTTACAAATATTTTGATGATTTTTGTATTTTGAAAAATACATGCAAGAAGTCAAGATAGGTAGTTATTTGTGTCTGGTGTTGATTATTTTCCTCTTGATATTGAACTGATCTTAGACTTTCTGTCTAAAATGTTCTTTCTTTTAAAAGAATGGGCTGAGCATGAGTTGGTTTGTACTTTATCCAGTCTTTGCCCTGCTCTCAGTGAAGGATGAGAATCTGACCTCCCCCTGACCTGATGGGCGTCCTGCTTGGAACAATTATTTAAGGAAACTGTCTGTAAAATGTCCTAGTTTTGCCTGGGATGGAGTTGATTTTCTTCCTAGTAGCTGGTGCAGTGCTGCATTTTGGATTTAGGAGGAGAATAGCACAGCGATGTTTGAGTTGCGAGCAGCGCTTACACCAAGTCTAGGACTTTTCAGCTTCTCATAAGGGCCTTGCCAGCAATTAGGCTGGGGGTGCACAAGAAGCTGTGAGGGGAGAAAGCCAGGAGAGCTGATCCCAACTGACCATCTGGATGGATATTCCACAGCATATGGTGTCGTGCTGAACAAATAACTGGGAGGGAGCTGGCTGTGGGGGGTGCGTGGAAACCTACTGCTCATGGACTAGCTGGGCATCAGTCAGCAGGTGGTGAGCAATTGCACAACTTGTTTTGTACATTCTTTTTATATTATTATTATTATTATAGTTTTCTCTTTCTTTTTCTGACCTAATAAACTGTCTTTATCTCTACCCACTGGTTTTACCTTTTCTTCAATTCTCTCCCCTGTCCTACTGAGGGGGAGTGATCATATGACTGTGTGGTGTTTAGCTGCCTGCTGGGATAAACTGCAAAATCAGTTTAGGAGTTAAGGCTGATGCTAAGAATTTTTCAACATATTAACTTGAACATAAAGCCAGTTTTCTGTCCTGAAGAATTAAGATCAGAAAGATACATCCATCTTGTACCTAGGCTAAGAGCTGTTTGTCTGCATAGGTCCTCTGTGAGCCAAAATGTCATTGTGGGAGGAGGAGCTCAAGTTTTTTGAATTTTCATGACTGTCCTTCTTAACCAATACCTACCTGCTCTAGGACAACAGGGGATGGAGTCAGACTGCAGGGGAAGTTAGCTGTGCAGTGGCACTGGAAAGATGTTTGTATAAAGAAGGGGCACTTCCACTTTCATTTTTACATGCAATTATTTTTACTTCCATTATTCTTTGGTCAGAGAGAAATGCCTTAGTTTCAAGATTGCCTTGTAATTGAGCAAAAAACCATGCAACTGATAAGCCTGAATTTGTTGTGCAAATGAAGACACCAATCTGAATATCCACCATGAGCTGAGTGCTCCATCAAGCCTTAGAGGAAACTGGGAGCATCTCATTGACTCCCTGCAATGGAAGGAGGTCTGTTTGTATCTGGCCAAAAATGGTGCCTCAAAGGGACTGGGCTGAACTAAATGCAACACTTTGGAAAATAGTCTCGATGTGATGAAGGAGTAAGCTGGAGACCAGGCCATGAAGGAAGAGTCTGACCTTTGTTTTGTTTGTATTAAGGTGCAGTTCTCTTCAAAGACAGGACAGAAAAGCCAGGAATTTGCTGCATGTATTTTTAAACATGAATGGATAAATTGAGAAGGCTAAAATGCCCTGTTATGCTGTTTCCTGGTGGGTTTGTTTTTGAATGACTTGTCAGCTTTATCTTTCTGAGTCAAAAGTAACGATGCAAGCAAATGTAATCCATTATGGCAATCTGTGGTGCGTCTGTATCTACCTGTAGGTTCATTTCTCTATTTTCTGTGTGTTTATAGCGTGCCTTCTAGAGATCTGAAGAGGAAATCAGTCAGCTCAGGGGTTTGACAGGAATAATGAGAAAGGACAGATTTGTATTATGGTGGAGAGTGATAAAACAACGAGCTGATAGGAACGAAGCAAGGGGACAAAGTGTCTCTTGAGGGCAAGCTCCACAGAGGTCCCTAACCAGCACATCAACAGCCCCAGAATGAGCAGGGCCAGTAAAACATGAACAGCATTTGGCCTCTCTTGCAGTTCTTGAGGCTTGGAATATTGGGTGATGGATGGAGTAGCTGCTCTCCCTGATGGCAAATGGTTGACAGGGAGTGCTAAGCCAGATTCTCCTACAAAGGAATGTTTTCAATGTAATAGCTAGAATGGTGCATATATTTAATTAATGGGTACTGTTTCTAAGGTTGACAGTGAACACACTCTTTAATCTTTACTTCTATGCCTTTCATAAATATATTGTGAAAAACTTGCCATAGTTTTTTTTTTTTTCAGATTAAAAATGGCATTTGCAACTTACTTTTTAAAACTACTGTCTTCTCATGGGAAATTCTGGAAATATTTTCTATAGAAATAATTCTGTTTCTAGAGCATATATGTTTTTTTATCACATTTCCCTATTGATTACAAGATATATTTGCATAAAAATATGCGCATAGGAATTTATCATCTGCTGCTGCTTTTTTCTGACTTGAAATAAAAATCCCTGTGGAACAAATGTACTCCTAAGCAACAGAAATTTTCATAGGAGTATTTCATTTTAAATAAAAACAAGCAGAGAAAAAAATACCCTGAAAATATTACTTGCTACTTTAGGAAAATAGTTTTTACTAATGGCTTCCACAAAGCTCTTAATACAATAATCATGCTTTTAAAGCTCTCTCCTAATTTAGTTGCAACCAGTATAGTATAATGCAGAAAAATTGATAGTCTATCCCACATTAATATTGTTGTGGTCTTTTCAGAAAATCTTGCTCTACTTGCCAAGATGCTATTGCAATTAAATTTTGTCTTACATCTAAAGGTGGTCAAAAGAGTAATTTTGCAAAACTACCCATGCTGGGTGGAAAAAAATTTGTGTATATTTTCCTGTAGTATACTTTTAGTATTCTCATGCAATCTCTAAAGGCACTTAAGTCATATATAATAATTTTCTTGTCTGAGTGGACCCAGGTCTTTCTGGTTATTTTACATCTGTTTCTTTAATAATATCTAGCAAAATGGAGACTCCTAACTAGTTCAGTTATTTTCAAATCCTTTTCCCCTGTTTCAAGGGTTGGATTGGTTTAGGGGGTTTTAAAATTCTTATCCTAAACAGCAAGATCCTTATTCATAGAAGAAAGAAAGAAATTCAGAGAACATTTCACTGTGAAGATGTCTAAGACTTTAGAAAGAGGGCTAGACCAAATACTTCTAGCTTCATGTAACCTTCCTGACTTTGACTTGGCAAGGATTGTGCTTGCTGGTACATTCAGCAGGGACATTTTGAAGAACTGTTCCTTCTCCTCTCCACCCAAGCTCCTGTGTGATTTCTCTGCCAGCCCACCCTCAGGGCTGCTTCAGGGGCAGCCTGAAGGCACAATTAGAGGCCAAAGTGTAAACGTCACCTTCTGACAGTGTGCATGATGGGGGAATTAACACTGGTTTGGCACAACTTCTCCAGTGGACTTCCATTGATTAGAAATGAAAGCGGAATCAATAGAACACTCCCTAACTATCACAGACATGATGGAGTTTAGATCATAGCAAAAATTTCATCTGTCTTTGGGAAAGTCTGAAGACTAGAGCACACCACAAATATATAGCATATCCTAAGAAAGATATTTTTACAAGAAAAAAACACCCCAAGAATGCTAATGACAAGACAGCCCTCTTCATATTTATTTCCAGGCTCCAGAGCTCTGAAGTAAGAGCAATTGGAAATCATTTGGCTGCATAAAATCAAGTGGCCCCTTGGAAAGTTTACCAGAGTGATACAGATAAGGAATGTCAACATTTTTCTGTTTAAAATTTTTAATTTAAAAAATTTCTTTTCTGTTATTTACTGATTTATGGTCTATTAAGTTAACTTTAGAAGAGTACATCCTTCTTAAATTATTTCTTTTAGAGTATGAAATTCGTATCTTAGATTTGGATACTAACAGACTAATCAAGGAGTTTAATTTAAAGACTGAAGATGTGTGACACCATAGATTAAATATGCTTAAGGCAGAAGTACACAGTGGGAGCTTATGCACCAACTGGCTTTGAAAGTGGTCTTCAGAAAAGAGAGGAAACAAGCCTTGTAGTCCTAGCAAGGAACAGTCACCCTGGAGCGCATCTCTGCCAGCAGAACCTGAACCAGAACCCCTTCCTCTGTTTGCTCTGGAACAATGCTACTCATTTCTACCTCATCCCCTTTTTTTGAACAGCTGACTACAACTTTACCCTACTTGCAATTCTTTGATGTACAGGGGAAAAAAGAAAAAAGTGAGGAGAGAAGAAAATTCATCTGAGCTTCATCCAAAAGCACAGACAAAGGTGTGTGATGATTCCAGTGGTGCTGTAACGGATGGAACTGAGCTACATCAGCTCCTTGAACTGCTGCAAATGTCTGCTGGGTCACTCCTTTCTCCCCCTAACTTTTCTGAGGGAGATGATAGCCCACGGATAGTTCTCAGTGTGCACCCCAGTTGGTAACAGCACCCGGGGCTGAAATTACTTCCTTGCAAGGAATGGTTTGGATGCTAAAGGTGGAAAGGTATCAGAGCTCTTCCCTAGTGTGCTGACGTAACTTTAAAAAAGATGGATTAAGACTGTTAAATGAACTTTTCTGTATTAGGGAAAAATATTACAGAACTCTCAGCACTTAAGAACAGTACAGGAGCTCTTATTTTTAATGAATTCTAAAGAGAACATTGATTCGCTTAGTTCCACTTACTATTGAAACAACTAGAGGTTTTTATATGATTATTAATTATATCTAAAACAAAGTGTAATTACATTTTGCAATTAGGTTAGCGATAAAAATACTTTAATTTGGTGATTTCCTTCTAAAAGGACAATATGTAATCTTTTTATATTCAAGGGAGTAATAATGGGCAGCTTTGTAACCCATTCTTCAGCATAAGACCAGTTTAAAGTATCTATAAGTAATATATGACCTCATATATTGTTTTTATCAGAACAGAACCTCGATAGGATATGTTTGGTGAATTAGTAAATGAAATAATTTAATCCAATTTTCCAAGATTCTACAAAGTGGAAGTGGAAAATTTAGTCCTTGATATGACACTTATATCTGGTACTACGGAGGCAGTTCTTGTCCTCTATGGCATCTAAAACAAAATAAAGCCTGAAATATTAAAATTCTGCAGGAAATCTTATGGAATGTCTTGGTACTCCACCCAACAGTCATTAATGGCAGTAAGATGTCCACAAGAGCCTTCCTCCCACAGAGCTTTTTATTCAGCTGCTGACAGCTCTGAAGTCAGTCATACAATAGGCACAGGACTGACTTTGTCTGAGTTAAATCACCCAAAGTAATCTTTAATCTCTGTAAGTGCCTAATATAGATTCAAAAGTTTAGAAATACAAAGATATTTCTCTCTCTATGAAGCCAATATGTAATCCTCTGATGTCTAAAATCAGATAAAAAAGAACACACACGGTATATGTAATTTAGAGGGTTTTGTCCAGTGGTATCTGATTTCGTAATCATTGAAGGATCTCTCTGTACATTGGGATAAAAAGCTCATAGTAAAATCTCTAAAGAACTAACAATATACAAGGTGCAAAGACAAGCTACAAGTATCTACTACTAACTTGGCTGATTTCTGGTACCATTTGCACAGTTTAGCACCCCATTTTTCTGTCAGAAATTAATGTAGTTTGGGTACTGAATTACTCAAAACCTACTTCACTATGTTAGCTTCAAACTCAGTGACTTTTGAAATAAAAGAACAGAAGAATACATTTATTTCACAATTTAGCTGCATTATGAAGTGGTAAGAGAAAGATTTGTAATTAACCAAGGTCTAAATACATGATTCAAATTGTTAGTTTAAAACAACAATTCCAGTTAATCAGCTTTCTCATAGGCAAAGAGATAGCATTTACTTGAAGCTGGAGTTAGGAAGTTATTTCTATCAGCATAAAAGATCATAAATTTGTCTCACAACCTTTCAGCAATTTAGATGTGTAATTGGGCCTTCAAGACACACTCTGCGTTGACATGTGTAATATTAAATTTCTATCACTGTGATTTATGTACCTAGCTAGTTGTTCTGAGAGCTACTAAGTATAAACATTGAGTTTAAAAGCATGCCCTTACACACAGGGATTGAAATTCTGTTCCCTTTATCAGTGACTCAAGCAGACCAAAGTTATCACACAGTGGTTTTCAACTTGCCATGAAGGTATTGGGGCTTTAAGAGAAAATCAAATTACATAAAAACTAGTGAAGAAATTGCATACAAAACAGCAACTATTTCACTACCTATTATAAAAAGTGGCAATAAAGGAAAGGAAAAAATGTAAGAAGCAACATTTTTAAGCCTCTTAATTTCTGAATTGTAAATTCTTTCAAGAAAATAGGTAATGTTAGTAAGATTAAAATGTACTTGAGACCATCTCCTGAAATCTGATAGTCAAGTAATTCAATTGCATTCTTTTTCACAGAATAAATCTGGTAGATAGAGCTCTGCCTGCGTTCCTTCTGCTTCATACTGTGTCTCATGTTATAGTTTGGGTCTGGCATTTCTGGTAGTCCAAAGGGTAGTGTATCATTAGATTAAATTATATCCTCCTGAGGTAAACAAAACAAATATTGTTTAAGAGACCCATAACAATAAAATATACTTTTCTAGACGTAATTCTGCCTTTAATGCAACATGGAAACATGGATTGCAACAATACAGAGCTTATTCCTGAACACTTTTGTATTTTGCATTCTTTTCTTGTTAGATATTTTCAACATATTAATCTGTGTAAACATCTAACTGTATCTAAATCAGTTAGGATAATATTCAAATGTTTAAATTAATTCTATGATGGCTATTTGTCTGAATGGACTTACTGGTTATCATGATGTCCATTTACCCGAACTGAGCAGTGATAACTTGATGGAATTTTTCTAGGAAGGGCATTTTTTCCTGTCCCAATATTTTAAAACATGATGCAAGTGCTTTCCAATATCAGAATTACTTTAGGAATTTCCAGGGGACGCCGCTCTCTCTGGGAAATGGGTAGGATATGTGGTTCTTGAGAAATGCTCCAGGAGATGATTGTGCCCTCTGGAAAGGTTTGGGGAAGCTATAGTGAGGTTCAGATGTGCTTCTCATCTTGTGGAGGGAAAAGAGGAGGAAGGAGAGCAATTTAGGGCTGTTGCTGGCACAACAGAGTTCACCACTTTGAGAAGGAAATAATTTCAAACTGGGGCTTTGCTGTAAAGTAACAGATTTTTCTGAATGACCTTTAAAGTTCGTTTCCAACCTAAACTATTGCATGAATCCATTAAAATGGCCTCCTCAGCCTTCGTTTGTGAGTTAGATGCCATGATATATTTGAGATCTAGAAATAAATGTTTTATGTCGGTACCTCCAAGATGTTTTCCCTCATGAAAGTGAAACCATTTTACAGAGAAACCATGTACTGACAGAAAAGAAGGTACAAAATGCTGAGAGGCATCTGCTTTGCTTTTCATCAGCCTCATTGCCTTTAGCTGTTCACTCTAAGTAAAATCAGCACTTTTGAGAAATTATTAACAGTGGTAACAGAATGTGGTAAGAAAAGGAGCACATACAGACAGTGCATTGGCTGGTAGAATTGCTCAGAGTTTCTCAGAAATTACTAATGTTGCACAGCAAGCTTCAGATCAGGAGAATAAACTTCTATCCAGCACCACTCTTCCATACTTATGCTTCCTCTGGGTTGTAGTTTATAGCCTGTGATGGAGGCAGCAGGCTGTGGTACTTCATACCCAAAGGAGAAGGAATCCCAAGGGTGTATCACTGTTGTGTGAAGATGCACACTTCCACTAACTGGAAAAGTTAATATTTCTTATGATAAGCTTCCCTTTTGAGTAAGTCTATGTGAAGTGGAATTAAATCATTAATTTTACTGATAATGTGTCTATATAAACTTTAAGTCTATTTACTTAAAGGGCAACTGGTTACAGAATCCCATCTCTGGCTTGTACCACATGCTCCAAATTAAGATTAAGATCAGTGCCAAATATTGTTTGGAAGTGATTTTGAATTTCTGTATCATTGATCCCTTGGAAAAAAAAAGAAAAAAAAGAGAAACACTGGTATATGCAGTTTCACTTTGATGGCAAAGAGTATTTTTGTGAATAAGCTTGAACCTTCTTGCTGCCTGAAAAAAATAATTTGTCTTTAGGGCTCCATCTTTATAGATGCAGTCATTTAGAAATAAACATTTTACTTCTCAAGTGTCTTGAGAACAAAAGATCAAGAACTGAAGCTCTACGCAGGGGGTTTCAGAAGAGAAAAATTATTTCATTTGCTTCTCCCACTTCAAAAGTAGATCCTCTCAGACACCAGGTTATGACTGAGAAATTCGTGGAGATTTATGGAGAGCTTTACTATATCTTCCCTCTTACTTCTTTTTAAGCACTTCTGGACAGGAATTACAATAGATGAGTGAGCATTAAAAATAATCCATAATACTTGTAAATTGAGTCAAAGCCTCTGCCTTTCCTACTTCTATTTTCATTGCCATTACAGGATATGCATATGAACTTCTCCCATGTAGGAATAGATTTGTTGTTTCTACTAACAGAAGAACAGAAAAGAAAGAGTTGACACTGATTCCTCCCGCTCAGCCATTCTTTTCTCCACTTAAAAAATGGAGAGGAACTGAATACATCTATTTCTCATTGTTGACCTACATATATTTCATTACTCAAATAACTCATCTTCCACATGGTGATTCCTGCTTCAGTAATGACCATTCTGTAAACTATAAATTCATTGTTACCAACAACTGAATTCACAGCCCCTCTTGCTAATAACAAGTCATTTGTTTAAACTGAGCCTACCTCTAACACACTTTGTTTGGCTGGTTTCTGAAAATGTCACAATTTCTTTATAGTGTAAATGGTGCTGTTTTCTTTGCTAGGATTTAAAGTCAATATGAACAAGTCACATATAGTACCATACCAACTAAGCCAATCTGTAAAATAATTATAAATTACATTGGCAAAATTTCATATTCACAGAACAGATTTTAGACCATATGTCTGTTGGTGATGCAACTGAGAATTCATCTTTAGTTCTCAGACAAGGTATGTGTAGAAGTACTGTGTCATATGGCTTTTTATGTTAGGCATTTCCATTACAAAATTGTCATGCCATTGCTTCAGATGCTTTCAGTCACAGGACAAATTTCTACTGGCCATACATTCACAGCAAGATATATAGGTGCAAGAATTACAAGTCGGAATCCTACAATTCTGTAAATATTCTGTGTGGAAAAATGCACCCCCCCTGAAAAAAAAAATCTGACCAAAATCTTGGTGCTTCTAGATAAGGACTGCACAGAGAAGAGGGATGTTGGGATCAGCCCCAGGAAACAGACCACTGAAGTAAATGAGCAGTAGTAATTTAACTCCATTTTGTTGTTCCATCTGGGAAAATAATTCAAGTGCTTAAACAATATAGTAATGAGGTACATAAGCATACAAAGAAGGGTGAAATAATTTGGTTTACCATACCACTCTCCTGCAGTATTAGTAAAGACAGGACAGACTTGCCATTGGCAGAGAAGCTACTGCGATCTTTAAGAAGAGCAGCATTCTTGAGAAGTCTTGGAAATAATAAAAGATAATTTTTTACAGTGGAGAGGTGTTCAGTGTTCCTTGAAACATGTGGCTAAATGCTTTGCAGGTCACTTTTGCTGGGAAAAAGGGACCCTTTCATCTTTCCCTTTGTCTCCAACTTATTTGTGTTTTGTAGGAAATGGTAGTAAACTCTTCTGCTCTGAAATATCCTAATTGATTTATATTTTTAGACCTCACGCATTTGTCTAATCCTAATTCTATGGCAACAAAAACAATTGATCTTTGGGACCTGGGAGATAATTCTATGCTTGCAACCAAGTTTTCTGCACCTGTCTGTAGAGACACTACATGGTCATGACTTGTGCTATACAAATGTCAGCCAACTTGGATGCAGGTTCTGTGACCTTCATTTTCCTGGCAGCTGGAAGAAATCTGATTCTGTTAGCTAACAGTCTGATCTTCCTTCTTCTGAAGCCCCTAGTTATGCTGTCAATTTTATCAAATGCAGCTCACATCCTAGAAGCCAAATCATTAGCCATCATTTTCAGTACTTAATTTTATATATTCTTGTGTGCAGTACACTGTAAAATGTTTAATGTTAAAGAAAATTCCTGTGTTCATCCAATGAAAAAGGGAAGGATTGAGCGGCTGCCTATTTTTGATTTTTGAGATTTTTCTATAATCCTATTTATCTAACATTTGGTTCACAATTGTTTCTAAATACATGTATTTGGAATGCCATAAAAACTAGTTATCATCAGTTCACTAACAAAGGTAAAAGATTACTTTAATGTTTTTCCTGTTAATTATTAGCAATTCAGAGTCATTTTACTAGCATGCATTTTAACTTAAACAGTACAGCTATTACTGGGTAAATGTACTCAAAATAACCACATTTGAAAACTGGTAATTTCTTTGCACTTAATAACTGCTTTGCTTGATCGCTGAAAGGGATCTAAAAGTAAGATGTTCTAGGCTCTATTTATAGCTGCAGCTTCATAACTTTCTTATTTATTCACTGATTTTTTTTCCTGGTAGTTTCTGAAGTATGGCATTCTGTATGGGTCTTCAGATGGGGACACTCAATCTATTCTAATCACTAATTAGTCCCACACACACTAATCAGTCCCAAGAAGTTCCTAGTACCTCAGTGAGGTAGACCTATACATGTGACTGAAAAAAAAAATGGAAGTAACCTTTCCCCTTTGCTAGTGAGCTGATGGAAAGCAGTGGGTTTTAAGTCTATCCATCTAAAATACATGCATAAGTCTATTGGTCACTTTTCCTGTTTATTTTATTTTAAACATTTGTCATGACCTCTCTCCATGGAATATGCCAGATAGACCTGAAATTATTTCTGTCCTTATTGTAAAAATAGATTGATTACCCATTTATTTTCTGTTACACAGACAATTTCTTTTTGAGCAGAAAGACAGGTTAAAGTGGTTTTATTTGCTTACATATAGGTGTCTATCAAAGAACCATAGTCTTTTTGTTATTTTGGAAATTTTTACTTCCATAAGAAAACACTGAGTGTCCAATAACATCGAATCTGTATACACTGCAATCCTCCTTGTGTCACTTGCACAGCAGCCCAAAAGAGAGGCAAAACTCTCGAGAGCCACTTGTGCAGAAAAGATGTAGCACTGGCTCCCCTGCAGCCACTCTTCCCTGCTGACTGTGAGACACTGGAAAATTTGGCCTTGGGATACCCATCCTGCAGGATTCCTCTCGATTCCTTCCCCAAGAGATGAAATTTTATACTCAAGGGTCTTCTTTCTTTTCATTGAGCTGTAACACCCAATGGTGGACAAATACATTTGTAAAATCATTATTTTGTGAGGACTGATGTGAAGGAAAAAACCTATAAGTCTCTTCAAAGCTCTTTAGGTCACTAAAGACTTCAGGAGTCAATGGAAGTTCAGGAGCTTGATATCTGAAGATATTTGAAGATCTGGGGATTAGTTTGTAAGTGAATGGCCTTTGATTACAAATTTCTGTATGTATTCCAGCGTTTACAGAGACTGTAGATAATACAGGGAAAAAGTTATGTGATTTTAAAGGAAAAATGGTATGAACATTTCCTGACTGCCCGTTATTTAGTGAAGGGCATTGCTGTGTGTTTTGATATATCTCCAGGAAATATAATGAGATAATGTCTGGATATCAGGAGTCCCGTAGCTCTTCCTTTTAAGTTCAACAAATGCATGAACTTAGAAGAAAATCTCTCAAGCTTTTTGATTTCTTTTTTTCTGGTATTTAGATTAAACAAATTTAGCAAACAAATCATGATCCCCAAAACTGACACAGATCAATTATTACGATTTAGAGATTTTTGGATATAAGTTGAGTGGTTATTCAATGTATAGACATATTTAGCAATCTAGAGCAACAAGCAAGTCTATTCAAAAGGGAATATTTAAATAAATGTTTCCTAAGAATAGTTACAGCACTCAGATAGAAACATTCTGTCATGCAGGTGCTCATCCAAATGTTGGCAGACATTCAGTTTAGTACCAGAGGAATCCTGAGGAGGAAAGAATATCAAGATGCCACCCACCTACCTAATAATGTGTAGTTTCTGCTGTATAACTTGCTATAAGCACTTTGAGGCAAAGAAGGTCCCCCAGAGGTAAGGACAGGAATGATGGCCCACCTATTGTTTAAGAAGCAATTACATTGTCTAAGCAAAAAATGCATGCTGCTAATAACCCCTTACTGAAAGGGCTTTTAATGGTAACAGAGCTTCCGAAGTCTCCTTTTATTACATTTAAGCCTACAATATTTATCCACGCTATTTTGCGCCTCACATTACAACAGCGATGGTGCACAGGATGTGTGCGGGCACAGCATAGATTTATATTCTCTGCCTTGGCTCGGCTGCATTCAGTGCACAGAGGAGGCTGGAGGATGCAAATTGCCCTCTCCTGCTGTGCCCACAACCCTGAGACAAGCCGTCACTGCATTGCTCCATCCAGCTGTGGAGCTTTCTTCTGGAAACTTCCCCTGCGGGGGCCTGCGGAGGGAGCCTCACGGCCCCGCTACAGCAGGCCGCCCTCCGCGCGGGCAGGGCAGGCGGCTGCCACAGGTGCAGAAACGGAGCCCAGCTCTGGATCCATAAATCATAAACACTTAATATTTGCTGGTCCCCTCAGGTATAAACCACAAATTGTTTGCAGAACCCCGGCCAATTTCAGCTGTCCTCAGAAATTCAGGTAGGCGGCTTTCAACTTGTCCTGAAAACCGATTCCATGGGAGATATGAAATTAAGGGCCTTGATTCATCTTAGTACAAAATCTAATTTGAACTTGCTATAAAGCAGGAGCATGAAGGGTTAAATCAGTGTACTGTTAGTGCAGCAGCAGAGAAACTGGGATGTTCTACCTAATATTTTATAGCAGGTTACCCGTTTGTAGTTTGAAAATAATAAACCCCTTTTTTTCTTACATTGGGATCTTTCATAAATGGTTACTGAATATCTTACTATACTGCTTATTTTACAGCCCAAATTCCAAGATGTGTTAAATCTTTATCACATTTTGCAGCAACACCAAAAACTCCACATTCAAGTTACAATAGATACCCTCTTAAACTCTATTAAGTAAGATTAAAGAGTGACTCTGTATGGTTAATGTATTTGCTAAGTACTACCTTTACATTGTTTTTCATATTTCAAAGCACAGTCAGTACTTTCTGTTGACTGAAATTATTAACATATATAGAATTACAGTCATAGGAAAATCAGAGCTATTTGGGGATATAAAGCTGAAAGAAATTAAAATACACGACAGTATATGAGTTTTAAATGCTGGTATTGAACTCAATAAAAGCCAGGATATTTTGAGTGGAGAAAACAGTACTTACTGGCTTTATCAGTTTGTCTGGGTATTGGTAATTGCCGATCACAGGTTTTCTATCATATTACTCCTAAATTGTTGACAAGTCCGCAATGAGTTCATAAGTGTTTTTCTCATTTTCTTCTGTGATTAATTTTTACTTTTTGCCGTATTACTAAAGAGATTTCTTTAGCATTCAAATGCCGTGGCATTACAGTTTTGAAAACATCTACTTTTCAGATTTATAAATACTGTCAGTGGGTACTTATGTCCATTTTGGCTAGCAGAAGAAATAGAACTTACTTCAAAAAATAGTATTGAGTTTCAGCATGCAAAATTGTAGAAATTTAATTCAATTAAAACCAATATTTTGGTTTAAAATTTTTTGATTTGTACCTTTGTAGTGTTTTGAAATATTTACTGTAGTTACTCTCATTTAAGCTACACTAGCAGTTGATGAAAGTTCTTACTCTCACTAAGCTTTTGTTTCAAGTGCCAATTACAATTCAGCTAACATTTTGAAAAGCGTACGACATGTTCCTGTATGAAATGAGATAGCAGTGAGTCAAAGAATATAAATCTGTAAGCTTCTATACATTTTAACATATGACTGTGAATTATTCAGTGTACTAATTACTCTTTTAGCATCTTATTTATCTTGCTTCTTATGTTTTAGAAGTATCTTGTACAATTGAAACAGTGCTTTCTCCTGCTTGGCTTTCAGAAAGAAGTTCTGCAATACTTTGAAAGGAAACATGAAAGAAAGTGTTTTAATGAAAACATGGTTGTAGGATATCTGCAATGGGTTAGCTATGGAAGGCACCGTTTACTTTGTACCGTGATATTTTTAGGTCTAGAATTAGAGTTTGTTTGTGTAGAGTAGCACTGTCTGCCAACAAAATGTTTTGTACAGAAAACCATTAACAGAAGACATCAAAATTTAAGTCTATTCATATTCGAATATTGAAAACTTCCATTATTTCATGACTCAATGTGTAAATCTGTATCAGATGAGCTAAAAAGCCAAGAATGTTTTAATTTCCTCATGGATTTGCATTCCTTTATTAGAATTTAATTTGCATTGTTGTGAAAATGGCTTTTCCTGGTTTACTGTTCCTAAGAACTGTTATGTATTTTAATGCCATTGGAAAAAAAAAATCATTTATCACCAGTAGAAGACTGCTTGAGCAGCCCATAACTTTGTTGTAGTTCCCTTGCGTGGAACTCTTATTTCATACAGACATGAATGCTAAGTGAAAGATACTTCTGAAAATATAAAGTATTCAGAAATTAGCAAGTACAAGTTTTGCCGTGCAGTCATATTCTGAATCCTTTTTTATCTACCTTCTGATAGCCTTCACATTTGCAGTCTGTGATAGAACCACAATTACACCCAGCTTTCCTGGGCTTTCATCCTGCACCATAACAGAAGGTGCTTTTTTCTTACTGTAAAACACTCTTCCTTTAATCACAGTACATTCTGCACAGTTAATGAGGTAGGGGTAAGTTATCATGTCATTAAAGACTACATCATGATATATAATAAATGGGAGCTGATTTAAAACTGCATCATCTTTGATGTGCTTGAATTTGCAACTGTAATTTCCTTCTTTTTTGTATGTTATGTAAATATAAACCCAAACTCTGTTATATTCAGCTACATTGAAATCATGTAGATCACTACCTGATTTACTCAGGCTCTGTTTACTTTCAAGGTTCTTCATAATGTTTGGAATTTCATAAGTTGGTAAATTGATTACATAGTTTCTTATAGGTATCACCCTAGAAATTTTTCCATGGTTGAACACCTGTCTAGTTTTACCTGCTGTACATTTTTTTATAGCTTTGTGTCAGCCTTTTAAAAATGTAATTACTTCAAGATAAACAACGGTACTGATATTATAGTGAATTGCCCATAATATTTAAGTCAATGGTGCCAATCCTTAGGGGCCCTAAGGGAGGAAAAACTCAATTAGAACGAGACAGCAAAGAGGAGAACAGAAAATTTGCTTGAAAGGTGGGAGTGATTATTTGTTGTTCTCATATAAATCATTATTTCTTTCATTGCCAAAATGTGCAGAACAAGTTGCAAATTTTTTCCCAGACAAATGAAAGACAATCTAATAATTAAGAGAGGAGAAAATTCTGAGTCCAGGGATCATAAGGGAAGTCAGAATCTAAAAGAGTGAACTATTCAGGTCCCAAAGACTTGAAGTGCTGGACATGAAGGTACACAGAACAGTGTTAGTAAAACAACAAAACTACAAAAGGACCACTCAAAAGCTTGTATTCTTTATATCTAATCAGTATTTTTACTATAAATAGAAACAGGTTATTTAAACAAGGTGTCATACTTTCAACACCTCCATTTGGCTCTTTTCTTTCGAAATTACCTGCTTTTAAACCACTCTCTAGCTTGACATTTTTTTCAACCCTAAAATTACATCAGTCGACAATGTACCAAATCATTCTTCTTTTATTTCTTTCTATCTTCCACTTTCAGATTTTTCCCTTGCTTTTTACCCAGAAAGAACCTGTCTTCCAGTTTGTCCACAGTATAGCTTTGATGCTGTACTTACAGTAATTTTTTATTCCTGAATCTGTGTTGTCAAAAAATGACCACCCAAGCATTCTTGTGTATGTTTGACCTATTGATCCAGATATAGGAGGTACAGTGACGATCTAATTACTTCTTTGGCATTGAGTTTTTGATTAAAAATGGACAGTGCAGTCCAGATGTCATTTTGGGCAGGAACTTAATACAAATTCTCTATTCAAAGAACTTCATTCCCATATTAGTGGAAAAAGCTAAGTCACACAAAGCTGTCTAATGATGCATGCTACTCTGAGGTAGCCTCACAGCATTTCCCTGCCCTGCTTTGACAGGCACAGCTGTAGTCTGTCCATCTCCAGAAATAGCTCTGCCAGTGCATGCATCACTTTCCTGATGCTTGACATACCCACCTGCACCTGTATCTGTTGCCAGATTCAGATCAGTGACCACAGACACCTTTCTTTCTTCTCCCTCTAGGAGCTGTGTCCTGAGGGAGCCACCTGCCTTCTCTCTTTCTCCCATAGGAAAAGTTTCCTAAATTCTCCGGGCTGAATTGTCGGATGAAGTTTAGGACACAGTAAACCATACTGATGCTTTGAAGATGTCATTTCAGCAGTGTAAGAGAAGCAACCTCTCTGGACTGAAACAGCTTGGGAAAAATATTTTTAAAAAGAGGAAGCATTATTTCCAAATTAAATTTATCACTGAGGGTGTTGTCAGCACTTTAATATGTGGTGTAGATATAATACTTGAATGACTTTGAAAATAGCTCCATGCCGTTTCAAGAAATAGTTTTAAGTAAGACTAATTAACTTCAAAGAAAGAAGGAGTAAAAAGGGTTTTCTTCTTTATTTAGTTTTTAGCTAAGTGCTGTCTCAAATTAAATGAGTCATGAAAAATTCAAATTGTTAGAGTGCCACCCCTATAATTTGATCACTATTTAATTTGATTTTTTGTTTTATTTAATCAGAGCTACAGGAACCAGCTCATTTGTACTGTAAATTACACAACTTCTGCCCTTTATTTCATATATGGTTGATCACTTTTGGCAGATATGATTGGATTATCTAATCATTGGCTATATGAAATTGCCATTTAATCAATAGGGAAGGTCAAAATTTCTCAATGTGATCCTGAAGCAAAGCATCAAAGGAAGTTGGAGGATGGTGAAATCCAACTAAACTTTTATATGTTTGCAACATTATTATTGACAATAACTTCATTATTGTCATAACAAATGGTTCCTTTATCTTCTCTTGCCACTTAGGGTTTGATGGCACAACCTATGGCTTTGGTTATTGATTACAGCTACCAATGACTAGATGGATTTAGCTCTCTTAGTCATCAGTGTATTTTATAGTTGTTTGAGACAAGAGACAATGAGTTCTGTACTCCCTGTTCTGCAAATAGGCAGTTAAGGGATTGACATCTTCAGTCACTGAACATATATGTCACTGTGAATCTAAAGCTAATTTCTGACTGTTTAACATAGCCACACATTGTTTGTTAGCCTGCAGATGCTGAAAAACTGGTAGAATATGCTTCATCCTTACTGTTCCATCATTTGTTGTGTAAGCCAAGCAACAATACAGCATCCTGTGCTCTGCCTTTTCAGTTTTGGTTGTCCTCAGATGAGGATTTTGCTCCTTGTTACTCTGCAGGTCTGTTTAACTTTCTTCAGGATGTCTGATACTGTTCTCAGGTTGTGCTCTGGTTAACAACCAGACTAATGACTTCCTCTAACTTCTATCACACATCGAAATGTTTGAAATATATATTGTGATATTTAGTTTGAAAGAGTGCTGCTGTGTGCACCTCCCACCCTGAAGACATTTATTTCCTATCCTTTTCATCAGTACAAATCTGAATATGTTCCCAGGTAAAGGAATCTAGGTAGTCTATTTTATTTCAGCTATTCATTTCAGCTGTTTTATTATTGTTGTTGTTATCTTTATTTTATACAGTGTATTTGTTTGTAAGAGAGTCCATTAAATACAAGTGTAGGCACGCACAGGCGAATAGATGACTGAAAGCTTAATTATTACAACAAAAACATCTGACTACCCATGCAAAGGATTTTGCCAGCCTGTAGAAAGAACAGAGACTTTAGTGACCACTGGTAGGGAAATATGCTGTATGGGAAACCGTCTGTTCCTGGCACATATATTGTTCTGTAGAGTGTAGGATTAGGAATAGAGACTGCAGTTTGCTTTTTGACAGTAAACATAAGAGACCCACATTTATTAGCTGAGTTGAGCAGAAAATATCTGTATCTGGTCTTGCTTTAAATTTTCTGGGGAAAGGTTTGCTGTTCAATGACAGCCCAAGATCCTCATTCTTCCTAGAACCCTTTGTGAAGGCATGGGAAGAAGGAGCTGAAATGGAACATAACAACAAGGCTGAGAAAGTTTTACAAGACCTGTCCTTACTTAGGCTTTATGTGCTTTATTTGGAATTTTTTGTGTAAACCAATATTCCGAAGGCAGCAGATGAAAGGAGTCAGAGGAGCAGGACCATCCTAGAGAGGAGAAAGGGGATGGCAATAGACCAAGGATGGTAATGATAAGGCAACGACAGCTGGATCATAGCAAATATACATGTGCTCTGCTCTAAAACTATTCTTAGGCTGTATCAGAAATGCTTTTCAAATTCATGGTTAAAGTGGCAGCTAACAGCAACAGTAGAAAGGTTTGGGTCTGCCTTCAGGAAAACTTGAGGCATGTCCTGACACAGGAATTGCTACTCCCATCTCCCTGTGCCTCAAAGTGATCAAGGGTCTGTAGGAGTGTGTGGAGTTAAGCCAAATGGCAATGGAACAGGATAATAGGAAGGGAAGCCATGGGACTTGGACATGCAAGCTTCTTGTTTCAGCTCTCATGGAGTCCTGCTTTAGTTCCCCATTGAGCAGAACAACCCTTCTAGTAATTCTCCATGCTCATCTCACTCCAGGAAGGTTTTCTTGCTTGCATGTGTTTTCGTTGGCAGGAAATGTGTTAGTAACCCAATGCCTTCATTTCTAGGTCACAGGCTGATACAGGAAAATTTTCTGACTTTTCTTTCCAAAGTAACAGTTCTCCAAACTGGTTAAATATAAATAATTATCTGCTGACTTCACATGCAGTCAGACCCCTGCTGTGCTCATTCTGGACCAAGTTCAATCATGACATAGTGATGTCTTTTTAACCTTAATGAGTCCAACATTTATTGGAGCTTTTGTAGGAATTTTTTCTTCAGCTGCTTCTCCTAGTGTGAATTTGGTTTGTTTGTTTCTGGAGCACTGCCTTCAAAGTACACAACAGGACAAACGAAGAACAACAAAAACAAACAAAAAAATAAAAATACTATGATATGCATGACATCTCTAAAGTCACCTTGCTAAAATTTATGTCTCATTATTTTAGGGGCAATTTTACTGGTTTCTTGTCAATAGAACTGTAAAACTAGCCCCTCAAAAAGTTCAATGAACTTTTTAATCTTCAAGTAATAAAAATAGACTGAAATAAACACATGTATGTATTTTCTAAAAAAGTTTAAAACATTAACTAACAGGTCAAAATCAAGTTGCAAACCTCTCAAGAATAATAAGACAGTAAACTTGATGTTGCATGATATTTGACATACAGCAAATCACTATTTACATTTTATCCCAAAACATTTACCTGAGAAAAGGTCATGGCGTTAAATTTGGAGACATTTACAGCAATTGCCAAATGTTTACTATCTCCATGAATGTCATGCTTCTTAGTCAAAAGAAGGTTGATGCGCTAAATGTCAATTATTTCAAGTTGTTTGATGGCAGCACAGATTGCCAAGCAATATAAAAAGAGGTTTAATAAATATTATATACACTGTTAACCATTAATCTTGCCTAACTCTAGAGGTTAGAGTTTCACACAGAGAGGATTTATGACAAGCAACTGTGCAGGACATTAAAACTCAATTATTGCTGTCCTACATAAAGGCATTATCATTAAGTTGGGGAAGCACTACCCTGCTTCTTCTGATACTGCTATCAAAACTTAGGAAAGCATCAGGGGCAATTAAATTACTTTGGGAAATCAAGTCATTATGCTTCCCCTTGCAATATTTTGTCCTTTTCAGAATGAATGAAATGACTAGTCAGTACCCTTTGCAAGAAACCTAGAAATTCATACGTTATCTTGTACTGAGCAATGAGTAAATTTTTGCTGGCACCTCCAGCTCTTGGAGCTAACCCAAAATTTATACTTACAGGAATACAGGTTAGTGACATGAAAGTTTTATTTCTATTAAGTAAATGTCTAATATGCATGTTTAATAACTTACACATCCACCTATTCCAGGGCAAATATAACCATAAGACATTGTTTGGAGGGCAGTACTTTGTCAAGTTAGAACTGGAAACTTCTTGAAAGGAGTTGTAGAAACAAAGCAATTGGGATTTCAGCCTTAGAATCTGATTCCTATCCACAGAGTGAAGTTCAGAACATTTAATTGACCTGCTACACAAGTGTGATTCCTGATGGAGATAGAAAACATCACTCCAAGAAGTCTGGACAGAGTACTTAAAATATATGTCTTTGGAAAAATTTAGTTCCTTTAAAAAATATTCCTATGTAAGTTGTAACATTCCCTGTGCTAGCGTAACTGCTGCAATGGGTTAACTTTGTTTTCCATCTCTTCTTTGTGTCATGGTTTTTCACATTTTGGTCTGACAGTCTATGTGAAAATCAACCTCTTGCAGGTGGTAACCACAACTGCTCCAAAGCTCTTTCAGACCACCTTTTTCCAAGATAGGTATTCAAACTGTCTTGTGAGGCCCCTATACAAGTAATCTGATATCTGGTCAGGGCCATATCTGAATTTTGGCTGACGAAATCTAGATTTCTTAAGTAGGTAGATTTTGCTAGTCTGATTAAAAAAAAAAAATCTCTTGTGAAATGTTGACTGCTCAATTTTATCTGGAAATTCTTTGTCTCTTTATCTGAATATATGAATAGACATACACTATATCTGTGCATAATACTTTTTGGTCATCAATTTAGTTGTAACCAGGAGATTGCAACCCTTTTTAAAATTTATTTTTAAGCTGTAAATTGATTATTGATTCAAATCCTTAACCTAAATGTTGTATCTTACCTTCCTTACATTTCTTTTTCCCAGGAAATTTAATCCAGTTGCCAATAATTGAGTGGAATACTTGGTGGCAGCACTCTGTGATGAATTAGGAATTTTCTGTAATATACAATTGGCAACACCAAAAGGAAAATGAAAATGTCTGACCTCCTTTCTGAGTTCTTGAACACATTCCAAATTCACAAACACTATGAGAGCCCCCACTGTTAACGCCTCTGAAAAGAAAGTTTTTAGTCTGTTAGAACATAGGATAACCAGCAGCCACCATGATCTTAGCAGCACAGCTAAACAAATTCAGGGTAGCAATGTTTACCTAAAAATTTATATTCTGTCTTTTATCGTTAAATAATTGAGCAGGTATCAAATAGCAATGTTTCAATTATTCATTAAGTTATTTCACTTACTGAAAAGATGGCTGTAGGCAAATAAGTGTCATTTGTATTAAACTGTGAACATCTTCATGAGGTTTGCTAATCAGATCTTCAGTGCCTAGACCACAAATCTTTATTCATATAGCAAGCACAGTAAAATTACTCAGTATGGACCACAGAATAATTCTGATAAAAAGAGGGAAGATTTCCCCTTTCTTCCCTCTCTGTCTTCTCCTAGGCAAACTTAAAAGTCTTGTTTACTTGCTGAGATTGGAACCCTGATTGTAATGGATATAAATTTTTCCATAAAAGATGATAAAGTTTCCATCCTTCCCACCTTCAACAACCAAGCCCTTTAGCTTAGGGTACCTATGATTTTTAGGGTAAAAGCATATTTTTCTACAGGAAAGCAAAGACACCAGTCCACTGTGTATGCCTGTGGCCACACCTGTACTAACTAATAAAGAACAGGGACTAGAGTCTGCTCCTGGCCCCCACCTGGCTTACATCTGTCCAGCTAAACTCCCTCCTCCTGCTCCAAACCAGATGCTCTCACTGCTTACTGGATCACTTCCTAGTCCAAGCTTTCAGCAGTTCAGGGTAGGGCCCTGTCTGGGAATATGGGATCTGGCTCAGCCACAACCATGATACAGTCTGCTAAAATTTATACAAAGAACATTTGCATGGGAGTATGCAAACTTTGGTCCTACGCTTCAGTTTATTGTAACACATGCAGTTTCTAGGTCCACTTTAATGTTGCATGCCTTCTCTATTTCTAAACAGTATAAGTCCTCTTTTCTTCTGGGTTTTGTCTTCTGTTATGTATTTTATAATATTGTATGCAGGTCGAGTTAAAAGTTGAGTTATTCCTTCTTTGCTCTATATAAATAGCCACACGTTGTGAGAGTCTGTAAATATCCAGGCTTATTGCCAAAAAGTTTAATACATTACTTAAAAATGCATTCTTTCATTGCTCAAGTGTGGATAGTATTGGAGTAGTTAGTCTACAACTGGTTGAAGCTGAACAGCTTTACCCTCCTTTAATTTATCCAGAGTACCTTTCTTAACTTTTCACTCCGGCATTTGCAGTGGGAGGGCTGGCAGAAGGTTAAATAAAAATAACCTGGGACAGCAAAGATAAATCAGACTCAGACAGGCAAATAATTTCCATGTCTGAGTTAAATCTTTCTAGCACATTTCACTGCATTAGTTATCGCAGTGATAGGATCACTGTAAGATCCTGAAAAGAAATCTTTGAGCTTCTGTGTTTGGTGAAATTGTTTATGGCTTTCCCCTAATTATATTAGCAAACACCTACATTAAAAGGTAGCAGATCAAAGCATTCAAGAGTGTGAAAATGTAAGTCAGAATGCTCCACAGATTCTTTACTCCACTGTCTTATTCATATGCATGAACACATGCCATTGTTTCTGAAGGATGTGTTTCTTCTTGAGTGGGATCCCTTTCTGTGTAAAGGTTGTGGATTTAGTTGTTTTATGAGAGTTATTAAGAGAAGGCTGGACTTCACGGAGACAAAAAACTAACTTTTTATTGTTTTTAACCAAACTAAAATCTCTAGAGACTGTGAAATAAATAGAATACAGATTATTTACCCTTGACATAAAAGCCACCTCCTCTTGTTAATTGGAGTAGTAAATCTTATGATGTGTTGATTTGGTAGGACTGGAATGTGTTTGGACAAAGTCAAGAGAAATATTGTTTTGACAGTGATGAAATATGATGTATTATCTTTTGAACCTGTAAGATATATACACACAACTCTCAATAAAGATAACACTTATTTTAAAGATTCTGTGCTGAAAGTTCAAAATGGAGCTGTTCTTTACCAATTTAATAATAAAGCTGTTTATTATGGAGCCATGCTTAACTAATACTTAACTAATTAATAGATCATTCAGCTGATTTGGAGATAAAAATAATATTTGCAAATACTGGAAGTATTTATCAAGTTGACATCTTAATATGTGTCCTCCATCCTAGATTTGTTAGATGTGTTTAAACAGTGTGTAAAGAGCAGAACATGTCCAGCAAAAGGAAACATGTTACTTTAAAAAACTTCACCATTAAAATCAAAATACTAAAAGATCACTCAGGTTCTCTTCAAAGTCCTGGCTTGACAGAAACAAGATGTAGGTCAGGTATCAATAATCACAAAAATGTTTAAAACTTTAGTGAATTCTTACACATGTAACAATGTTGGTTTGTTTTATGCAGATTGTCTGGATACTTTCATAGTCAGTAGAAAAAAAAAACATTTCTAGAAAATGACCCTTTGAAAGCAAAATTTCAAATCAGGTAAAATTATTTGTTCTTTACAGCACTTTTTTCTCACCATCAGATGTTAAGAAGGTGAATGGTGACCAGGTCATGATGCCGTGGATTTGTAAACTTACTGAGATAAATTTACCATTTAAAGATTCAGTAAAAAGTGGGAAATTAATAAATGCTCCATATTTATTATTTCCCTGTTGCAGTTTAACAAAAGATGTTGCTCTACAATAAACCATCTGCACTGAACAAGGCAGCTTTTTTTGTCAGTGCCCTAAAGGACAGAAATTATTGTACTGGTGTACGTGTTCAGGCACCAATGTACATTGCTTCAAAGTAACACTCCATTGTTTCTATGAACTGCACAGTGCACTTGTTCCACCAGGAATCCAAGCAGCCCTTATAAATGCACTGACAGAGTGTTTACAGCAACTTTAAATTAAAATTAGCCAGAGGGCCTGGCTCCTGACCAAGGAAAAGCCAGAAGAAATTCTGGCTTATGGCTTTCCTCAGCTAGCAGAAGCATCTTCTCCCCCAGTCAGGGAGGCCAAAGAGCAGTTTGAAAAAGTGTTCTGTTATCTCTTTGCCACATGCCTGATGTTTAAGAAAGCGTTGATGCTATGTCCATCTCTTTTGATCCTCCTTCTTCCTCACTCCCCTTTTTTATTATCTTATTGTTCCCTGTCCACATGGATATGTATTAGAAAAGAAGCTTATTAACAGATAGTCACAAACTAAGTATACAGAGGTGAAGAAAAAGAAAACTGATAGTTTTTCAAGTGCATATCTTTGTAAGAAGCACAGAAAAGAGAGAAATTTCTTTCTTTGGACAATAGGGGATTTTAACACCAAGACCTTTTTGCTGTTTATGTTGCCAGGAATTGTACTGACTCCAACTTAAATCACTGAATCCTTCTTAATAAAAAATCCCACTGATTTAAAACAGAGTTTGGGAGAACAAAGGACTTCATGACTTAGTAGTTGTAGTGTCTTGGTCTAAGGAACTCATTGGAACGAATGATCAACATCAACAGGATCAACAAACTAAAAAAAACATCTATTAATGAGTTCTTTCAAATTTGCTCTCTTCTTACCTCAGCACTGTCATCTGTTTATGTACATGCATGTGTGGAAACACATACAGGGAAGACATAAGGCTCTTGCTGTCGTTTCCTGGGCCTCCCTTGAATCTTCTCTCCAAATTAACATTGAACAGTGCAGATGCCAATGCTTTTCTTGGCCTAGTGTTAGAATATCTCTTTGTCCAGCCACACTTGGGGTTTAAGCTTTCTCCATACATGGGGTTACTGAGGCTCTTTATATTTTCCCAGGTATAGTTCTGGTGGCTCCAAAGATTGTGCCTGTACTGATTTTAGACATACTCTTTCTCTTTGGTTGCAGTGAATATCTGTCAAAGGCTGCTGAGATCATGGTTGTCCTACCATGTGACATTTTTATTTTTATTCAGTCCCTTATTGTTGGTAGCTAGTGCCAGAGAGTTTGTTAAGATTCAGGTCTAACAGACTGTGATCTTCTAGCCTATGGCTGGTTTGGGTACCATGGCAAGACACAAAAGACCACCTGGCATTTCAGTTATTATGTTGGAGTGTCTTGTGAAGAAAGAATTTAATTGCTTAGACATTTATGGTTTAGTGGCATTACTAGCTTTTTCTATGTATCTTAGGGGATTTCTTTGTTTGTTTTGTCGTGTTTTGAAAAGCTATCCTAGCATTAGGCAGCACTATCTGATGAAATTTGCTGATTTTTGTCTTCTGCTTATATATCTGTGTAAGTGAAGCCTGTGGTTCTGTAAATGTCCTTCTGTAGACTAACAAACTCTAAGCTAAGCCTCTTATTCTCATTTTGTATTGCTTGTACTAGTTCAGGCTGTTAGTCACAGGCATGAAATCCCAATTCTTTGCAACCCACTGGAGCTCCTTGATTGCATACGGAGAGCCACCAGCTGAAACAAGCTTGTCATGAAGAGCAAGTCTGATGCACACTGCCATGGTATGATTAATCCCAGTGCTGAATAACACTGTTGAATTACTGAGAAAATGAATTTTCAATAAGTAACTAGCAGTAATAGTGGTTCATACAGGTCAGTCTCTGGTCACTTGTTGCCAGGCTCTGCTAGATTCATTATAAACTATTTATTCCTTGCAGCTCCTTAAGCTTTGTCCCAATATTTTGCACACACAAAATAGTCTATGAGTAGTTCTCCTGACTGTGCATCCATGGTAACATTAACGTGTTTGTCCTGTCCAAGTTTTATCATGCAGCATGCACAGGTATTTAAAGACATTTTCTTTGGGATCACTTTTTAACCTTGCATGAATAATAGTCTCTTTTACACAATAAGCCTGTTTTTCATTTGAACATGTTAGAAATGGCAAAAGAACCTACTTGAGAGCAAGTCTTTGTTCAGTGTTTTATTTCTTCCTGTTTTTTTTTTTTTTTACCAGCTCCATCATTTATGCTTTGGTTTATGCACATATACAAAAATATTTTATAGTATCATGTAACCTTCTTCCTCCAAGTTTCAGAAAGTCTTGTCCTCCCATTAAGGTTGCTGGAAAATATCTGTTAAACACCAAATTTTTCTGTTTTGAAACACCTTCGTTTTTTTATTGAGATGGTTTTTTCCATAGTTATCATGCTGTCAGCAGACCTTTTCCAAAATGAAAGGTATTGAAAGGATAACATTGCAACCATTCCTGCTGATGGGGCACTGCAGATTTATTATGTTGAATATGCTCGCTCTGAAAATCTTGTAAATGATACCACTGAAAGTGGGGAGGCTCAAGCTTTGCCTCCATTGGACCAGAATCTAGTGCTGCTGCATCTGTGTACTTATCTTCCCTGTGGCTTTCCAAGACATCCTTTAGAATGCTGTGGAGCTTGCTGTTGATGGCAGTTCCCTGGCTCACATGCCATAGTACTGTTTGAAAATAAATTCTAACTCAGACAAAACCCAGGTATGCTTCTGAATTGAATCAGCCCTACAGAACTGGAAGTATATATATATATCAACAAGTTTCCCCAGGAAAGCCATTTTCATAGAGGATTTTTGTATTCAGATTTATTATTTCTTTTCTCCACTCTGGGGAGTGCAAAATCTTATATTGGGCTACTCTCTGAGATGAAAGATGTGATACAAACCTATGGCATAGAAATTTATCTTTTCACTGAAACACATCTTATTAGTACAAACACAGCTATGTGTTTCATGGAATTTTATTCTGGCTTTCTTCTGAGCCTATGAAGCCAGGCTTTCCTGTATTGCAATAGAAACACTATATATTTAGTTTTAGTTATGTGTCCTTAAAGACAAATTTCTCTTTCTATATATGTTGTTGTTGCTTTTAAAGTCACTTTTTTTTTTCAATTCTCATTGGATACTTCCTTCAACCACTCTCTTGTTAGATCCATTTTCCAGGTGGGTTCTTGGTTATCACACAATTTCAATTCTACAGAGGAAGTTCCACAGAAAGCAATGGGCTCAGTTATCTCAAATAGCCCATGAGGATTTCTCTCTCATCTGTATCAGTCTGCAAATATCAGGCCAGGAGAGAAAGACACTGGAAATGAAACCCAAAAGGGCTTCATATCACCTTCCTGCTGAAGATTTGGAAAAGTGCAGTTTCATTCACATTTGCCTAGTTTTGTTCTTAGCATTGCAATTTGAAGTACATCAGCAGTATGTAATTTTCTTTATAATTCTGATATCATGTTTAAACTGCCCATAGGAATGGAGATCCACATAGGATAGACTAAATGAAAGGAGCCTTTTGTTTAAGACTTCTCAAACATAATCTTCAATCCCTACCATTCAGTGCCACACGTAACACCCCAAAGTCATTTCCTGTGCATCTGCTAGGGTATAATAGCACATCAAGTATCTAACTCTTTGTGTTTAATAGAACAATTACAATGCCTCATTCAATAGAAGGGGAATCTTTATTTGCTGAATGCATATGTGCATGCTTGAGGATTTCACTGAAAATCATCTAAATAACCATCTGATTATATAGATTTTCAGATATCGAAATATATACAGCAATTTATGTTAAAGAATAATATCTTGAAGCTCCATCAGTTCTTATACAGGAAAAGTGAACACTCCTCAAGTAAAATATATCAAACTTCCCTTTAAAAACAAAGTATGTTCTGTTGTTTTTGTCAGCTACTCTTTAGGGTTTGATGGTTTTAATGAAATTTCAACTGTCTGAACTCCAATTGAATCCACTGGTAAGCACTAATGTGAAAACTTTTCTGTTTTGTGTTAACACAAAGGGGGCCATCTTCCAAATCACATGAAATATGTCCAGGGACTCAGCCTGAAATTTAAACCTGAGCACCTCATAATAGGACTAGATAAATATCGCACCAATCCCAATATTTTTGTTTGTTTACCCAATAATAGCATGTTGTATGTTCTCAGTGGGAAACTTATAGAGCAAAAATGACAGATCCCAGCATTTTGCCAGAATGTGCTGACATTTTTTTTTTTGGCACCTGAACTTGAACTAAATTGTCTATTTTTCTGTGATAATATGTAATTCCTATTGTTACAAATCAGGACACATTATAGTATATTTTGTATAAGCTTTTTAAAAACACTTCATTAGCCCCTTCCGCAGAGCTGTATAACAACTTGTTGCTAACAGTCAGTTTTTATTCTATGGTATTTATGAGAAGCTTGCACAAGGGTTTTTCAAGATGCGATTTCTGTTTAGATAACTGGTGAAATCCAAACGCTAGCAATTAGGATATCCTATGGTTCAGTTTATAGCAACAAGATAGCAAGTTTCTCCTCTATAAGCTAAATTCCTGGCAAACGTGGTGTTAGGAATTCCATTCCAAATAAAGCAATCAATCAATATTCCTCCTCTGTTTACCCTCCAGTCTTTGGAACTGATGGTTACACTGGCCAGATAGATTTACTTAAAACAGTGAAAGACATTCAGAAAGTCCATCCAATTTCTTGATTTATTTGCTAGTGATGCATAAAATAAGCTTGTCTGTGAAACAGCCATGTTGAAATTGCTATTCTCATGCATTTTTCATTGTTATTATTCGGCTAGACTGACTCTTGAGGGTCAGATTAAAATTCATTCATCTGAAGCTGCACTGGTGACAGAAGATAGTCTCAAATTAGCTCTTCCAGTTAATATCTGTACCAGCATTTGAAAAACCATCAGTATTGAGAATATTGTGATTGGGCAGCACATGTTTTTAACAGAAATTCTTTTAACCTTTTGTGCAGTGAAAACTTAAAAAACACTTCTTGATATCCTAGACATTTAATTCAGCCTCTGCAAGCAGAACATTGTGGTCTCTGCAAAGTCTTTTATTGCTGGTGATGAGAGGTCATTGCTTATTAGATAATCATATCCCCTCCCTGCAATACTGGTCATACACATTTAATATAATTATAATGCTTAACACTTATATAGTGCTTTTCTTCCAATTGCTTTACAGGCATAATGTAATTAAATTCTCTGCATTCTTGGGAAATAAGCTAACTCCTTATTACAAACAGGAATATTGGGCCAGAGGCAATAGCAGCATTTTCAAATATAGTCTTTGATTTTTAAGTTGGCAATTGGAGCTGAGCATGTTTGAAGATCAGGCTGTGTGGCAGCAAGATTACCAGTCATTTTGAAAGCTGTGGTATAAAATGTGCTACCATGGGTCACTCAAGTAGCTGGGGTGAGAAATAGGATTGAAAATCCAGTCTTGATTCTTCAGGCTTAGAGTGAGATACCGAAATCTTTCTTTCATGTGGATGGATTCTACAATCTGTACTGAGCCAAAATGCCAGCTGCCTTTGACTGAGTAAACGCAGGCAGGCCCTGTAGAGCTCATCCATCACTTCCATCAGGAAAACAGAAGGTTTCTGATGAATAGTCTTAATGCACCATCATGCTTAAGCTATACATCAATTTATTCTTAACTTCACTGAATCTTTGCCTCACAGGAGCCTACTCAAGAGGACGAAGCAGGGCAGCAGGAGAGCAAGCTGGTGTCCCATGTATGGAGCAAGGCTGGGCCATAGGAAACTGGAGGGGGCAACAGCTGTTTGGAAGCTCAGTTGCCACCTGTGATCATTGTCCCTCGGCATCGTCAGTTTTGGCAGCAGCTGGCACAGGACAAAATACTGCCTTTTGTGGAAGTGCCAGCACAGAGTGGCATCATTCTCCTCTTTCTCTGGGAAAAGTGATGAACCAAACTGAAACATTTCATGGACCACGTTGAAATCACTGGCTGTCAACTGAGCTGCACAGTATCCTTTAAACTCCCTTTGCCCAGACAACAACAGCCCCATTTCTAATGCCCTCTATTTCTTCTCACCCTCTTTTTTGTCTACTTGCTCCATCACAACCCCTCAGTTCACGATAGAATGCTCCCTGACATTGCTCCCAATTCCCTATGGAACATTTGCCTCTCCTTCAGCTGTGGCCTTTGTTCTTATCTCCCTTCTTCAAAGTCCTTCTTGAGACCTTTTCTACCGTGTTAAAATAGGTTGTACTTAAGTAATGCCACTCCTGCAGACAAATGCCACATCCATCCTCCTTCATTTCTCCTTGGATCTCAACATTCACTGCTTGGATTTCAAAATAAGGTTGACATATTACCTTCCCTTTGTTTTCACAGCTCAGTCTTGTACTGTCTCATCTCTTATCTCTCAGTATCTATTTAGGTATCTATTTAGAAAACTCACTGGACACAGTTTTTGTTCAGGGCAAAAATGAATCTTATGCTCACATGCTTAAATGATTGAACAAAGATGTCTTTCTGACCCAGAACCTAAGCAGCTGTTGAGATGTTCCTCTTTGCCATTTTTGCCTTTGGGATCAATAATCCATTTTCTGCACAACAGATCTCAGTATTTCACCTTCCCTCTCTGCTCCCATCCTGCTTCCCAATACCAGTGTTGTAGGGAGACTTGCTCATACATTTTATCATCTTGATTTAATCTTCTAATTGCCAAAATTGAACTAAACCTTCTTCCTTAAGAATTCATCTTGTTCCTTTCACTCTCCTCTGTAAAGGGTTTCCTTGGTCCTAAGTTGCTTTGTGGGTTCATCCTCAGACTGAAGTCATTGCTTGCTTTATTTGAGATTATAATAAAACAGACAAGATGATGTTCTTCAGAGTTGATTGTTGTGAAGCTGTTTATCGTGTTCTAGTGTTTATGAATTGTATTACTAATTTCCGTATAGTGCTTTACTATAGGATATTTTAGGCAAAAAGTAAGACCAAATATTCCCTGGCCTAATATATTATACTCCAAATTAAACCACATCATTAAATAAACTAACTGCTAAGCTCCTTGCTGAGGCATGTAATGCAGTTGACATTGCAAGGTTAGGAGTTTACTTTGATCTAATACTTTTTAAAAAAAATTTTAAAAAGAAATTTCTGTTATGTGTTTTAATATCTATCTATCTATCTATCTATCTATCTATCTATCTAAATAAATAAATAAATAAATAAATAAATAAATAAGCTTCATTATGGAATAAGGATGGCCTGGCAGTAATGGCACTGGAAGGAAACGAAAAGTCAGGAGTTTCAAATACTGCTGAAATGAGATAGTGATTCCATTCCCTTCAGTAGGCTTTAGATTGTATCTCAAGAGAGTGAGGCAAGTGGCTTAGTACAGAAAGTCTCCTAACCAACTCAGGTAGATAGTTTCCCAGAAAATGTAAAGGAAATGGAGGATTAAATTTTCAGGTGGTTAAGTAGGTATATTAGGATGCCATTGAAGAAACTAAAATGATAGCAAATTACCTTCTTTCTGAAGAAAAAAAAATTGGATTTTTATTTTATATAGCAGCCTACACTAGGAACCAGTGTGTAAGAGACTGTTGGTGTTGTGCTGCCCAACCTTGGGAGAATGACTGGAAGAGGTTGTGTGTCCAGTGAGCTGACCAGGGACGGCATGGAGCCTTGTTGGACTCCACCACAGAATTTCTGCCAGGGCCTCTGGGGCTTTGTTTTCTGTGAGACATCCAGTGTTTGTGCACCCAGCAGAAGCAGTGAGGTACAGCTGTGCTTGGGGCTGCACCCAGCACACAGAATCCATCTGCATGGGAAAGCACAGCACCAGCAGGCCTGCCGATTTGTGCCAGCTCAGCTGTAGTCCACAGGGCATGAATTGTGCTCCTTGGACCCAAGCTGTCCTGCAATGAGCCAACTGATGCTTCTCTGCTCCAGAGTGTCACGGTACCTTCCCTTGGCTTGGGAAAGGTGACTGACGGCGGAGTTTGATGGCTTCCATAGCGTGGCTTACTGCATGTGCCCTGCTGGTGTGAAAGACATGGCTAAAACTTTGCATACATGATTTTAGATTTAAAGATTAAACTCTGGACTGGAATCCCAAGTACTTTATTTTAGCATAAACCGAAGTGTAGCAGAGCATAAGCTAAGTGCTAATAAAAAAATGTAAACACTATTGCCATCTTGTGGCTTGAAGCTGCTTCAGCAGAGTTTTGTCAAGGGTTATACACTCCCTCTGATGTTCTGTAAACATAACACATTTTCAATTAAGTAGGTGAATCAAAGTGGCAGAACACAGAAGCACTGTCCAGGCCTGCACATCAGAATCAATTACAGAAGTGGAGAAACAATCCTGTTTGTCTAGAAGGACTAATCACATGGTGAGCCGTCAGGAACACAGAGGGTGCGCGTCATTATTGAATGGAATAGCAAGAGGTATATTTTGTTCCACTGAAACAAAAGGACATTCTGCAAAAAATAAAACTTTTGGATGACTCTATTTTTTTTTCTTTTGAGAAAAAAACACTCAAAAACACTCATGTAAAAAGTATGAGCCTGTGATGTTTAAAGCATATACTGCTTCTATTGCAACAGGGGAAATATGCTGCTTTTTAAAATAAGTTCTATATTGTATAATATTAGCTGGAGAATGCTACAGCCATATGCATGTCTTAAGGAATTAGGGTTTATTCTTTGTTTTCCAGGTTCAAAACCTGCTTATGCAACTCATTCTCTGAGCACTGTTAGAAATGGGATGCAATATTAAATATGGAAGGCTGTCCTAGATCAGATGAGTGGTCTGGGTATTTTAAACATGAAGTTTATTGGAAATTTAATGTTGAATGATAGTTTCACAAATAATTTAAGTTTTGTAAATTGTTAAGTGAATAAATCTTAGGAAACTATGTCAGGGCATGAGATTTCCTTTTCTATATTCAGTGACCATCAGCTAAGGAATAGAACTGGACAGGGAACAATGGCTTTGTCCCATTAAATTTTGATTCTTCAAGACTTCTACTCTGTGCTCGTCTGGCCTCAGACTCACAGAAATTTTTTCAGACTTAGGAGAAGACATTGGCTGTAGGGTGGCTGGTAGCCTTTTGTTTAAAGCATTTGTTCAAGATGCTAACTGCCAAGACAAAGGTCCTCAGTTGCTGTTCTCATATCCCTGTATTCAGTTTAACATTGTTCATTGCAACACTGTTCACTCTTACAGGATTTTTATCTCTGCTCTTGATCAGACAGCCCAGCCTAGACAGAAAAATATTGGCAGTAATAGGGTTTAGTATTTTTTTCCCATGCAAACTTTCTCTTGGTTTGGGTTTTCATTACTATTTTCTTAACTTTACTTTTTTATTTAGGAAAACTTTTCAGCTTTAAAAAAATATTGTAACAAAAAATGTTACAATGGTAACAGTAATGTGAGCAACTTAAGTGAGACCCAAAAGACTGATGGCCAATGACCCAAACATATAAAATTCAAGTATGAGACATTTTTATCTGTTTAGTAATTCCATTTCTTCAGTTTTTCCATTTGGGAGCACATTGAAGCTGCATTCAGAGATAATTTATATTTATGCACATTCTGAACTCTTTCTTTATGTATCTATGCCTCATTTGTTTGTGTGTGTGATTTCTTAGAACCCATTGAAGCTCAAATCCTATAGATCACACCCATTTGATTAATGTAGAGCCATGAATTTACTTTATTTTTTGAGACACACACTGCAATTGCATAATGTAGTATAACAGCTGTGAATTTGAGACTAATGAAGAAAAGAGAGCAACATCTAAAATGGATAATATTCCTTGACAGTTCTCTTTTAGAAAGTATTTGCCCTAGTAATATCAGTTTATATGAGAATGCTACGAGGATTCTTGCTTCTGGCATGAGTTGTGTGTTTTTATAGGAAGCTGAGGTTTAGGTTACTTGTAAGATATTGGTTACATTTTTGTTCTACAATGGCCTATTGAGGCTGCAGCCTCCACAGCAGGAAAACAATATACTGCCTGGGTTGAGCCAGGTCCTTATCAGCATCTAGATCCAAATATGAAACTGTACCTAGAATTATAGCACCTGCTGCTCCTGGAGTGACACCTAAACACAAGGGACAAAGGTGCCAGACTTTCACCAGGAGGCCACCTAAACCAGCTGAGAGGGAATCTCAGGAAGGAGGATGCTGCCTTCTGGCCAAATAGGAACTTCTCCCTCCATGTCAGGTTCAATGCAGTGAGTCATCTTCCTTTGACTAGGGAGCAAGAAAAACTCCTTGGTTGCTAGATGGTATGCTTTTTTGGGAGACCCAAGTTAGAGACCAGCTGTAGTAAATATTTTTGTCTCCTGTATACAGACTAACAGCTTTTATGAGAAAATGGAGGAGTGTTCATCATTCACTGTTCATCAAAAACTAGTGGCCTGAATATGCTCCTAAGAGTTAGATGTTCTAAATTACCATTGGGAAGGATATCAGTAAATCTTTGTCCATTTCATCATGGGCTTACTCTCTTCTGCTTTGCTACATTTAAGGGTTGGTCTGTTAGATATGTTCTAGTAGGTAAAATGGGCAGCTCTTGTTGATGAACTTTCCTAAGGTAAAATCTTTCAGTGCATCAAGAAGGACCAATACCAGAAATTTACTGCCTTGAGACTGAGATCTTCTGGTGCTGTGCGCACAGACTGCAAGACGAATTGTTAGGTTTTTTATTCATTTATCAGTTAGTTCATTCATGGATCACCTCAATGTAAACAAATATACTTTTTTTTCTTTCTTTTTTTTTGTTTAATCTATCTTGTTGAATTTTACTGGTTCAATTAGTTCCATCAGTCTCACTAAGAGTACAAATACTGCACATGTAGCTTGCTCTGTACAGAGGAGACAATTTAGTAACTCACACTGAAGCTGTGGCTAAAAAACCTTGAAGGATTTTGCCCAACATTCCATTGCACACTGCTGACAGATATTACATGTACAAGTCCAAAACCAGGACGAAGCTGTTAGATTGCAAATGGGTGATCTAGATTGCAGCATTTTAGTCCAGGTTTAAAAGAGGCACATAGCTGTGATATCTCATGAGCAGCTTGGAGAAGAGACTGTAATTCAGAGCCAAGCTTACACTCCAGTTTCTTCTTTACTCTCCTTTCAGTCTCAGCTCTGCTGGCTGGTGTACAGAAAGGAAAGTAGAGCTGTTCCACAGCTCTTGTCCACTGCAAGGGATCCCTCACATGCTGTAAAGTGAGTGTGCATTCCTAGCACCCCTCAGTCACTTCTATGGCCCTCTGCTCCTGGCCTCCTTGCTCAGGCAGGGCTGGGGAAGGTGGAGCCTGGAACAGGAGAGCCTATGGAGCTGCCTGAGCAGGACAAGGCGGGCAATGTTCTATTTCTAGCTCTATTTCTAGGGTGTGACGTCAGTATTGGTCAATTTTCAAACATCACCCATTGTGATCCTACATCCATTTGGAGATACGCTGACCCCAGCACACACTGCAGTATATCCAGCCCTGCAGTCTAGTGGGGGGCTTGCACCATACCCTTATTTAATAAGAATTTGTTGCATGTCTTTAGACAAAGCCTTTGGGCAGAAAAACCTCTTTGGGAATTGTGGGGGGGTTTTTTCCCCCGAAGTTTGTTTCATATGGGCCTGCCATTTCTTAGGAAAGGATCCTTGAAAAGCAAATCATTCTCTGATAATATGTACACATCTATGCAGTAATACAGTATTTCAGAATACAGGATATATTTTCTACACTTCTTTTTGATGCTTTCCTTTTTTCAGCTGAACAAGTGTCATTTCTTGGTATAGATATTATTTTGTTGATAATCCAGTGCCAGAAATTTTTGATAGTTGCCTTGGGAAAAACAACTATTTAAGTCAGTGTATAAGGCAATAAGGTTTTTTATTTAATTTTTCATTTTTTGTATTCTGATAGTTCATTGCTGTGAAATATAAAATATTTTTCAATATTTCCCATATTCATACAAAGGTGAGAAATGTGGTTGGTTGTTTTCAGTAGAATCTTACCAAACTATTCTAAAAATATGGCAATGCCAGCTCACCTAGAAGCTACTGATTTATCACTGATGTATGCGGAAAAAAAAACAGCTGCAGTTTTAGGACAAACAGAACAGGCCATTCTAGCTACTGGCAATCAAAAATACATGAAAAATATCAATTGAAATGTCATTATTATATTTAGAGTTCAAAGGACATTATCTGGCGCTGGTTGAATGAAACTCAAACTGAAGCTCTGATGACATTTTTAATCGCCTTGCTGGTTATAGTATTTATGAGATTCAAGGAGATCTTTTTTGCTTAATTTTACAATGAATCAAGTATTTTGAAAATAGAATTATTTGAATATGTTATGTATTGATTCCCAAAGCCATAACACAGGACTAATATTTTGCTACAGTTTCAGGACTGCAGGCAAACACACACCTCACGCTCATTAGAATTACAGCATCACATGCTTTTGAAGAAAAATGTCTAAAAATGAAATTGCTAAATATAAAGTTCCTGAAATGTACTTTTATCTGCGCTGTACAGCGATAAAGCGTTCTGAGCAGCAGGCCATTAGTTACTTTAGAAAAAGTTAGTTATTTGCACTAGAAGTGAAAGGGATCAAGTTATGGCTTCACTGCAATTGATTCATTTAGGTATAAAAAAGTATAGGTTGCCTTTTAAACTAGGACAACAAGAGCTCTCCAAAATGCAGAGAAAAAAGATGGTTAAAAATTCTAGCAGAATATAAGCCTATCATTGTGTATTTTAGAAACCTACAAAACTTAATTTCTCCCTCAAAAGATAACAGATTTTTTATCAGGTTCCTGGAAAGTTGCCATTTTGGAGTCCACGTGCTTTTTTTTTGCCTCTTTATATGAGAAAAATAATTAAATATTTTTCTTCCCTCACCCATCCCTTCCACGATAGTTCATAATTTCATTGAGTAAAATATGGTAACATCTGTGCCAATTTGAAAAAATCCAATTTTGACATACTATTTTTTTTCAGGGTGGTTTTTTTTTTCTTTTTGTTCCAATGAAGTTTTTTGCTTGCTTTGTTTTTGGGTTTTGTTGCTGTGGTGTTTTTTTTATTATTAATATTTTTTGTTTCATATGGGCCTGCCATAAAATTTGGAAATGTGTGAACTTGTCTTTCCAATTAAATGCCTTTTTTTTTTTCCTTAATTAGGACATCAGTGTGGATATGGCTACCACTTAAATAGCAAGCAGACCGATCGATAGCTTCTCTGTAGGGTTCACAACCAGATGGTGGCAAATACCACTTCACTCAGACTTCAATAGCTAATCTGTTTCCAATGCCTTGGGATGCATTTTTCAGTGAGCAAAAGATGTTCATAGTGTGACTGAAAAGAGATGAAAATGCCCTGGCTGAATCAAAGGGCTATTTTTTTAACGTTTCAAGACTCTCCAACGCAGAAAGCAATACTAGCTTGTACCAGGCCAGATTCAATCCTTATGAGAGCAGCCTCTCTCTCACACTGTGTCCCTTATTTCACAGTGGCAAAGCAGGATTTCGCTGGCAATTTGAGATGGGGCTGCTACTGCCTCACAGGAAAACCTGCCACTACCTTTCCTAAAAAGTTATAAAAATAAAAGTAGACTGTGTTCAAAAATGAGGCAGTTATAAAGTGGAGAAATGCAGGTGAATTCTTAGTCCAGAAAGCAAGGAAATTTCCAAAAATTTGCAGATAATCATGATTTCTCAAGCTTGTGTTTTCTGAAAATTTCTTTTATACTGAGTGCTACATGTTAAAGAGAGAGTGATATGCTGGTGCATGCTAAATTACTGCTCAGTTCTCTGGGTTAATGTCCTTCTTTGCTTTCCCTAGTGAACAAAAGACATTGCAGGATGCTCAGTATTGCCCAAGTCCACATAAATTACTGAAAATCTCAGTCGGGGAAATCTAGAAACTGAGACAAAATGGTTCTTCTATAAATAGGGTCTGGGAACAAAAGTGATACAAATAGAAACTTACCACTTTGCTTAGAAAAAAGTCAATTTATAGTCAATGAAATGTTTACTTTATTGAAAGGATTTAACTACTGAGACAGAGCAGAACACCAAATTACCTTGAGCATTTACCATTGCAGACTTTCCTGAGAGGCTGCTACAAACAAAACAGAAGTTTCCTCCTGCTTTTTTACTAATGTCTGCAAGAAACTAAGTCATCATTTAGAGAAAGGACTCTCAAAAACAATTGGTGCAAATGCATTTAATTGAAGTGCAATTTCAAATTGCTACTTGCAGCTTTTTCAAAAGCATTTTCTTACCTTAAAATGGACAGTGTTTTCCTGTTCTGCCAACTGGACCAGTTACTTGAAATTTACATTAACAATTTAGATAGCAAAAGTGTAGTGCTTCCAGGCAGACTTTTAATGGAGAATGAAATGTTCTACTTGGCCGAGCTTTGGAGGAAATGTATCAGTTTTGGCAGGCTGATAAACACCAAAGAAATCTGAGCCAGTACACAAGGAAAGAATTGGGCAAATATGATTACTGCTGCAATGCTTTCCCTTTGTCTCTTTGGTTCAATGATTTGTCAAATTTAATAATTATTTTCGTTTTTATCCACAGGTGAGTGTTAAGGGTATGTGTGATAGTGACTGTATGTCTTGCTGTATGAATATGGTGGAATGAGGTTGTTATTTAACAAAAAAAGTCTTACACATGTACTCATTGAAATATTTTAGATGAGTTTGAGCCTGTTCCATTCAGTGTGTTATTGATTGTGGTAATTTCCCCTGTTTACAAGTATAAATTGAATCAAGGGCCATTTCATATTTTCCACTGAACCACTGGCTGTTTCATATTGTCCATTGAAAGATGGTTAGTACCTCAAGTTAAATAAAGTTAACAGCTTTATCTGTAAAATAAATACTTTTTCTTGTATTTTGATAAGGAAAAAAATTCCAGCAAAAGATAAAGTTAAGTGCTTTAACTTTATTGCAGTCTCAGAGGCAGTCCTCTTGAAGAATGAACACTGATTTCCTCATCATGTTGGAGCTATAAGCTTGAATGATCCCTTAGAGTAAGAGCTGAGCCAAAACACTGGACTATCCATGTGAAACAGCTTAACAATGCATATTAATAGGATGCAGTTTGTCTCTTAATCTAAGTAATGCATTGAGGAAGAAATACATCATGGCTTGGGAAATAGTTTATCCTTAGTGTCCTGAAGCCATGATAAAACTGTGCACTCCCAAGACTTTGTCAAGAATCCATTACATTACGTTACACCATCATTTCCTCTGTGTACACTATTTATTCTTCCCACCTCTAAAAACATTTTAAAGACAGAAAATGTGTCTCAGTGCTAAGGGTCTCCCTTTGCTCGAAGACATTGACTTGCTTCCTATTTTGCCTCAGGTTTGTTGTGTGATCTTAGGAAAGTCATTTAGGCTCTTTGGTCTTCCTTTTTAACAGGTCATGAGTTCCATGAGGCAATAAAAGATGTTTGCACTTGGTGTTTGGAATCACAACCAGTGGCACCTTAATCATGCTGCACCATGTGTAAACCTTGTCTCAGCCCTTTAGTTATCACTGGAGTAATGTACCTACCAAAGCCTAGAGCAGGAGATATGAATATGCCCTATTGAAAATGCTTCTAAACCTGATCTATGCATATGAGCACCTTAGAATAAATTCCAGTGTCATCTGCCCTTACTGAACAAGTAACAGTGTTAGGCTGTCTCCTCTTTCTGATAACAGAAATGTCTTCTTTCCAAATCCACAAAAAAGGAGTGCTGCTGCATTTCTTGCAGGTTGGTTTTCGTAGACAGGGATGCAGTTATTTGCATCTGCCAGCTAAAAAAAAAAAAAAGGAGATAAATAATGAGGCAGAGTATGCAGGATAGAGCTATTGTGGAGTTTTCTGTGGATTTTTGTAATAGAAGCTGATTATTAATATCTAATGTATTTCTCTGTGGTTGAGAAAGGCTTCTTGCTGAAGACATGGCAGCACTACCTGTTTTATGGATATCATCAGTATATTTATTTAATAGTGTATAATCACTCTAAGAATTTTTTCTTAAGATATGTTTTGATTGTCTTTTAGTCATACAATCCAGTCAGTAAGTAGTTGCCTCTTCCTACTTCTAAATTACGTGATCAAATGACTAAAATAAACATTGCCATTCGAATGATAATGCAATTTTTGTACATATACTTCTGCAAATTTGCATTCAGAGATTTTCATAAGAAACTTTTCTAACATTTCCTCTGAATCTGCTTCTGAAATACATTAGTGTGAAAAAGATGGAGCAGCAGATTAATTAGTGAGTAAGTGAACCAGTTAATTAATATTACAATTAAATCTGCCTGAGGTATGCTTATAGCATCCTTGGCACTTTTCAAGTAATGAAAAAGTGTTTGCTGTGTCCCTCCTTCTCAAAGCTCCACTGAAAATGTGGCTTGTCTGAAACAATGCTTTTGTGAAGCTGGTCAGAATGAGGTACACGAATGCATTACCATGAGGTCAGAATTATTTTGTGTCCTGTGATAGGGCTATTCTGCTGTTCACAGGACTGAAGGAGAATAGAAAATTTATAATTATGTACAATATGCTGCCAAAAGATCAACTTTGTTGCTTTTGGCAATCGCTAATGATTTTTTTTATTTTGCAAGAGCAGCATAATGTTTTATTTCTGCCCCCATTTTTCATAAAAAGTTAATTTGCATACATTTCTGCAAGAGTGAACCATGTTAGTATGGGGGAAAAAAAGGCTCTAAGAATAGTCTGAAACAGAGAGGATTTACCATAGTCTGAAACAGACACCATTTATCATAAATAAAAAACAGGAAAGAAAAGGTGGAATAAAATCACATAGCATGTTTCAAGCCCAAGCATTCATGCTATATTAAGGCTATTTTTTCCTCTGATGGCAAATCAGGCTCCTGTTTTGTGTGTCTGGTCATCACAATGGGGATTAAATCCACATTGATGAGCTACGATCAGTACTGAGCTCTGAACATATGCTCCCCACAGCTGGTGATGTCCCAAGAGTGGTCCCCGAGCTCCACATCTAGCACAACTTGACCCTGGAATTTACCAAGGCCAGATAAGCAATGCATTAAAAAGAGTGCTTAGATTCCTCTCCCAGAAATAGTGACCTCAAGCTCTGGGCTGGGAACAGACACCTTTCCTGGCTCTGAAGTTCAACACTTAATTCAGATTCTATTGTGGACACACAAACCTTGGGAGGCAGCAGCAGCAGCAGCAGCAGGAATCCCTCCTGGTGCTGTTCTGGTGGGATTACAGCAGTGTGTGCCTGATGAACACACTCTGCATTTCCTACCACAGTCAGAGCCTTATCTTTGTTTCCAAACAGGCAGAAGGATGCAACCTGAGCTCAAAGGGATTGCAATCAACTTTGTTTATTTATTTATTTACTTACATACTTACTTATTTAATCTTAAATCTAAAGATGATGCAATGAATTGGAGCAGAAAACACTGGAGAGAGTCAGGGAGGGAAAACAATGGGCTTGGCAGCACTGGGAAGGTTACAGTATTTCACACCTACCAGTGACAGTGCAAATTAAGGTAACCCCTTCTGCTGTTCATTTGAGAAATGGAGTAAAGGGAGGTAAAATATGTTTTGCTTTGCTTGTTTCTTTGTTTGTTTTAAACAGAAGTAAATATATTAAGTCTTTCTGTTGGTATTGGTCAGTGCCCAGACAGAGATTTGTGAAGCACATTGATGAACTCACCAACCAGCACAGTCTGGTCCAGCACACATATTCCCACTGGTGTGATTTGGGAGAGGTCCCAGGGGTACAGCATGCCCACTCCACAGCCCTGTCCAGGCGTGCTGAGATGCTGTCACATCACAATTTCATCTACCTCCATCCAGGACTCTCTGCCTAGGAGCTTCAGGACTGCAATATCTGCTTAACTCTTGGACCTGTTCCTGCGGCCAGGCAGGAACTTGACTGGGGTTTTATAGCTGGCATCTGAGCCCCTCTACTCTCTAAACAGTAAAGAGATCCTGCTTACAAAATCTGTTTCCAAATTTTCCCTGTCTTCTCATGTTCCTCATGATAATTATGTAAAAGGATAAGTGGATGTATTAATGTGTGTCTTAACCATCGTAAAAGTATCGTAGAGATTATTTGCAACTCTTTTGCCAGAGATGGTAGTTGTGCTACATATGAATGGCTAAAGTATAGATACAAACAAAACAATCGAGTAGAGCAAGACAACTCAACTAATCTCCCTCAGCTGCATCTAAAAGGCTGCCACAATTGTTGCCAGAATGAGGTACAAGTCACAAGAGAACTAGAGGGAGCTACATAAAAAGAGATTAAAAAGACTAAAATACCAATATACGAGAATATATGAGTAATTGGAAAAACTATTTTAAAAATCATTGAAATTTATATACAAAATTTTAATTCTCTACTTACAGTCTGAATGAGACTCCAGAACATTTCCTCACTGTTTAATCCTGTGATCCAGCTCATTTTCCCCTTGCTGAGACCTGTCTCTCTTCCCACTGGGGACCAGACCTGCAGAACAAAGCAGCTCGTCTTCCAAATGGTGAACCAAGCACTGGTGGAACATCCATGTTTTAGTAAGGCTTTCCCCACAACACCCCCTTTTTATTGGTATCCCAGAACCTGAAAGAGTCTGCAGAAAGAGGAGCAGGGCCTGCAGAAATAATTTCTGCTATCCACGCTTTGTTATGTGAAACCACCTCCGTGGATATCTGCCCTGCCTGCATTTTCTGCTTCCACTGAAAGGTCTGTAAGCCAGGGGAGAAAACTTAGGCTTCTATCATAAGATTTTTCTTACTCAAGATTTCTACTTGCTTTAATAGAGATTTGCCTTTGAGTCAGGTTTTCCAGAACTCTGGAAAACCTAACTCATATTCATAAAACTGATTTTCAGATTTCTTTCTTCTAGATTGATAGAGACTGAAAGGATTTATCTTTCTTCCTTAGTCAACTATCAGATCAAGCAGGATCTGGTTGTTTGGAAACTGAATCCTCACAGTTTGCATTCAGCCCGTTATATTTCATGTTTTCCCACTACTTGACTATTGTGTTTTTTAAATTTTAACACTATTTTGAAAGGAAATATGCAATTTATGACAAGGAAAAGGTGTGAATGACTGAATCAATGCCATCATTGATCTCACTGAGTGCAGAATCAAATGCTCAGTCAAAATGAACACCTTGGAACATAATCCTACAGACTTCATTCAGATTAAATCCTTGTTGAAAACACTGGGGAATTTGGTATAAGCCTTTCATTATCAGAAACCCAGACTGCCATTGCAAAAACCATTTCAAGACTGCTTCTGGCAATTAAAATCAGCTCTTTGCCCAGGAAAAAGTCTTCATATAAATTGTTTAAACAGAACCTGGTTTAAATATATGTTTGGAGGGATGAGGGCATGGAAAACAGATTTGTTGATGCATAGGATGTGTCTGATGAATTTCTGTGCTATGACAACAAAATAGTACAGCTAGAATTTGTGCAAAATAAAATTCATAACAAAGTCAACTGGCCATTTTGGGGTTCAGTATAGTCATATTTTATTTTAACATACACCAGTCCATGAGACATTAATAATTAACTTGAAACATTGGGTAAATTATGATCTGAATGTTTTACTTGCATTTGCTTCAGAGGAGGGTTTTATTTTTTATGTTCAAGGTATTTTTGTTAATTATTCATTTATATTCTTGGAAGTACAAATGCATTACAAAAGTCTGCAATTGTTGTAAATCTTATTTGATCTAGGTGAGAAGGAAGTGACTAGTCGGTTAAAAATCAGTTCTACTTAAACAACAGCTTTGAGATAATTTTTTTCTTTTATTAACACAAACCATACAAAGGATCTGAATATAATTTCTCTGTTGTAAATCACAAACTATTGCAACTATCCATACAGATTCTACAGCACCTTAGAGTAGGCACACTGATGAGAAGCATTTTTGCAAAAAATATACTTTGCATATGACATTTAAAGCAGTTGATTAAGGAAAAAGGATAATTAAAAGTTGATAGAAAGAAATGTTAGATTACCATTTACGCACTCTCTGTTTTATAATTGCATTAGTGTTATACAAATGTATTCCACCATTTCTGCAAGCATTAGGACTGACTTACTAGATTATTTGGAGTGAAAATATTTTAAATCATCTCAGGAATTGCATTTCTTAATATGAAAGACTAAACATTTTTAGTCTATGAAAGACTAAATATATATTTGTTGGTGTCGTGCAGTTGCCAGCATAGCAGTAGAACATGTGTAAAGGGTATCAGTAAGAAAGATGTGGTCAGGTGTGTCCTGGTGCACTGAATGCTAATATGACTTCAGTAGAAGCACATTCTGCTTTTATTTCTGACTGTATACTGAATTATTTACACCTTCAAGGCAGCTGATTGAACTGTAGCATCAGTCAATTAGCAAATCAAAAATTTATATGATTCCAATTTAGCATGGAGTCCTTCTCTCTTTTTTTTTCTTTTTAGATTTTCACCCTGACAGTGACAAATTACTCCTCTGCTGGCTGAGATTGGAAATTAAAAGCATTTAGAGCTGCTCATGCATTTATGCTAATGAGAACTTCTGATATGATTTGCATGCAAAAGAGGACAATCTGAAAGCTCATCAGTTTTTCATGCTTCCGCATTTTGATGTAGTAGGATTTTTTCTGTTTTCTGCAGAGCAAAAAAATTTTTCTTGGGGAAACAATACTCTATGTGAACAAAAAAGAGTTTTTCTTTTAAGTCAGAAAGTTCCTTTTTTTTTTTTTACCCTCCAGATTCTTGTCAAATCATTTGCTTTGCTGTTTCAGAACTGCAGCCCACATTCATTAGCATTTTAGATGTTTATCAAAGGAACGATCCAGTATCTGCCATGCAAGATTATAGCTCAAGCTTCATTTTAAATTCAGCAGGAAAAAAAGACCCGAGGACAGATGAGAAGAGGGACGTGCACTCTGACAAGCTTCTTCACAGATACACCCGAATTAATCCTATTTAGAGCAAAATTTGATTAATCATCAGCAGTGGTAACTTACTGAAGTTTAGTGAAATAGTTAACTCTGACAAATTTTGGGGATCTCTTTGGCACAGCCTTTCTGGGATGCACAAAAAAAAAGACAACAGGCATTACAAATGACAGAGCAGAAAACTTTAATTATCCATCAGGATAATTAATACATATATCATTAATACATATATCTGTGTATTTTTGACTTTTTGTGAATGTACATAGTTTTTGTGTTGGAAGTTATCCTTTTGATACTAACAATCTGAAAGACACTAACAGTTGTCCCTCATTTAAAAAAATTTTGCTGTAATAGTACTTGCTGAACATAACCATAATCCATTAATATTTTCTGTCCCCAAAAGATACTATTTAGAGTTTTAATTGCAAGTATTCCTTCTATCTTATCTTTCAATTGATCAAATTCCACTGGTTTTTTTAGTAAAAAAAGAGCAAAATATTAGTTAAATCTCTACATCTGAGTTAAAATTAAGAAATTAAATTCAGCTAGTAATATATTTCAACCATTTTTTCAGAATACCCCTTTACACATTGCATTACTTTTTACCCCCAGGAGTGTACAGCAGCACTGAAGGATTTCTGCATTTCTGAGGTGTTACAGGAGAGAATTTCACTCATTGACTTGGCTAGCATTGCAGTGAGATGCTTTACAACCTCTCAAAGGCAGCTAACAACAGGTATATACCATTTTTTTAACATCTCGTGTCTTTAGGCAGTATTCTTGCTTCATGTACTTGAAAATAAAATATCCATTTCTTCTACAGTTGAAGTAGCTCCCCTTTTTATTTTTTTTATTTTTGCTGCATTGATGCTGGGTATTAGATACCTTATTTCCTCTCTCAATGAGAAACAGAGGGGTGTGGTAGGACGGTAATCATGGAAGGGGAAACAGCATGAAGTTTCAAGAAAGGAAACTAGGAGACAAAAGGTCATGCAAGATCATAGCTTAGTCTTTCTTGTCCTCTTTGACAGGGAAGTTATGGTCCACTGGAAAGTGATGATACAGTGGTAGTTTTGCTGAAAAACCTTGCTGAGATGACTTGTTGGAAAACAAGATGTGTGATAGCGTTAGCGTTCAAAAACACATAATCACGGGGGATTATATGCGGTGCTTTTTATTAAGAGCTCTGGGAATCGGGGTATATTCAATCCAAATCTGACTCCGACCATACATCCGAAATGATCGTGTTTTATACTCTATCGTTACATAACTTTCATGTAAATTATTAAATTTATATTCTATTGTATACATAAATTTAGCCCCTCTCTGAATTTCCGACATAATTTCTCACTATTCTTCTTATGGTTATATAATAATTACATTTAATTACTAAACAACCATCACATCTAACAATTATATAACTTATCATACTGCTTACGCAGGTGCAGTTGATCTGGGAAAGCACAAAGCCTAACATTTTAGATTCTATCTTTAACTTTTTCCAGGGTTCCACTATCAATAGGACAAGGCATAATGGCCTTAAGCTGAAAGAGGGTAGGTTTAGATTAGATATTAGGAAGAAATTCTTCTTTGTGAGGGGTATTAGACACTAGAAGAGGTTGCCCAGATAAGCTGAGGATGCCCCATCTCTGCACATGGTCCAGACCAGGCTTTGAGCAACCTGGTCTAGTGAAAGGTGTCCCTGTCCATGGCAGGAAGCTGGAACTAGATGGTCTTTAGGGTCCCTTCCAACCCAGGCTATTCTATGAGAATACTAACTTAAGAACAGGATTTTCCTAATTTGACGTCTCATGCAATCTGAATTGTCTCTAGAGCTGGTTTCCTAATCTCCACTGAAATTCACCTTGTCTACAAAGATCTCCTGAGCCAGGAATCTACTTTTTGTGGATTTACTCCTATCCTTGCAAAGATAGGTATATTGTCTATTGTGAATACACTTCTCTTCAATGGGAGGATTTGAAAAGGTTTACATTTGACAACACTTCCAAGTTATACTTGCTTTGGTTTTGATTGAAGTATTTTTTGCTTTATTGTCCTCAATGATCATTGTGTATGGTAAGGAAGAGATTTTGCCCTTCAGATTTTTCTTCCTCAATTGATCCTACTCAATTCAGATTGAGTATCTGGGGTCCTTTAAACCAAAGCTAACAGCAAAGAAAAAAGTGATTTTGGAATAATTTAGATGCCATCTTAGTTCCCCAACATAATGCAGTTAGTTTCTCATCAGTGGTAGGAAAGCATGAGTGTTTGCTGCTTAAAGTTCGCACATATTGAGTTATATCTCTTTCCCTCTCTTGGCAAAATGACATTTTCACAAGGTACTTATGACCTGTTTTGGGGGCAAGTCACTACATCTTCATCCTCCAATGACACCCTTGTAAATCACCTTTTGTCCTTCAGAGAAATAAGCTATCAACAGGTATTGGAAGATTATTCAGAAACCTCTTGTCTGGAGACGTCATAATCATTTTGGAAATCAATTTCGATCTTCTTCCTCATCACCTCTTTGTCAGTAAAGATTCTAGCCAGGTTGATGAGTTCAACTGGACAATTTCTGAGCCCTGATATTGATTCTGCTCAGGATTTATATCTTCATATGTTGGTGGACTGCCTTCCTTGGAGCTAGTTCAATGTTTAAATGCAGCGAATGAACAATAATTACCTTTGTGAAAAGAGGGTCTCAACCATTAAAACTGCGGCCTGATGCCCTAACTGGAGCCATCATCCTACGTTCAGCAGGGAACTGGTATATTTGACTGCAAATTTACCTGACTCCTTGAAACTGTCAGAAGATTGCTTTACAATCACTTATTCTTCCTGGAGATTTCTCAGTCCTGCAATTTCCCATTTATAGGTCAGTTTCGGTCAGTTATTGCTGAATTTTATGTGTGCCAACACCTCTTCATATAGATTTCTATCTGGCCAGCTTTACTGGCAAATTATTTGCTTTCTCTTGTTCTGGTAGGAACCATAAAGTTACAAATTCTTATTTTCTTCATAACACACAAATTAGAGTATGACAAAAGGTATTGCTGAGAATGATTTTCCATTCTTCTGTTCACATCTTAACACCAATGTAGACAAAGTCATGAATAGTTATAGGAAGTACTTTAGAAGTGTTGTGTTATATTGCCATGTTCTCTGTGTGAAACTCCCCTTGAAGTCAGTAAGAGTTGTGTATGCTATTCAGTGGCATAATCAGGCAATAAATTATGAAAGCTCTGCAAACACCAAACATAGCAAGCCACAAACAAACGACATTAACAAGTGACAAAAATACCCAGTAAAAGAGTTAAAGCTAATAGTTTTGAATGTGATGAAATTCCTATGGCTGGTAGGATTTGGCAACCTCTAGTAAGTGGGTTAAGAGGAGAAGCCTACCTTGTGCACCTGCCTACTGCAGTGCTTCCAGACTTTTCCACTCAGACAGTGAATTTCTATTGCAATTATGGTGGAAGAAAGGCTGAATGGAGACTTGTGTGCTCCAGAATTGCTGCATTTTCCTGCTCAGGGATGCCTCATAGTTTGCTTTGTTGGTACTCAAATTTAATTTTCAGAACAGTTTAAAACAAGTCTAACATAAAATAACATTTTAAGTCAGTGGTAATGCTAGATGCTAGAAATCTCTTCCCAGAATCTTTGCTTCAAGAAAAGCTGTCTAAAAAAAGTGCATTTGAAAGTCTACTTTTTTTCACAGTACATTCTGAATAAAATGTTGAAATAGAATTTTTCAAAATGACCACTTTAAGCCCATAATCCAAAATGGAATTACTAAAAAATTTAGAAGATCATGACACAAACAAAAGGGACTGAGAAATGTGAGCCTTGTATTGACTAAAAGTGACATTCTGAAAATGTTCTTTCAGATCTTAAAAGCCAATTAAGAATAAACAAAGGATCCCAGAGGTCTGAGATTGCTGTAGGCTTTAGAGCTGAATCTGACTTACAAGAAACAAGATCTTTGTAGAGCACAGCCCTGCTTGTCCTTGGAGTATTTGTAATGGCAAGATGATTGTGTGCTGCGACACTGCAGCTGTTATCAGAAGCCAGCAGTTTATCACAAAGCAAAGGAGAAGCTGGCACTCCCTGCAAGGGCCTTTCTGCCTTTGCTTTTGGAGGATGCACCCATGGCACTCCCTTGGACAGTAAAAGTTTCTGACTCTCACTATAAAAACATTTTTGCTTTACTGCTTGCAGACTAATTCTGAAGTCCAGGCTACAAGTGGGGATGAGGAGCTCCAGCCCTTCCTGCCTTTAGAGCAGACTGGTCAAAAGTCATTTGGGTTGACTCAGCCTCTTCTGACAACTTTCTTTTGGCTAGAATAAACTGAAACTACTTCAGGTAATTTTGTTTGAAAGAAGACTCGTGACTTCCTGAAAGCCAGATTCAGCCAGCATCCCCTCCTGTGCCAAGTGGTCTGTCACTCTAGAACAATGGATTATGCCACCCAAGCAAACAAAGCTCAACCTCACTCATCCCAGGCATTCTTGCTCCTCTTTCCTCAGGAGGAGCAAAAGAAGGGGTCATTTTGAGAAATGAGGAGAAGGTAAAAAGCTAACAGGAGATAGAGGAGAGCTCCTGCCATCTGGGGGTAAAGAGATGCTCTCTCTTTGGGAAGGTCCGTCCACACATCTGAAAATCTCCTCATACCACTTTGAGCTCACTGTCACAAGATTGAGCTCTCTGTCTGCAGGAACTATTACTCACATAATATTTTGATTTCATGTAAAAAAGTGATTTTGTAGGCAGATGATAAGAATTTTTCAATACTGGCAAAATCAAGGGCTCTTATGGGAAAGAAAGCACTGTAGTAAATACTGCTTTATGGTCATTTATCTTTTGTGTGCAAAAAAAAATGTGTATGGGTTCTTAATTGATATTCATTTGATCCTTCGTGAGTTACTTAATTTTCTTTGAAAAAAATTAAGGAAGATAGAGGGAGAGGAGAGATGTATAAATGCCTCAAAATATTTCTTAGATGGGTATTTTTTTCCATAATTCAGTGGTGTTGAGAGCAAGAAAATGTCTATTACTGTGTTGGTAATTATAGAAGAACTTTGCTTCAGTTTACAGTTTCAAAAAAACAGTGTACATTTTTCATGTCTGGAGAAAATTATCGTGGACATTTAGCCAGCAATAAACTTAGACTTATAAGCAGGGCCTACATTTACTTGAATTACTTTTATGTGTGCCAAGAAAAATTTGGCCTACCTTTATATTCCTGTTTACCATTTAGTGGCTTATACTGTTACAGTAGTTGTTTTATGTGGAAGGGAGCATGGAGTATTTCTTCCTGCTCCACTCTGGGTGAGTAGTTGGCTACAGGTTTATTGCATGTATTTCATAAGTGCTCCTGAGCAGTCTGGAAGGCTTGGAATATAATGCAGCACTAGAATGGGACACACATATGATTGTTTGTATTTCTTAAAACATACTTCACATCTGCTCCAAGGTAACTTCACACTTATTCCAAGATGTCATCTTTAATCATCCAATTTCCAGGACATTTAGATTCATCTCAGCACTTGGTGTTAGTTGCTCTGTGTCCAAGCTGTCCAGAAAACAAAACATCTATTCTATGAGGAAGCAAGACTCTAGAAGTTGGTGTTGGTACACGTTTTGGTAAAAATGAGACTTTCAGAAATATCTTTAAAAATGAGGTGGCAAGATTGGACCATCATTCATTTGCCATCAGTTCACTGGTTAGCCTACTCACCTGCATGTAATGGCTTACATGACCTCACTTTGCCCTCTCCCACCCCACCAAAGTGAGGGAACTTGTTGTTTACTCTCAGATCAGTGGATGTTTTTCTCCCAAGCAGGGCTTGAGAAATTTTGCAGAGGTTTCTGAAATGTTTGTTAAAATATTCTAGCCAATTTAACATCATTTTATCCATGCTAATTGCTCTGATTTTTCAGGAGTCTTCCAGAGACTTTCTTACAAAAGTATTTCATATGTGTATGTTCTCAGAGAGCATCTTGTATGAAACTTCTGATGAGAGCTTCATAGAGCTACTCAAGATCTTGTTTTTGTTTAATACAATTTAGATTTGATTCAACAATTCTCTAGGTCTCCCCATAACAATAATCTTTGAAGGTATGCTTAGAGCATAATTTGTCATCTGGTTTCTAAATAACTCCAGCAAAACTCTGTTCTTTGTGAAGCTGACGAGTCTAATATTTTCTCCTGTTCTTTGTGTAGATGAGATATATTAACCTGAATGCAGCTCATTGTCCCCAACAAAGGGGTGAGGCTGATCATTTTTTATGTTCCCTTCTTGGACATATGCAGCTCTGCAGCTGAATACAAGTTGCTGGTTAGTTTCTAGTGACTATTTAATGAGTAAATAGAATAAGGGTGAGAGAGAGATGCTTCATCTGTATTAATTTTGTGACATAGCTGACAGCTAGAGTGATATCTTCTTCTTCTTTCTTCTTTTGTTATAGCAGCACTAATCATACCACACAGAGACACATTTGTCATTATATGTAATTATGTGCAATATGTTTATATTATAATATTTTATATTGAAGAGGCATAGGTTTCATAATGTTTTTACTCCAAATTTCTTTCTGCTACAGATTATTTCAGTTTATACATATTTATAAATGATATTTAAAAGTACAATAGCACATTAATTATAATAAAATGTTAATTTGGAAATAGAAGCAACTAGAGAACTGGTATAGATGACTGCATAACTTGTGACAGAGGGGCAACATTTTGTTAGGGCTTGGGGAGCTTTATTTTGGCTCCCTTAAAATACAGAGAATGACCAGAAATTATTCAGACAGGCTGAAATTCTTGTGCAGTTAAAACAGGTCAGAGAAAACCTTGACCCTTCAGAAGCCTTTTTGAAAGACCTGTTCCTCTATGGACCTTTTATTACTCCTGACACCAACGGGGTTTCACCCTCTCTCATCACCACTTCCCTTTTTTCCACTTCCTCCCCCCTTTTCTCCAGCCCAATTAGCAGATTAGCCAGCAGTCTCTGAAGCCTGAAGAGGTAGGAATTAAATCGACTTTTACCACATGCCAAAGTAACCGTGGAGTTACCCAAGAGCACAGCCCTACCCTCTGAGAGTCCTGTCCTTTTGGACCCCCGGGGGTGGGTAAGGAAATCAAAGGTACCATCAAAGCCCCCTTCAAAGTTAGGACATTATCCTCCACAAAAACTCTTCCCATGGTGTGCAGATGAAGTCCTGGTGGCTTGGCTGGTGACAGCTGCTGGGGCCAGCAGCAGTGGGACAGCAAGGGACTGTGTTTGTGCAGTCAGCCCCAACAAGGCTGTGTCGCAGGGCTGGCCACTGCAGCTGAGGGGCAGCAAACAGCAACAACTGCAAGTCAAGCACAGTTCCTGCCACTGGCAGAAGGAAGAAGATATTTAATTGTGGGGGTTTTTTGACTGTGTATTTGCAAATTAGTGTAACATGGAAATGTTGACCAGACAGATGTAGTCAGTAGGTTTTAACAGATTGAGAAAAACTTCATTATTTAGGCAATGAAGTATGCTCTAACTTAAATTAGTATTTCTACATTGATATGTCACCTCACATTAATGGGATAAGGATTTTATCTAAATGTGAAAATATCTTCAAAGGTCAGTTATGTACCATTCAGGCATCTTGTAGGATATAGTCAAAGGTAAAAGACCTTGACTACTTTATCTGGGTCTCAGCAGCTGTTTCAGATCTTCCTTGGTATAAAATTGAATACATGATTATTGTCTAGATGGTTAGATAGGGGACCAGACATGAGCTGCTCTTACAGGGGAAGAACAGTTCTTAAGGTTGATAAACAGTTTGGGTTTGAAAATGTTTGGGGATGTACTGTATAAAGCACAGTTCCATAGAGTAGCTTAAACCAACCTCTTTCTGCACATGGAGAAATGAACGTGACTGGGGAAAGCAAGTAAAATACAAGTATTGTATATTACCTGCACAAGAGAGGAGTAAGGAAAGGGGGAGCCCTTCAGCTACTGGACTGCCTTGGAGCTGCTCACCCCACTCAGAGGATTATACCAATGTGAAGTTTGATTCTGCACACATAACAACTGACACACCTTCTATATCTGTCCTGTGGCTTTCCTCTGACTGTTAGCTCTGAATCTTAATGATGACACCATCTGTAAAAACAAATAAAATAATTGTAGCACAAATACTTTGCTAATGAACTTTATTATTAATCCAATCATGCTGATAAAGAGCATTCAGTGTGAATATCTTGCCAAACTAATTAAGGTTTGAGGTTTTTTTTTTTCTTATCTTCATTAAATCAGAGAAACAGAGAAGATCCAAGAATTGAAAAGATCTCTGAGGAGAAGAGCAGAAGAGCCAAAACACAAAAAGAGAAGAAAACAAAATAATCTGGAAGAAAAGGAAGGTAAAGGAAACCTTTGACAAAATAATTTTTGTTAAAAAGAGAGTAAGAACTTTACAGTGCAACCATACATATTTATAGCTTACTGTGCATTTTTCTGGTTTGGTTTGTATTAATTTACTTGAGCATTATTGTACATATTTTGACTGCGTGTTTTCTAAATAATTTTGAGGAACATGTGGGAAGGTTCAGGCAACAACAACCTGCAAAACTTCTAATGGTCCAAGTGATCAATGCACAGAAAGTCAAGATAAATGCAGAAAGAAACAGACAAAAAAATTGTCACAAACATGGAATAAGTTGGGATAAACGGTAATAATGCTGTGTTGTCACATTACAGTTATGGAGGATGTGCCACCAGAGTCTGGGAACTGATTCATTTTAAGCTTCAGAGGAAAAGCCAATCTTATTTCTCTACCTTACAGCTTTGTGTGTGAAGTTCTACCTTTTCTGCTTTGCACAGACCACTGTAGCAATTTATTTCATGTATGCTATACAGAGAGGGCTTATTTTAAAATATATTTTTTGGTTATAAAAATTAACTTTTAATGGAACACTGATGTTAATCATCTCCAAATGGTTACAGAGCTGTGTGGTAAAAAGAAAATTTAAAACTGGAGGATAATAAGTGATGATAAAATTTTTACCATTCTTCAGCTATATTCCACTTGTTCTTTTCATTTCCTTAACAAAATTATTTTGTAACAGACTCTGATAAAGTTCTACACCTAAAGCATTGTCATAAAATATTCAGAAGTTGCTATATTTTATTACTGCTGAGTAAGTAGTTTGCTTTTATTTTCTGGTTGTTATAGTATGGAGCTGTATGAAAGGCTAAACAGCAGTAAAAGAATACAGACGTTATCCTAAAAGTTTGGCAACAATGTGCACACACACACTTTTAAGGGCATGTAAGTCTTGAGAGGCCAGGTACTGCCAGCAGGTACTCTGGCAGGTTGAGGTCTCCAGGGAGCAGCCCACTGCAGAACAGGGAAAGTGGGAAAATGCATGGCTCTGCCACTTTATAATGAGAAGTGCTGTGTGTATGCTCTCAGGGAAGAGCTGCTCTTGCTGATCACCTTCTTAACATCTTCACTGCATTAGACCTCAGCTGTGGGTCCAGTCCCTTCCATGTACAAAGGACACTGACTGGGTAGGAGTATGACACTATGTTTAATATTTGTATAGGCCCTTTTAAACACTGATCTGCAGGAGCGCTCTCCCTGTAGAGAGGCATAAGATGGGAATTGTCTGCTAGTTTTCAAGAGATTTGCACAATCCCAGAAATCCATTTCTCTTTTTATTTATGCCTCTGAAATATGCTGCCTTGAGGATACTTTCAGACCTTTCCTTTATTTGTAATGGCTAATCCTTTTCTGGCAGTAAACAAGGAATCCCTTGTTATACAACAAATATTGCCTACAGTTTTTGTTTGTGGCAGGTTGCACTAGTTATAGAGAAAAGAATCCACCTTCAATGTCCAGGATTTGAAAAGCAATAAGTGGCTTCAGTTTTATGTGCTTTGTCTGGCTAATGCCATCCATCATTGTGCCCATATGATATGAAGCTGAGATCTGTTTGTTTAAGAGAATCATATATGAAAATAAATAAGTGAAGGGGTTCTCATCCCAAGCTCTTGGTGATACAGAAATTTCTAATGAGAAACTGTTCCTTCCATCAGGAAAAAATATGGAAATTTGAGTGCTTCTTCCCCTTAGTTAATGAAAAGAGCACAACACTGTTAGCTTGTAAGCATGGAAACAGGGAAGCTTCCCAGCTGGTTCAGAGAGAGTTGCCACCTCCAAACTGCCGTGGGGGACATAAGGCTCAGGAAGATGCTCCAAACTGTAGACAGCAGGAGAGAGAATCATGATAAATCATAATGTGAGAAAACAAGCAGATTTCAGGTATTAACAGGACTTTTGGGAACTAGAAGATTGCACAATCTCTCTCATCCAAGTCCCCTCTGATTCTTGTGGCTGGTATTGAACTTCTGAGTCTTGAGGAATGTTCTAATTTCCACAAAATTTCAAATGACAATGAAATATTCTGGATGGATGGTTTAACGAAACACTTTCAGGTGGTTCTTAGGAATGAAGTCCAAATCAGCTTTAAACAGAGCCCTTTTCCACAGTCCATCAAATCCTAGGGAAAAAACCCAAAATCTGTCCTGAAGAATGGTAAGGATTGGGGCTGAACACTACACCAACTGTGTAGTTCTTCATCTTTCCATTACCCTAACATTAAGGGGAGAGACTGTCTGCAGTCCATCCTTTCTAACTTGCCTCTCACCATGCTCTGTCCAGAAGCCCTGTCAGCAGTCCACAGGTCTTTCATTTCCAGCAGATGCTGGACACAAACCCGTTCCTTTTGTTCTTAACCCAGCACAATAGGTTAAAACCTTCAACTTTGCATCAGCAATGTTAAAGCACAATAAATTCTCATGGAAAATATTATATTCAGATGTCCTGACACCTTGAAATAGTTTTCAAAAAGCACATCAAATCATTTTCCAGCTGCATCTTGATTATCATTAAATGTGGTTATTATTATGTTTTTCAGCAAGAAAAGGCTTTTACAGTGGCAAAGACACCTCTCCCAAATCATATTTTGATTGCATGTTATTATAAACTTATGTAATTATAGTTATTTGAAATGAATGCAAGTGTATACTTTTCAATATCTCAGTTTTGGTTTAAGTCTCACCCTCCAGTTGAAGGCTGTTAGAAAAAAACTATTGCAAAGATTTTTTTCATAACCTTTGCAGGTTTTCTACTTTATACCATCAGCTGTTTTCAATCCAAAGCATAAAGAAGGTGGGACTAGGAACTGTAGCATTTAGACCAACTAGAAATCAAAATATTTGAGAAAAATTAAATAAGCTCTCAAACAACATTATCTTTCTTTTTAGGTTATTTTGGAAAAAAAAATAGAATTTTTCACCCAACAGGTATTGATAGTTCTTTTTCCCAAAGTGAATTACAAAACAAAAATATAATTTTGAAATCTGGACGAAATTAAGCCATTTTACCTCATTGAACATATCAGTCAATATTATAGAGTGATATTTGTTTCAAATGGAATTTTTACGAGTATTATGCAAACAAATAAATTTTAAATTTGTACTTCTTATGGAAATCCCCCCCCCCCCCCCCATGGTGCTATTTGCAGATTCCATTTCTTTTGCCCAGCTACCCAAATGCCTCAGGAATCAATGCTGTTTTAATCTTCTATTGACTGTAAAGAGTTACTCTCGAGTTACAGAAGCATAAATAAAATGAATTACGTGCTTTAGTCTCTCACTTTGGCGCTCAAGGAAAGGAAAACAAAATGGAAACCCTCCCAGCCCTGGGAAAGTGCTGTTTACAGGCTGCATTTCTACTCAGACCTTGGAAAGAGGGATTTGCTTTGATACACACAGAGCAGCATTGATGAAGAGATGGAGCAGGGTGATGAGACCCCACAGGGCAGTGGTTCTGCCTCTCCTCAGGGCTGCTCCGCACAGCCTGCCGGGAGGAGCTCACCAGGATCCCCTTCTCCTGCTGCCTTTCTCTGCCTGTGGGAAGCAGCACTATCCAGGGCTGCAGCGTGATCCAGGTCTGCTCCTCTCCCAGCCTGACTGGAGGCTCCCTTGGCCCTTGCTGAGCTCAGCACGCTGCAGTGGGGCAGGTCTCTGCTTGGCCATGGCAGGTTATGGGCAGCACAGTGAGCCAGGAGCCTCTGCCCATCACCAGGGAGGAAATCCAGCCCCTTCTGCCAAGCAGAGTCTCTGCCTCTCAGATAATAGGTGGGATCTTTCATCTCTCAGATAAAGTAGATGATTCTTGCTCCTTGCTTCTGCTGAGTTGGGTATATGTGGCCAAAATATCACCCAGCTCCCTCAACCTGACAGCTAGCTCTGGGCAGCACAAATGTACCTAAAAAGAAGTTGAAGTGAAGTAACAATTGTATCTTGCTCAGATAAACAGAATTTAAAAGCTCTTTTTTTCACGTGCCTTTTGGGAACAAAATTATATTTTTCTGTGATGGAAGATTAAAGGAACGCCTGAGGAAGTGATGCCATTGTTGTTACTGCAGAATTAGCTGCCAGATCTCATCTTTTGCAGAAGGAGAAACCACCCTCCTTTCAGAAGGGATTCAATATTTAATGACAATCAAGGTATCATTGTTGAAAGTGAAATTTAAAAATGGAGTTCTTATAAGCAAGAAAGTGAAGAAAATTAAAGTACAGAGTGGTCATTTAGTTCAGGTACACAAAATCTTTGTTTCTGATAGCATCTTTGTTTCTTTCACTCCTAAAATGCATTTTTATAGTATGTGTATAACTGTGTGTGTGGACATTTTTATGTGATACTGATCAAGGCCTACACCATAAATGGATTTCCTGCATTTAATTGGACTTACTGAGGATTTATGATGGATGTGCTCAGATCTTGTTTTCCTTCTTCTTTAGGACCTGAGACCTATGCCAGAAGCAGCAGTGATAGTTTAATAAGCAGTTGTTCCAGTACACAGGTCTGTCAGAAAATCCTGTTTTAAAGCACTACGCCTATCCTGGTATCGTGTGGCCAAACAAACAAGGATGATATGCTCATAATTCCTGAGCCCTCCTCGTGCCCTCTGATAATTGTGCCTTCATGAGTTTCATCATCTGTGTAGCAGTGTAAACCAGTGGTTATTAGTCAAAAAATGCTTGGGATTATTTCTAAGAGATTTGTGGCTAGTAGTTTACCTCCGGTGAGCATCTTTGAATAAAATCATTACTTTACATGATTTTAAATGTCAACCAAAATATGGATGAGTGTGAACTAACTTGTGTGTCTGTATAGCTACAAAATTTCCACTTAACTTGGTTACCTCCAACAGTTAAAAACAAAAGTCAGATAATACTCTTGGTGAAACCATATTTTAAAGTGAAGCAAACAGTAGATCAAAAGAATCTCCAGAGACAAAAAAATTACAAAATATTTTTTGTAGAGCTAAATATGAGAGAGACTGTGGGTTTTTTTGTGGAAAGCTCTAATCTGGATTACTGCTCTATTGTATTCAACCACAGAGAAATAAAATAAGAGAGGATAAAAAACAGATTAGCAGTTACACTTGTTAGAAGCTTGCAACTCTGAGTAACACTGATGAGGTAGAGCTCTATAAAACTTGCTTTTTTATTATGTGCTCTTGGGAGAACTAATGCAACTGAGTCAAGTACAAGGCCAGCCCAGCAGCTGGTATGATTATGGTGAAGTTTCCTAGGAAGGTGAAAAGTTGGAGTTTTCTATGGCAATTAAAATGTGTGATACTCTTTGCAAATACTTTTCTTTTCAAAATGGTTTTATTTTTCTTCAACCACTCTACATCTTTCTTCCAAGTGCAGTTTTGAAAATACATTGTCCAGAATTTCCTTCTCTGATTTTAATTATCCATCAGCCAGCTTCCCTCTTATTAATTAGTACTCAAATTTTAGCAGCAGCTTGAACCGGGTCACTGTTCACATGTTGAAACAACAGATGCAAAGGGGTTTGTGAGTGACAGGATAAAAATTAGGCACCATCTTGGCATGAAGTTTGAGAAAGATGTTAAGAAATATCTCTGCATTTCATATTGGAATCTATTCCACATCTCTGAGTACTGTATATACTGTACAAATGCTTCATTTTAAGTCTGCCAACATTGCCTCTCCAATTTGTCAATCCTAGAATTCTTTTTAGTAAGTGCTACTAATGTACGACTCATCATTGTTATTATGTTCCATTAGAACACTTGCCAGTTTTGAGTTCTGTCAGATATACGTGATAGCATTTGATGAATCACTGCTGAAATGATCCACTACAAACAACATCCAATTTTTTGGAGTGCTTTCTACCAGTATTGATAAGTATCTGGGGTTTAAATGCAATGCTGCTTCCACACACTCAATCATATTGCTTGTTGCAAACATTTGGGATGAGTTCGCTATTGACTACTTAATTAATCATCTTGGCTCATATTTTTTTCTGTCACTCAAGGATTGCTCCAGTCTACTGCTACGATGATACTTTGTTAGAGAAAAGGTGGCACATTTTGTTGCACGATTGATTTGGTAGCAAGTTTCCAACATTGGGGCACTACAACTACAGCAAACCTTCATTTGCACTTGAGGCTTGCATTTCTTTCATTTGTAGGGCATGTTCAGCATCTAGGTTGCTGCAGCAGACAGGTCAAGACATTGTAAATTTGCACACAAACTCCCTTGAGCGAGTCATCGATCCAGAAAATGTCCTGTAGAGCAAAATCTGCAAAGCAGAATGCCTCACCCTGTAAACATACCTCCTCAGATACAGCCTTGTTTAAGTCTTAGGGTAGGGAAAGAATCAAAAGTTTAAAAAAATAAGTGGGGAAGGTAAAGTATTGGCAATATTGGGATATCAGTGTTTTCTACTTGTCAGTAGAGATGAAATTATTTCAACTAAAAATCAACATGATTCTTAGAAGGATTTCTATAAAATACATAATCAGAAAAATTTATTTGAGGGGCAAGCAGAAAGCAATTAGAGCCTGATAAAACACATACAAAAATGAAGTCAATAAAGAGTTGTATTCTACAAGGTATTCCAAAAGCAGTGTGTACACCTGGTTGTACTTGTAGTTACATAGTCAATACATCTTTTGTCAGTTCCTTGTTACTAGCAGGGGTTCTCTTATTTTCAGCTGACCATTTACTATTTATATTAATTTCCCTTCCCTTTGAACTAGAAAAGACCTTAGACTTATGATGTTAATTTACAATATTACCAGTGTGCCTAGGAATCCCAGTGAAGGACCAGTCTCCCAACTGGTGCAGCCCTGCCCATGAGCAGGTGGAAAAATGGCCTCTGACCCAAAAGACTTACTACCTGAATTTAGGCAGCATCAGTGAAAGAACAAGAAAAGAAGACAGACAAAGGAATCAGCTTCGTTTTCTGTAACTGAGAGGGAGGAACCAATCAAGGGATGAAAAAGAATCGCTTTTCACATTTCTTTGGGAGGCAGACCTTAGAGAGGCAGGAGAACCATGAGAGGTTCAAGAGGTCAAGAAAGATGGCATTTTAAGAGCATGATCAACTGTGCTGAGAAAGTCTCAGCTCATACAGAATAAAGACAGACTTAAAAAAATAAAATACAGAGGCGAACTGCACCGTTTTTTAGTGAGTGTGTTATTTCAGTACATCTTGAAGCATGTTAGGGCTAAAAAGTGTAAAAAAATAACAAGATAGCAGCCACAACCAGAACACTAAGGTTTTTCTTAATATTGGGACTCTTGATTGGTTGATTATGATATTGATTATGAAAACATTTGATGACTTTCCTTGTTTTAAATCCCAGCTTTATTTGGACAGCTGAAAATATCACAAAATGAGATATATTCAACTTAGATGTTGAGGAAATTACAGATCTTTGTAAAAATTAAAAGCCCTTCTGTCCATTCCTTATTTAAAACAATAAAGTAAAACTCTGTGTTAAATCTCCAAACTGTCTTATTACTTTGTGTCATTAATTCTTCCTACCACCCATCATTCTATTATTTTAAGTAATAAGCCTTCCATGAACAATCTCATTTCTCTTCTTATTATACTACCTCTTTTCTGGGAGCAAAACTATTTTGTTTTCTGCATTATAGAAGGCATTACTTCTGTTTTAAAGATCTTGAACTGACATAAATAAATGTGCGATATATCTGTAGTACAATTCATATCAGAATCCGGAACACCTCTTCTGAAAAGCATTTTTTCCCCAGTCCCAAGCTTTAAACTCATAAGCTTTTTGCCCTTTTTTTTTTACCAAGAAGTACTTACAATTCTTTTCAAGCCCTGTCTAGCAAAGAGTATGAAATAGAAATATGGACTGCAAAGAAAATATCCTAAAGGAAGTAATAAAATAGGTAGCTGTACAGCTACCATCAACAATTTAAAATATACCACTGGCTTCCACAGGTAGTTCTGCCAGATTTTAAAGCTACTACCTCCTGCAATTCAACTTTTAGAAATTTCCCTTCAACAATCAAATTATACCTCCTTTTTCATTTATACACAAGGAAGTATAATTTTAATTCTTATTTCCTGATAGAACTTAGTTATGCTGTGCAGTCATCCAAATCATATCTAAATGCTGTAGGTTGTTCAAACAAGATAGAAAACTAAGAGCTCTTACCCACTGGTAGAGCATCTCAAGGCATCCCCTGAAGTTCCTCAATCATGCTTTTTTTTTGTTTTTCCTCCAAACTCCTTGCTGGCTAGGACTCTCTCATTGATAAATGGCGTGTTTAAAACAGGCACAGACTGTGCAGTCACCTGACAGCCTACCTGTCCACAGTCCCATGTTCCTTCTCTCAGCTAAATACTTCTGATTTTACTTGCATCTTTGCCTTCTGCTATGTGTTTCCTTCTTATTCCTTGAATCATCTTTTACCCACTTCCATTTTTCCCAGTTTTCCCTCGTATTTTCTGGTCTGCTGCTCAGCAGCTCATTCCTGTTTATGAGTCTGTCATGACACAAGTGAGCGTGATGTCATCAGTAATGTCAGCAACAGAGGCAGCCTTGGGGATCAGAATAATGGGGCCCTGACTCTGCCTCCAGGTCTGATCTAACCCAAATGATAGGTCATTCCCTGGGACCTTTGAATCAGCCAGAGTTACCTGACTGTCAGCTTTGGTTTCGTGCGTTTTCACTCAGAGTGTGCCACACTCTCTTTCTTCCTTTACATTTTTCCCTGTGTTTATCAAGGCAGCCAGTGTTGTTTCAAATCCATGGAGACAAATGCATTTTCCATCTGCTTATATTTATGTCAGGGGGAAGAGGAGCTATATTACGTGCAACAAGTACAATGTGAAATTTAGCAGAGGTGTTGGTAAGAGAGCAGCAGTTTTGGTAAATGCAGCAATATTGTCAAATCTGCACAAAGTCAAAAGGGTGTAGAAGATTGTGGACCATATCTTAGGAAAAAACCCCAGTAGTTATATCTAAAGTATCATCTTCCCCTGCCTTGCACAGCCTGTCAGCACTGTAAAGACTCAACACAGCAGCCCAAATTGGTATTTTGAAAGTGGTCTTAATATCCTTCTGCATCTGACTGAGGTTTTGGACCTGTCTGCCTGCTTAGATTTTGCAAGAAAACCTCACAACCCAGAAACACACCTTATGCTAGCAAAAGACCACTGATACTATTCTGGCGGCCGTAAAACACACAGCAGCTCCCCCTCAAAGCGTGAAAAGATCACATACTTCACCAATACAAGGGCTTCAAAACTTTCAAGCACAGATAAAAGCATGGGAAAAAAAATACTCTTTGAGCTAGGTGAAGGAATGATCAAAGTTCCCTCAACATAGAAATGGTTCTGTCATAACCTCAATCTCAGACTGAAAAGATCTGAAGGTAACAACCACCTGTATCTGCACATGAGTTTGCATGGTATGTTCTGTACAAATACGGTATCTTCAAAGAACATTGAGCAATAAGGAAGAGCATTTGAGAACCAGAAAATGTCAATATAGTAGAATTAGAATGTCAATATAGTAAACCATCAGAAGATATGGCTTCTATTAAATAATTCATGCAATAACGAAATTAGTTGAGGGAGTCATTCCAGTAGCTTATTAAATAGACTGCAAGCCAGTAACCTTATCTTGCCAAAAATGTGACCACAATTTAAAATTCTGCCAAAGGGGATATGTGGAATATCCCTGGGAAAAATAAAAAAAGGCAATTGCCACAAGGTCAATAACTACTTTTTTTCATATGGTATCAATGGCAAACCGCAGAAGAATAGGTGGACAACCATCCAGGATATGTTTCCATCAGAAGATGCTTTGGGTTTCATCCCCCCAAAGAGAAACCAACACCTTGTGAAAGACAAAATGAGACGAGAAGTTACCTTCTGAAATCCAAATCTGTTGCTAAACGGGGTATAAAGAAGGTTTTCTGCCAATCTTATGACCCAAAAGAAAGGAAATTAAAAAATGAAACCTGAAAGGTAAATTGAAATGTGTTTAATAATTAAGTGGCTGATTGGTGATGTCTGAATATGGTGGACAATGAATCTAATACCTTTCTAGAAACATGCTTTACAAACAGACCAGTTTGCAATAAAAATAGATCTTCATCTTTGTGTTCCCTTAGATTATTCTTTAAAAGTAATAATTTTTCATTATAGAGCAATATTTCATTGAAGAAATCTCAGGTAGAATAAAAGAGTCTTTCATGCATAGCGCTTGACTCAGAATAATATTGAACAAGTTTATCACTTATGCAACTTTGGTTGTTCACAGGGCATTAAGCTGGACACCACCGACATGTCAAAGGATTTTCCAAGTTTTTACGAACTATCTAGAAGTTTAATGAATCTGTTTCTTTCTCTCTAACTACATTTAATACCCTATTATTCCTTGCATAATCAAAGTAGATTGTTTGCTAATTGCAGTACAGTTGCAAATGCAAAATTTGATGCAGATGAGTGAAAAATGTATGATTAAGGTCCACAGACTTTTTTTTCTGTTTACAATCTATTTCTTTCAGAGACAAATACAGAATCCAAGCATTTAATGTAATAGATGGGACAAATAATCTTCCCTATCTTCAAGTGCCAAAGACCAAAATAACAACAAAAGATCCTCCCAAAACTTGGATTAGCTGGAAAAATGCCTAATGCGTTGAATGTTTTGAGACTGAAACTTTATCACACTGTATTTCCTTTTATACCACTTGTACTCAGCATTGCATTAATCTTACTTCCAAGGTTTGTAGCAACAGCCCACTTTCAGCAGTCAGGAAACAGGGAACACTCTATATCAAGAAAGAAAGCCACAGGAAGAATTAACTGTATTTAACTGAATTCCATTATTAGCCAGCTAATAATTCACATTTAGAAAAGACATTGGCAATTCATGACCTGTAAGACACAAATAGAACAGGGTAATTTATTTATATTTTGGGAAAAGGAATTCATTCTTTTTATGGGTCTGAGCCACACACAGATGAGGATTATGTTTAGTTAATAGTTTCTTTCAAAAACAATTTTAAAAATCCTATGTCAGAAAGGTTCATCTCAATATTTCTCAAATTTCTAAAGCCTATGGATTCACAGGCTAAAAATTGGATGTCTATTTTGGTGCAAAGCAAGAGAGGAAAAGGATCTTTTCTTAAAGAAATATTTCTTCATAAATAAAAGAATTTATTGATTCAGGAATGAAAAAATTGCTGGTTTACCTCCCCCAGTGTGATTTTATCCAGAAGTTTTAAAGTAAATCATTACTGAATTATGATGGTACTTGGAGTCAAATGTTAAATTTTGCCTTGCTGAGATTAAGTACAATGGATGACCTTTGGCAGATGTATTAAGTACAATGGATAAACTTTGGTAGCACCAGTAAACTGAAAAAGCCGGAAAAATGCAAAAAAGTAGAAGTACAAATACATTTCATATGGCATGATTATAAGCAAAATTAATTTGTTTATTAAATCTTCTTTATATTCTGCCAGACTTCTATAACTGAAGAGCTACTCTCATACTCATGTAGTTGTTTAAATCCTTTCTTAAACTCAGGAATTTCTTTTAAAATCATATAAACTGTGTGATCCACAATTTATACTTAAAAGGAAATTACTTTCTGTGGACTTGTCTGAGCTGAAATGAAGACGATTGGCTTGAAATTAATAATATTAAATGTAAAGGTAATATATTTTTACTGTTATAATGTGTTTCTTCAGCAACAGCTGTTACTTGTTAAGTCAGCATTTCTCAAGGAAATCAAAAAGTTTTATCTTTTAATCAAGAGTACTATTTATGATTGAGTTCCATTATGCTTTTATGCACAAGTGATAACAATTTCTACACTGATAAAATAAATGTTTGTTATTTCCAAGTACAAGGACAAAAGTGGCCTGAACTTGTCAGGCCTTTTATAAGCAAAAAGCCTCAAAACTTCTATTTGTTTGCATCAGAAATTTGTAATATATTTTTATGATGTCAATTAATGTATCAAAATATCCTGCAAGCCATGCAGAACAGACAAGCTAACAGCAAACTTTAAAAAAAAAAATAGCCTGAAATTAATTGTACTGTACTTTAGACAATGACTAGTATACCTGAAAATAATTCAAGTCATTGTTTATTCCCAGCTATCATAAACTGAGTGCTGGAAAAATCACCAATAGTTAAAGTTCCTTGACTCAAATTCTGAGTTTTAACACAATTTATACCTGCGTGATTGTTTAAGACAATTGTAACTTAAACTGATAAAACTGTTAAAGCTGTTGAAATTATTTCAATCTGTTGTAATTTGAGCAGAGTTTGCCTCTATTAAGATCTTTTTATAGTGGAAAACTTGTTGGTTTACTTATCATGTATGCTTGCTTCCTGTCTTCTTCAGACTGCCATTTTTCCAATAACACCAAGATGCATGGGCTTTCTTACACACTTCCTTATCCCTTCATTCTCTGCCTTGTTTTCATACCTGCTGTCTGCTATTTCATACCTTGCACATATTTTAGATCCTTCTGTGGCTCAGCAAATACCAGAGCCAAGGAAACCATTTGTCATGGAGGCTGTACCTGCAACAAGCATCCTCAGGAAAAGCCTGGTACAGCTCAACTTTTCTTTTTCTGTTCCAGATAAAAACAAAGCCATTTGGAGGATACCTGCACTTTCTATAAATGAAGCTTCTGTGACTTCTCTGAGCTTCACCCTTGTGACCCTGCAGCTAAGGAGGAGCTACTGGTTTTCTTCATCCCCAGGCAGGGCTGCTGTGCAAGGGTTCCCTGAGAAACCTGGTTCAAGGATGAGCATGCTCCAGGGTTTCCTTAGAAATACAGGTGCTGGATGTCTGTGCTAGAGCTTTCAGGTGCCTGCTTCACTGACACCAGTCCTTCTGCAAATGGGGGTGTTTCCTTTGTTTGTCATTTCTTTTTTTAAAAAGCCCATTCAAATTTTTTGCAGCAATTTGGGACTTTGACTATGACTTCAAGCTTAACATCAACTGCTTTGCAACTTTGGAAGTAAAAACCAATCACAGAAATTTTCCTAGTGCTCTTAAGAGTTTAAGGAGTTTGATGGGAGGTTGGGTTAATTGCATTTTTCTTCTGCCTAATCATGTGTTTTTAATACCTGAAGTGCTACTAACACAGAAGACTATGTTTAAGACAGCGTACATGGAATAATGCTTAGAAAGTCCCACAGAAACATAAAAGAAGATTGTTCAGTGAGTAGGAGAAGGCATAAAAAGCTTGGTAGAGACATGAATTCCTGAACAAATGAGTGTCTGGTATGTATGGAATGCTTAATATACAATACACTGGGCAACTGCTGCTTGGGGAAACATCTAAAACTGTGAACATCTTTATTGCAATAAGTGACCTTTCTCCTGATTCCGTAGAACAGTGCATAGAAAAGAGATGTTTATTTCCATATTTATATTCCTAATGTTTTTATATTGCTTGTGTTTATAAGTAAAAGCATATCTTGGTTTTGTTTTGTTTTTTTTTTTATTTTATTTTACAGCACAGATATTTCATATTCTGTCAAGGTATGTTCAAGGGATTGTCTTTACATTTACTGGAATGTCAGTGGTGCTGTTTTATCATATTCAATATGTGTGTATGCAGTAGAAATACATTCAGCTAGCCAGTATTACCTAAGGTGCATAGTTGGCTCACATGCTCTTCCTCTATATAAACATTAATAATACACACACACACTATGGGTCCAATATCAAATATGAATGTTTTAATGGAATGTCTAAATCTCAGACACAAATGCTCAAATCAGCACTCAGATCCACAGAGTGGGCATTTACACATCCAAGTGTCCATGTAAGTACCCAAATGTACAATTTGAATATACTATTAAAATGCCCATATTTGAAAATTAGGCTAACTTCCAGCATTTTTGGCAACATGTAGTGCAGGGATCCTGGCAAAAATGCATGGGTTTAATTTTACTGCACTAAAGAGTGTTTGATTGTTTGTTAGGTAAAAAAAAAAAATAAAAAATACTGTTCTAGAGACAGATTTTGGTCTACTTTTGCTTTCAGTGCTTTATATGGTCTTGTAACTGGGTACTGGGATACCAATTGAACACTGCTGCCTGTGCTGCCTGCATCAAGAAAAAGATGTTCTAATGTCTCAGGGTACATATTGAGGTTTGTCATATTTTAATTCAGAGAATTATAAAATGTGCTATCTTAGGGTGCTGCAAGTTCAGTACCTGCTGAAGCAAAGGAGTTAAATAAACTCTCTCTTTTATGGACCCTTAAATGGTAAGTGATGTTCTGGGTTGCGCCTTATGTGTACAGCTATGAAACAATATATGTAACATTTTTATAATTCTCTAGAGAATCTGAGTTGAAATCTGAATGTTCAGTAACCTCATTGGAGCAAGAGCACCACAAAAGTTCCTGACAGACAACTGAAGTCAAAGTAGATGCATTAGGATTATTCACTACTTTGGAATATTTAAAGGGATGATCACAAAATATTGTGAGCCATTTAAAAAACGTGTCCCAACTTTATCATTTTATAAGGAAATAAAGCTTTTTTGGCCATGAAGCCTAAAGCTTTTCTTCTTAAGATAAGGAAAATTGTGCAAAATAAATAATTCTAAGTCAAAACAGAAGTCATAAAGAAAAGAAAGACAGATAGTTTCTAGCAAAATGTATTTTTTGCTTCCATTTTATTTTTGAACACTGAAATACCTGCTTTGTGACAGCCAACAGCCATGCCAAGACTTAGCTAGTTTCAGTTACTCTTACAGCAAATCTAAGACAATGTGCCGTTTTGGTTATCGACATTTTTACGCAAGGCACCAATTTGTTACTGCAAGCTATTGTTTTAAGACCTTGTATTACAAGATCACATAATGCCTTTTGGAAGAGAATAGTGGCTTTAACATTTATTTTGTTTCAGACAGAATTTCCCTTTTCAATTGAAAAGCCACTCTCTCTTGGATCTTGAAGCACCTGTACTCCCAGCATTTATTAGATGGGCTATCTTTCCTTCCTCATCACGCACTACGTGTGTGAAGATGAACAAATCCTGCATGTCACTGAAACTTACAGAGCCGGTTTGAACTGTGCTTTTGTCAGACTTGGAAAGATACATGGGATCATACCTGGTCAGTGTTCAAACAGGATCACTCCTGTGGCACAAACATGTGAGTGCTCTTAATGCCATGGTGAGCAAAAATCCGAGTTCTCCAGCTGCCTTCAACAATGACAGTGACACTCTTTGTGCTGGATGAGATGCAAAACCAAGTTCACTTGCTTAGAGCCATTAGTGATCCCACACCATTTCCAAGTGGGCACCCACAGTTTCCATCCCATATTACAGGCTTCATCTATTTCAGTGGTCTGCATTTCAATTTAAGGTTGGTATTGCTCACTTTCAGATAGGTGTGGGTTTACAGATAGAGAAAACACGCCATTTAAAATATTACATTATTGAATGAAAACTCTGTTTTAGGAATTCTCTACTCTTCTTCTCAATGCAAAGCAGAGAACATACCATAGAGAGGAATGATGGAACATGAAAATATTTGACCTAAGGAAAACCTTCATGTTGCAACAAAATGTCCCCAAATCCCTCAGAGGTTCCTTTTCTCAGTCAAAAAATTAGGCAAAAATAACTTTGAATGATTTCAGCTAATTATAACACAGCTACAATGAATATGCCTCATTATGAAGACAGAATTAGTAAATGAAAGTTACTTCTGCCTAAAACCCACCTTTTCCATAAGAGATTATTTATTATTTTTTCCACAAATAATATTGAAGAGAAAAGAAGTCACATCCTTTTCTCTAACCCTTTTATCTCTGTTTCATGGTATTTTGGTTTTGTTGTATGAGTGTGTGCACCTGTATATGTCTATAGAGAAGTCAAAATCAGAACAAACTTTTGCAACTTGTGTGTTTAGTCCATTGTGCCCATGTGGTCCATTAAGCCTTCAGAACTAAATAGGCAGAGGAAATCTTGCATTCAAGTCTACCCTCTGTCTACATCTAAAGGGTTTTCTATGCAGTTTTGAACAGTTCTTTTTAAAAGTCTGGTTGGAATTTTGTCAAAATATTTCTGCAGTAATTTAACCTCTTTTCTCTCAATAAAGCTATTAATAATGCTACCTCTTATCCTAATTTCCTGATATTAAATGGGAACTTCTGCAACTAGAATGTTATGTCAGAGATCATCTAATAACCTCTCATATTGGTAACTTCCCTCTGTGTGGAACTCTGGACTAAAATCCTATATCATAATTAAGAATTGGCTTGACAGACTAGACTCTTCTTTGCACATTGCCATTCAAGATTTGTGGTTTTTGATACCTGTTTCTCCTAGCCAAACCCGCTCCATGTAGGTTGCATTCTCCGCTGCATATGTCTTTAAGTCTTACACTGATCAGTTGAAGTTCAATGCCATACTGTGTGTCCTACAACCTATAAGGGTGAAGTTTACATACCATCAGATTTAGGGGTGAAGCTTCATAATACCTTTACTGCAGTAGGTTTAAATAATACGATGGAAAATCTCATGTAGTTGTTCAGTCCATCCATCACTTGCATGAGTTTCAAACTTGTAGTGAACTACAAAAGGAAATCTGGAAATACCTTTGTAAATAGCAATGATCTACCCCAAGAAATACATGACAAAGTGCTCATAGATTTCTGTGAGAAGTGAACAACCCACAATATGTGAGAATTAAACTAAACATTCCTTAGTATGTTCAGGCCAGTGTAGAATTAGACAAAAGAATTTTGGTAATTCTAGGTCCACTGCATTGTAGCCCCATACTTCCCATTTGCAGCTCCACATACCTCTGATTTTCCAGCTTGTTTCTTCTTGTCCTTGCACCTACATTCACTACAGCATGTTATAACAGAGAGGAGAAAGGCAAAAACTGTTATGAAAAGGAGCATTCTAAAAATAGAACCAGTTTCTAGCAATTTTGAACATTTTCCTTATGTGGAAAATAATTCGGTATTTATTGTAATTTGTGTAGCATAATGTCAGGATAACTGCTTTGAAAAAGAAAAAACAATTAGAATCAAGCACTAGAGAAATATTTCCTCCTTAAGCAAAAACTGTAGCTTGCACCTCCCTCTGTGGTTTATACATGTTTTTCCCTCCTCACAGACCATTTCTTTTCCCCTTCTACCTCACTGCCTGAAGAAACTGAAAGCAGGAGAGAGAAAGGACATTTTTCAGGGCAGAATATTATGAAGGGAATCCCCAATGCTTGCAGGATTACCAGAACTGTGACAACTGTCTTTGTTTCCTTAAAACTTGCCCCCTGAAGGAATCTGTAAGGTTTTTTTCCCTTTATCAATATGGCATTTTCTCCCACTGCTCTGAATAAAGCTGTAGATAGAATACATTCAACAAATATGGCCACTGCCTCTCTGAAGTCTCTGCAGGCAAATATTGAGTTTCCTCTAGTGAAAAAAGATCCACTCTTTATTTCTGCATTCCCTAAATATGGCAGTGGGAGAAACTGGGGAAATAGAGCAGAAAAGCAGGCTAGAAGAGAAGAAGCAGGGAACAGTGAAATTGGGTAAGGTGTCATGGGAAAAAAGGAGGACAATGCAATACAGGAACTGAAGGATAATGAAGGATGTAGTGAATAAGTAAGGAACAGAATACTTGGAAGCAAGGAAGATGAGAGATAAACTCTTGGATGCAAGTGGGTGGGGGGAGTGAGGGGTGGAAATACCAAGCCCTACATTTCTGTAAATGAGAGGTTGATGTGTAGATTTTTTTAATAATTGTGGGGTTTTTGACAGCCAGGGGAACTCTTGACTTTTAAATCAATTTAAGACTAAACTTAACATTACTAGAAGAGGAGACTCAGAAAGTCCAAGCAGCATCAAAGAGCAAGACTTATACTTCCTTTTATACCCAAAGCTAATATTAAAGAAAATTGGGAAGTACAAAAAAATTTAGAGACAAAGATACAGTGAAATCAATATTAAGACTAAGAAAGTTCTGTACAAAACACATTGTAGGCCAGAAAATCAATTTTGGAACTTTCAAATGCACTGTAATGAAATATTGCAGACAAATGGAAGAATACTCCCAACCATGAAAGTGTGAAATACCTCCTTTATAAATATAAGAGCTACAGTATTCCAATAACTGAGAAATACTTACTTTATCAACTAACATTAGGAAGACAATAAAATATCTCTATACCATATCAAGTAATATTACAGATACTGGTAAATATGTGCTTAGAGAGTATTCAACGAAATAACTACTTGAGAAAGAGAAAAAAAATTGCCTGAACTGGCAAAAAAAACCCCATATACTTGTTTAACTAACACTAGAAAAAACTGTGAAATACAGTAGTAAACTTATGGAAACACAATGAACTGAAAGACATACAAAAGCCAATTTTGCTTTCCCTTAAACTAAAGTGATACAATTCAAGAGAATGGAATTATTCTGGATCCACTCACTGGTAAGCAAAAGAAGAATTTCTCTCATTTAGTATATATTATTCAGTCTCCAAAAAACAATAAAAATAATTTTGGAAGCTAAAAATACCTGCTAGGCATACAATAGAGTTCACTTTTGAAATATTAAATTTTAATGGCCTCTCCAGGAATCTCCTTCTGACAGCTGGATTGTGAATAGTCTGTAGAGCAGCTGAACTTCCTCCAAACAACAATTGTTTTTCTTTAGCAGAAGTTACTGTTGTAGACCAAATACAGTCATTGTGAGACTGTCTTCTGCGATCCTTGTAATGAATTAAAGTGTCATATTTTGTGGCCGGGCAAATGGAAGTGATAATAAATAGTTCTCTTTTCCTAGTTAGGAAAGAATGCATTCAAGGGGAAATATTCTATGTGCTGGATCTGAACTCTGGATGTTCTATCAGGACAGAAACCTGCAGTGAAAAAAAATTGTAATTTAGAGGCTATATTGTCAACTCTGGCAATTTTTATTGAGGGCTTTGTGGTATGTGATTTTCCTAGATCTCCTCTCCTGAACTGAAGGTGAAAATGTTTTATTTGTCCTTTATTTTATTTATTTGTCATTTATTTTATTATGTGAAAATGTTTTATTTGTCCTTTAAAAAAATATGCCTTGTTCATACTGTCACACAAAATATTTTAAACACAAATCCTAATGCACAAAAAACCAGAAGCAAATATAAAAGAATAGCTAAATGTATTATTTTTAAGATGACGTCATGATTTTGTGAGAACAAACTGATAAAATCTTGACTGCCTATTTTTGGCATCATGGCTTCCTGCTCTTAGCATGTTATAAAATTTCTTACTTAGGGAACTTATTATGACTGATTAATTAACTCAAATTTTAGAAAACACTGTGTGGAAGGGAAGTTGTACTAGTTTCTGTAACACATTATTTCTTATTAAAGACAGAGTTTTTTTCCTACTTCTAGTAATTGTCAAAACTGTGCATGTTTCTGCCTATGTATAAATAATATGATCTTTAAATTATATAGTTTGTCTGTTGTGTTACATGGTCCAATCATGGAGAAAAAATTTAAAACAAGAAGTGATGAAAAGTTCTTTCTAATGATACAATGTCTCATCAGACATGGATGTGGGCAAATCTATCTGACCTTAAAGAAAGACAAAGTTCAGTATTAGACATGCTTTCCACCTCTTTACCCTTGAATTGTTGCGATTGAGAAATTTTGTGTCACAGTTCAGTTCTCGGACCAGACTGAAAGAGAGCTGAGACTGCAAGGGCAGCAATGTTCATTTGAATACATATTAGGCTTAATGCAATCCACAGAATTCAACTGTGTTTGGAAAGACTTCTTTAAATCTTTATTTTTGCTGTACTCATGAGGCCCTTATAGAGCATAAAGTAGCAATAATCTGGACAAAAGGGGAAAGATTTTCCAGAGAGAAGTGATATCACTACATTAAGAGATGAAACAGTTTTTCAGGAGGTAAGAGAAGAAATGAAAAACTGAAGGTTTGTTATGAAAAGAGAGCTGCAAGGAACAGTGCAGGCAATGTTTAAATTTAAAATAAAAAGGTGTCCCTAATCTAGAACTGCTTTATCTGTGCTTCCTAATGTTGATTCTGACAACAGAACTCAGCTGTCCTAAGACCATTCACATGCATATTTCTTCCTCTGAGGGCATCCTGATCCAAGGGATTAAAGCAGCTTTCAGAAAGAATTATTTCATTTCTGTCACAAGCAGTAACAGGCTGTTTGTCATCTGAAGCATTCCCTCACAAGCATGCTACCACAGAATACTCAGATTTCCCAAAGAATATATCTTATGGTAGAGCTCAGGTGCAAAGAGCTGCTTGTTTACCAGATGCTGAAAAAAAGAAATGCAATGAGGAATTTCTAGGATTTGGAAATTTGCCCCTCAATCTCTTCAGCTGGAAACAGAAAGAAGATGGGAAGGAAGTCAATGGCTCACCTGGATGTGGAAATTCCTCACTCTGCTGTTCCAAATTAACGCAGATGAGTACCTGAGTCCTCATTGCTTAGCCTCCTCACTGGAGCTGCACCTTTTCAGGCAGCTCGGGAGCAGCTGTGCCAGCCCAGGGTGAAATCACTCAAACACAGTGGAGAACTCACCAGGAGCATGGAAGAGCAAGGCTCAGGTCCTTGCTTCACACTATTTTAATTGCACAGAATAGAACTGCTCCCCTGAAGTAGAAAGAGTCCCCTCCAGAGAAAACTCAAGATATGAGAGAGACATTTGGAAGGTCAGGATCTGCATCTCCAGTCTGAATCAGGCCAAGTGTTTTTAGTAAGTTTCCTTGTCACAGTAATGTTGACCAGCTTTTTAGCTCTTGTCATACCTACCCTGAGCCTGCAAAACCATTCTGAAAAAGGTAAATGAAAGAGAAAGTTTCCACTGAAAGTTTTAGGCTTGATGAATCATTCTGCTATGATGAAAAGCCATTTTGTCACAAAATTCCTGGCTAGCTCCACTGGTGATACTATTGTCTAGCATAGCTGTCAGGCAGCCCTCCTAATTAAGCTATTTTCGTAGAGGACTGCAGGTATAGTTTGTGAATCACAAAGCTTATGACTCTAGTTCCATATCAACACTGGAAAATTCTCCCAGAGAGAAATCATAATACTGTGCACTAAAACCCAAAATTGCTATATAAAGCATCTACTCTTCCACATTGGAACAGACTGTTCTACTATCATAGCAGCCTCTCAATTCCCTGAAAATACAGAAGAAAAAAGGAGAGGTCTTTGTACAATCAGAGAGGCATTTGATCAAAGCTTTTCATGTGTGGCTGGACATAGAAGTACTTCATAACATAGCAGTTAGACAGGAAACTTCAGAAAAGGTAAAATGAACAGTAAAGAAGTCTGATGTTTATTTGAAGTTCAGACAACGGATATAAAACCATGCCAAGCCATCATGTCAGCACTGCCTGGGGGGTTGAGTTGTTCCTGACTTCTGCATAATTTTTTCTCCATTAACAACACTTGAGTGATGAAGCAGAAGGAGATTTTTGGGTGAAACTAATGTTACCCTCCAACTCTTGTGCACATCATCAGGAACAAGTGTTGGTTTGCCATAGCACCACCTTCTCGGAATTAGTGTCTTTCCTCAGGTTTGTTGCTGCTTTCAAAGCAACTGGCAACAATGATTTTAAAGTATTATTTCAATTTTTGTCATTATCTTTATTGCCCTTCCCTTCCCAACTCATTTCCAGGGTCTCCTTCTGCACTGGGAATAGGTGACTCATATGTTCATGGTTTACAATGTAAACTTGATGGGACCATCACTATTTTTTTTTTCCTCTGTTTTTTCTTTCTTTTTAAAGGATGGTATGCATCTCAAAGAGATAAATAAAGCTCAGAAGAGAAGAAAAATGGATCTCTGGACATACTTTCCACTGGTTTTGTCCATCTCTACATCTTGCTGAGTTCTGTTTAACTGTCCAGTCATGCCAGTATGAGGTACATAATCAAAAGCATGGTGGAAGCAACCAGCTCTTTCACACGTTGTGTCTGAAGACTACTTAGGAATTGACCAAAATCAAGACAAATCATTTTATTAG